>NC_080671.1:413837799-414150932 GCF_030247195.1 Topomyia yanbarensis
CTGTTTCGGTTTCGTAAGCGTCGGGCCGTACTCCAAAGAGTGCTCATCGATGTTTCTCTCGTTAGTCCGTCGACGAACCGGCGCCAGTAGCTACGTTTTTTGGCTTTTATCAAACTCTTCATGCGCGTTTCCGCCATCGCGTACTGTCGGTAGCTAGCTGGCAGCCCGTCGTCCCGGAAGGTCTTATACGCAGCGGCCTTCTCCGCGTACACGTCTGAGCACTCTTTGTCCCACCATGGATTGGGAGGACGCCCGCGTGAATTCGCGTCTGGTACGCGTTTAGTCTGAGCTTGAATCGCGGTATCGAGAATCAAGCCAGCCAGGAACCCGTACTCTTCCTCCGGAGGAAGCTCTTGTGTCGATTCTACTTTTTCGGATATCGCGGACGCGTAGCTCTTCCAATCAATATTTCGTGTGAGGTCATACGAAACATTGATTGTATTCGGTGGCCCTGAACCGTTAGCAATATTAATTACGATTGGCAGATGGTCGCTGCCGTGGGGATCAGAGACTACCTTCCACATGCAATCTAACCGCAGCGATGTCGAGCAGAGGGACAGGTCTAAGGCGCTCGGACGCGCTGGAGGGGCAGGAATCCGTGTCATTTCACCCGTATTCAAAATAGTCATATTGAAGTTGTCGCAAAGCTCATGGAGTAGGGTAGATCGATTATCGTCATGAAGGCAACCCCATGCCGTGCCGTGGGAGTTGAAGTCACCTAAAACTAGCCTCGGTGCGGGGAGGAGTTCCGCAATATCGCAAAGCCGTCGGTGGCTAACTGAGGCTCTAGGGGGGATGTAGGTGGAAGCAATGCAAAGGTCTTTGCCTTTTATTCTGGTTTGGCAAGCGACAACTTCAATGCCTGGTGTCGAGGGGAGGTCGATCCGATTGAAAGAATAGCACTTTTTGATCCCCAAAAGTACTCCTCCGTAAGAGTCTTCTCGATCCAAGCGAATAATATTAAAATCGTGGAAGTGTAGGGTTATTTCTGAAGTGAGCCATGTCTCGCATAGGGCAAGTGCATCGCATTTCAAATTATTTAGTAAGATTTTAAACGAATCGATTTTCGGGATAATGCTTCTGCAATTCCACTGTAGAACAGTGATTAAATCCTTGACCTCGTTCGATGAATTAGCCATCGAAGGATACAATCGCTGAAAGAAGGGGCCATTTCGCAGTGAACTGCATCAAAAATGTTTTTACTGCGGGGAGAAAGCTTATCAAGATACTTTTAAGGGGGTCAGAAATGTTTAACGCTGTAAGAATACGGTCCACAATGTCAGAGAAATTTATTAAGCCAGCACTGTTTTCTTTCTCTGGCTGAGATATGGGAACACTTGGGGTTTTTGATGTTCCTGGAAGTGCTGGGAACTCCTTTTCTGAGCTCAGGTTACTGAGACCGGGAGCGACTTGCTTCGGTTTTGCACCAGTACTTCCTTGAGTAGTTATTTTAGGGGGACCATGAAGAGACACCTTCTGGCCTTTACGACGAAGCTTGGAAGAAGAAATGTTCTTCCTTTTTCTACTACTTCTAGGCACAGCAGAAGATGTTCCCTCCTGGGGTTCATCACAGTCGCCTTCGTCAGTAGACAAGTTGGTAAAGATGTTCGTAGAGACAGGTGGCGTAGCTATCTTAAGCATTTCTGCAAAAGATCGCTTAGAGCGTCCCTGAAGGGAACGCTTAAGATTTTCCTCGCGCTGTTTGTACGCGGGACATGAAGGGAGATCATGTGGGTTTCCCCCACAGTAGAGACACTTTTCGACATCTCTACCACAGGAATCATCCGCATGATTCCCACCGCATTTCCCACAGCGGGCTTTATTGCTACAATGGGAGGCTGTGTGTCCCAATTGTTTGCAATTAGTACAGTTCATGACCCGCGGCACAAAGAGGCGAACAGGTAGACGAACCTTATCAAAGAGGAGGTAATTGGGCAGGGCAGAGCCGGCGAAGGTCACCCGATAAGAGTCTGAGTTGACGTATATTTTCTTGCCGTCAGCTGCGACTGATGCTGAATGCAAACGTTTGCATTCCAGTATCTTCACTGGCTTAAGCATGGGGTCTTTGAAACAGCCAGTCCCATATTTTAGCAGGTCCTCGCAATTCAGACTCGAATCGGAAACGACCCCACTGACTTCAACCCTGCTAGCTGGAATATAAACCCGGTACTCCTTCGTAAAGGGCTCGTAGCCAGCAATATCGTTTGCCTGAGCAGAACTGTTAACCACCACCCGAAGCTTATCAGGGCGAATTTTCGATATTTCTGTCACGGCCGAATACCGATCCGTCAGAACTCGAGAAATCTGCAACAGATTCAAACACTTTTTTTCTTTGGTCCGAAAGAAGATCACAAATGGCCCGGTGGCCGAGCTCGGATATACCTTGAGCCGGGGAGCCGATTTTATTTCGACGTCCATCTCACCTTGAGATGAACCGCCGTCAGGGGAAGTCATTTTTGCACGGGCCTATTGCCCAGTGCACGTTATTAAGACAACCAAGAAGGGGAAACGAAAACTAATACTTAGCTTGTGTATGTAACGGTATCCAGACGGCTTACTAAAAGAACACTGCTTCACTTCACTGACCGGCTAACGGTACTCAGAAACAGAAACACAAAAGAAGGGAAAAATAATGAAACCTCAACTAGGCGTAAAGTGTGCCAATAACCTTGAACGCGGATTAACACTATTTGTCGCTATAGAGTGTACGGACCGATGACAAAAGACTTCTATCTCGACTGAGTGCTCGATAACGAATGTGCTTTTGTATTTAGCAGGTATGGACTTTTTGAGCTTTCGCCAAACAAACCAGCACACGAACCATCTCAAACCCGTGTTAGACTTAGAAATTCGTTCATTTGATCTCCAATCGGCATTTCATTGTTGTACTGCTCTACTGTTGCCCGTCGATTATTTCTATATACCCTCTGAAAGTACCTAATAATACTTCACACCGAATGATTATTCCGGATGGAACTAGGCTGCTGAATTATCGGAGAATTTATTTCGCTGCTTTATTTGCTGAACGTTAATTGGAAGATTCTGTCAGAATTTGGCTGATATGGCTGTGCAGTAGAATGACAGGAAAAAATGACCCCTATCGGCCCATGCCTGATTCCTAGTGGATGTACTACTATGTACTTTTCTCCATGTAAATTGTCAAAAAATCCCATACGAACTTCAGGCACGTTGGTCCGGAAGCTAGACTTGTCCGATTTTCTTCAAATTTGGAGCAAGTACTCCTGGTGGGACTAGGAATCGTATTATGTACTACAATTCTTCTGAACATACTATTCAGCTAAATCAAACGATTATCTCACAAAAATGTATAGTTAGTGGGAATCGAGTACCGATACACAACCATGCACTGCTAGGCCCCATGCAAAACTGACTCAGACATCACTTCGCTAAAAGTTTAATAACTTCTTTCAACAAAGTCGGATTCACTAGCAGTCTTCGATAAAGTTGTAGGCAATTAAATGGTCTTTCTTATTTTTACTTACAGTGATAATACTATGCATACAGTGCCGCCAAGCAGCGAAAATGCGAATTAGTGGGTTTTCTCCATGCAAATTGTCGAAAAATCCCATACAAACTTCAGGCACGTTGGTTCGGTAGCTAGACTTGTCCGATTTTCTTCAAATTTGGAGCAAGTACTCCTGGTGGGACTAGGAATCGACTTAGGAGTGGGCCGATTGAATTTTCAAAAATTTATTATTTTTCTGGGCACTCTACTGTGCAGTTTCGTGAAATTTTATTACAATAGATCAGCTCAAATTTGCCTTTAAGAAACGGTCTTTTTTCCTCCGTGGACTACATCACGTTGGTATACACCAACTACTGGTTACAGTTGTTGCGCTACTGTCTTAGCCGAGCGTTTGTGCAATATCGTCGTTGGAGCAGGGCATGTTTCCGGTGATTTGGAAACACTCTAACATGTTTCCAGTTTTTAAAAGTGGTAATTGTCGAAACGCAAGAAACTACCATGGCATCACTAGTTCACCCGCCGCATCCAAAACTATTTGAAATAGTTGTTAGCACTGTCGCACTTTTCCGCACAAGAAACTACATTTCCACCAATCAACATGGATTTATATCCGGACGATCTGTAAACACAAATCTTCTCGATTTTACGTCAACCTACATTTCGCGGATGGCAGAAAAGGGACAAATTGATGCATGGATTCGAAGGCTGCTTATGACCGGTTTGATCACCGAAAAATTCCACAGCTTGGTGTATTACTAAGCTGACCAACCGTATGGAATTTGGGAGGACAGTACGGATTTTTGGTCGTGCGTCCGGGAAAATTACTTGTACGGATTTGTCCGAAATTTGTACGGAATTTTCAACCTCAGTGAAATACTCCCGAAACAACAAAAAATATCCCACAAATGGAATCTGACTAAACAACGTGGCAAACTACTTTCGCAGATTCCAAAATTGCATTTTTGTTAGCAGAAGGAAACCAGTGAACGGAAGTGCCAAAAGTCGATTTTTGTAAATTTTCATGAGCTTTGGGAAAAAAAAAATTTTCCATTATAAATGAAAAATTTTAAACATCCAGCTATCAGTCTCGACCAGTTGTTTAAACCGTTCGTCCAAGTTGGGTGGCATTTTTAAATTCAGTATCTAGCAGCCGCCAAATCGTTCTATCTAAGTCGAAACTCAGTTTACCCGATTAATTTCCGTTATGAAAAATATAGTGCTCGATGTACACATTGGGTTCAACTCAATTTTCCTCAGGATTCCATGAAAAACCGGCCAACCGCAAAATATGACCATCGTCGATTCGAACGAAACTTTGCAGGTGTGTTCGCTGTATGAATCTCCATGATATCATGGAGATTCATACAGCGAACACACCTGCAAAGTTTCGTTCGAATGGACGATGGAATATTTTGATACAAGAGTAATTTTTCAAAAGGGCGTAAAAGTTTCTACGCCTATGAATTTCAATTTTTTTTTGTTCGATTACTGTATTTTATACAGCAAAACTATCTGAGAACAAGTTACAGGGAATGAATACTTCTGTCCGAAAAAAAATATACGCTGAAAAAAATGTTGTGTCATTTTTAAAAAAAAAACAAAAAATTATGATAAAAATTTAAATTGCGAAAAAACCCATTTTTTAAATTTTTTATATTTTGTTACCAAAAACCTAAAGAGAAAAGAAACATTTTGATTGTGGTTGCATGATAAAGAAAAAGCGGTAAAAAAGTTTTCCTAACAATAACTTCGTACATGTTTTTAAATTTCATACTAATTGACATACAAAATTGTAATTTTATTACAGAATATAATTCTAAGCACCATTTAAAATCAAAATGCATTTAACAAAAATCTTCCAAAATGCGATAGTTTTCGAGATATTTGAAATTTCGCTACTTCAAAAACAATTAATTCGTGTAATTATGCTCTTTTTAAAAGTTATTCGCGTTACCCCATCAAAAAATGTCAAAAATTTAATGTTTATCGTTTTAAAGACGTAAAAGCAACCTTTTTAGTGTATTCATTCCCTGTAACTCGTTCTCAGATAGTTTTGCTGTATAAAATACAGTAATCGAACAAAAAAAATTTGAAATTCGTACACGTAGAAACGTTTACACCATTTTGAAAAGTTGCTCTTGAGTCAAAATAATCTTATTACCTGTGGAAAATATTTAGTCTTGCATGACGGTGAAACGTGTTAAGTTTCATTGGAATCTAAGATGGTCGGTCACGATTTTAAAGATTTTTGGACGGATCTTCGTGGAATTCCTCTCCTATGAAAGTATCTTAAAATGATCCGGATTAAATATTTACTATTTTTAATAATTTTCGGAACCAAATTATTACCGCTGCAGTTCGACTGTATTCTGTAGTTCTGAGACATAATACAATTAAAATCTTTAGTGGATTCTCAAACTCTTTAAAATTTTCTATTTACGTAGATTAATAGGTTTTTCGTTTAATTTCATTCGAAAGGTTAAACCGAAAATTTCAACGTACTTGAAGATCAATAGATACAGAAAGGAGTCTGTAAAGTACAATAGACTATTTAATTTTACGTTATATTTTCAACCAGATTAACTGATCGGGTAGTTTGATACACACAAGAAACATGATAAGCATAAATGCAAAATGCGTGGACACGATTTTTAATATTCAGTAATCAATTTCTTTTTGTGCGAAGTAGTAGCTTTTTTGAATATAATGTTGTGCTTTCAGAAATTGTATTACATATCAGGCTCGTTTGTATCAACGGGAGACATAGGTTTGATAATCTTCTGATCAGGAAACCGTCGATTTTTACTGCTGTAAGCTGTACAACACGTTCCATAGCGACATAACCGCGAACTCTCGTGGTTTGGGAGAACTCACTCTCTGCTAGGATCTGAACCGTACATTGCAAATTAAGTATCAAATTCACGGTCCGCGCGCGATCATTCCAGAATACACGCAAATATGCGAATAGCCATACGATTATAAAATCGAATTTATACACGCGAAGTTATACACACGCTAGCGCACGCGACAAACACGTTAACGTACAAACGCTTGAGCCCTTCGCGATCATCCACGCATACCTACGCTGAAGATCTTGCAAACAGAATAACAGACAGGTAACTAAGTGAACGTTTTAGCACGTATAAATTTACAAACGCGGTCTCAAGAATGACCCTACAAGCGCTCGTGTTCGCGCGATCATGAACTGGTTACGTCCGGAAGTTCTTTCTTTCGGCCCTAGCAGCTTAGGACCATGCCTTCAGTTGGACCAATCAGAAAAAAATGACGCTCATATCCATTAGACAACACGTTCCATGGCGACATACCGGGAACTCTAAGGATAGAGTTGATAGTGATAGAGAACTCACTCTTTTCTAGCATCTGAGCCATACACTGAAAATTAAGTATTAGATTCACGGTCCGGCGCGATCATCTAAGAACACACGTGAATATGCGAATGGATACCCGGTTTTAAAATCGAATTTATACATACGAAGTGACACGCTAGCACACGCTACATACAAATGCCCACGCGACAAACAAACGCCCACGCGATCGAACACGATAACATACGAACTCCCGAGTCCTTCGCGATGGTACACAAAAATAAACATACAATCGCGATCATCCACGCACAACTACGCCCAATATTTCGCAAACACAATAACGCCCCAATGGTTTAGTGAACTCTATAGCACTTCCAATTTGATTAACACTTAGACCATTTTAAAGCATTGCTTTTGAATCAAAATGCTTCACGTTGCTATGCTGGAATAACGTCTAATGTTTCATCTGTATGTATGTCGTTCGCGATTTTAAAGATTTTTGGGTGAATCTTGAAGGAATTACTGTATTGTACTATCTGTCGGAAAGTACCGATTTGAATAACAGTCTCTGTGTCCAGTATATTTTCTACTTCAGTTCGAATCAACGAAATGAACGAAAAAAGTTATCTTACATCCGGCTTGCATTGTGTGAAGAACATAGCAAACTTCAATTCTTACCGAAGTGATCGTTTTGTGTCGAGATGTGTGAATATAAGGACAAAAGTGGAACTCTGGTCAAAGAACGTGACTTCGAGTCTTTTCGTATTAGCCGTAAGTTTTTGTAATATTTACATACTGGTTTCATAGCTTAGGCTTGCGAAAGGCACCTCTATCCAATGCTATCATATCAGGCATTCAATGATGATAATTTTCAGTGGATTGGGCCAGGCAAATAAAATCATTTTTCAGAACAATCTACAACGTGTCGCTGATCGTGACGCATTAGAATCAAATTCAATTTCCTCGTGTTTATAGATAATGGTAAAATCGAGATTGGACTACACGATATGGCACCTTGAACTGGCGAAACGGACTTTAAAAGTGTCGCTGAACAGAAAAATAGAATCGTTACAAAAGATACACGAAAAATAAGTAATTATTTCGAGATATTTCGATGGTGATTACGTGGTAAGAATCCGTTTTTCCTACCTGTTCCGACAATACAATCAATGGCCGATTCCTACCTCCCCCATTCTATGATGAATCGGCTCACTATTATAAACCGTAGACAGCTGTCGTTAGGAATAACTCATCTCCGACAATCAATACCAATGCATAGTCTTCACCCCCAAGATGCAGTCCCGCTACGAAAAAGGATTTCCATGCACCATAGCAAGTTCCGTGCACTTTTTTACATTGATAGTAAACTAAATATAGTTTAGTACCATAAATACGCACTACAATAAAATTTACCTTCCGTCTAAAAACATTCTTCGGCAATGACTTCGTTTAAATAATAGGTATTCCCAGTTTTTTTTACAAACACCTCGAAACAAGTGCCCACGACTCAATGTTTAAATTTTTGTTTTTATGAATAATTCAATTGTGATGACATTGCTAAAAGTAATCTTAATTTTCGAGTCACAATCTCCTAATCTAGTTCTGTATTGAAATTTTGAGTTATGTGTATATGACAATTTTTTATGAAATTCGCGTTGATGATATGTAAAATTTGCAGATACGGTGGATGTTATGCTACAACCATCGGCTCGGTATGCCACGAGATGGGTCATATATTTCATCTCGGCCATACGACGGTTGGCCTTATGGGTTCCGGAATAGATCACATTAATCTTGTATTTACGCTGGTCACAAACACGGAGGACCTGCCGGATCGGATCGTTAGTCGAACGGTTGCGAAGAGAAAGCCAATGAATAGTAAACTAACCGCTATCAAGCGACCCGGAGAATTTCTTCTGAAATACCAACAGCAGAAGGAGAGTGATTCTACATATTTCACAGACAATTGTGCCACTACCTTACATCTTCACAAATGGTTCAACTTCAACCCCAGCACAAGCGATAATAATTGTGATACTAGGCCAAGCTTTAATTTTGTTACTCGATTTGTAACGAGCGTGAATTCGTTCTTAAAACTCATAGAGTTGCGTGATAAAGAGGATGGGATGCTCAAAACTTTCTGGTCATTTCTAGATACCGATTTAGATCGATTCCAAATCGTAGAAGATATTCAATTGGACGGACTGACATTATTTGTTATTGATAGCTTTGGTAATATCCTAAAGCAAGATTTGTAGAAAACCGAAATTTATAGTGATAACAATGATTCCACACAAGTTCTAGATAATCATGACCAAAGAAAAGCGAAATACTGATACAATAGATACTGTAGTGTATTCTATAGCCCAGTGAGTGTTTCTGATCCACATTAAATGTGTTCTAAAGCGATTAGGGGGAGATAGCATCGAGCGACCATATGGCGCTCAAAATTAGTTCAAATCTGATAAGATCACTACTTAGCATAAAACATATTTATTACATGTACCAAATAGAATTCTTTTAACTTGTTGCTTACTGTACTCTTTTATTGCGTAGCCGCGAAATTCTCTTTTACAATTCAAGACAAAACAAGACAGAGTATTATGTCTGATACAAATTTTGAAAACGTTTTCGTATAAAGGCTTGATAATTGAACTTGCCTTACGATGTTTAGCAAAGGGGATTATTCTGACGTATGACTTACGTCTTTCTTCACTGCATATACTGCGTGTCATTTCAATACTTTCAAAACGGATGCTTTATGTACACTTTGAACCTTAATAAAATTCTCCCTATTCAACTAATAGTCAATCTTTTTTAACAAATCGAACAGAAAGTGTTGAACGTCAGTACCTTCTTTACGTATAGGCACACTGGGTCAGGGACCTTGGATTTTAGGGACATAGAATGAATAAAGAACAGTCTAAAAATTTCCATAAAATAGTCGCTCCCAATTGTTTATAACTCATTAGTATGTCTGTAACAATGGATCAGTAGCAGTTTGGAATCGCACACTGTATCATATCTCAAGTGATCAAGACGTTCAAAGATCATCAGGCAACCAAGTGGAGTTATGGTAGCGATAGGTAATAAGGCACTGCATGACAAGAATAATATTGAAGTCAAAGTCAATTCAAGTTTCGATTTATTTCGAGCAAATACAATGAAAAGTTTTTGTACAACACGCATGCAACATTCGAAACGCATCAAACAGGAGCGGCAACCAGAACACGATGGCAAAACTTGCAGAATAAAGCTGTACATAAAGTGGAAGAAGATTTCAAAATTCGCTACAAAATCATTATTTGGCAAGCGACTTATGTGACAATTTTCGTTTGTTCATCAAATCTAAGAACGTCAACGGACAAATCTACATGAAAACCTCCAAAACTGACTTCTGTACGTCTTGAGGTCGTACGAAGGGTCCATACTTTTTCGGTCGAATTTGGCATGTCTCACTATTCACTACATAACCAATAATGCTATTTTTGTATTACACTCCACATAAAAAATTGAAGGCCGTCATGAAGACAAACGTTCGTAAAAGCCCAAAAAAGTTTAAAAATACTTTTATGAGATTGTGGTAGGGTATAAGACCCTAAGGGCCGATTTCTTCACCCTCGTTTAGCGCTAATTTTTTGACTAGCATCAAAACCCATTGATTAGAGAAAATTTAATGTTTCTCCATTCCTAAGAGAAATAAATTTAAATTCACACAAGCTACTTTTCACGTGGTGAGTTTTTTGATTCACGGAATTGCAAACTCGCAACGAAACGAAAAGATTTTGTATGCGAATTTAACTTGTTACATTAGTTAGTTAATCTTGCTAACTAGTGTGTTAGAACGTTGCACTGGGGTACAAACGTAACCCACGCGTTTGATCGCGATTTTCGCAGGTAAAAATCAAACAAAAAAAATGTATAATACATTATTTTCTTCGTTTTTTTTAATTGCGAAAACAGCTGTGTAGGTCAAAGTACGGAATTTATTGAATCAATGATACATAAATTGGATTGAACAAAAAAAGCGAGAAAATCGTGGTTTGGCCTTTTTTTTTAAAAAAAAATACTATAACTGCGAGGAAGTTTATTTGTGTTTATCTGATGCAGAGTGAAGATTTTCAGTACACAGTACAGATTTATAAAAATTTAAATTGGCGGCCATTTGGTGGACTCTTTTTGCGGCTGTTTTCGTTGGTCCTTTCTTCAGTAGATTATTGTAAAATGAGCCATGGAATTTTTCATATTTACATTTACAGTCGGAAGATGTACCGATTACTTTGGAGCATTAGTTTTAGATTCCTTTTAGTGCTTGGGTTTGTTAGGGACAATGCATCAAACTTTTGAATGCTCATCAATTGTCAAAGTTTTTTTTTCGTTGAATACAGACAGATACACGTTTTTGTGACAGGGATGCAGACTTTCGGCGTTGGTCCTTAGACCGGCGACGACTGGGTTCTATCAGCCTTCTGCCGATAGTAGCAGAATGAGAGGATGCGAACAGATCTAGCCGAGAAAACATTGCCGTAAAAATGAATAGTTGATCGGAAATTAGCCCCAATGCGATTAATCTGACTAGTATCTATGATCACGGGTCAATACGTATTGAAAATTCGCCGCGTCTGTTTTTATGAACCCAATTTCAAGCTCCGTTATTGCTAACAAGCCCGTGCAATATGTTAACAGTCCTTTATATTTCCCTTCAGTGTTCGTTATTATCGCTCGTATACTTGTATTCCGCAAACAATCCGATATGGAAAATAAGAAATACTTTCCTTGATTTATAACATCTCGCGCTATTTTTGCCTGTATAATGTATTATCACACGGTAGTTTTCAAGCCAATAAATATATCGTAGAGAAGAAGTAGCGATTTCTGTCCAAATACTGTTGCAATGAATAGTGATCCGGCCCATTACGCAGATAAGATTAGCTTTTCTAGGCAATACTCCCACGGTCGACTGTGTGGAGTTCAAATTGCTTTTGTTTAGGGAACATAGTATACTCTCGGTAGCCGGTTGCCCAGAGTTTAAAAAGAACCAAAAATTAAACAAGATCTTCTCTTTTTCGAGTGATCGTGCACTCGAAGACTAACTAAACAACTACCTAATAAAATATGCTTTACAGGTCGCATCGCTTGCTTGGAGCGAATCCTAGACCTGATACCCTTCCAAACTACCAACTCCGCGACACCTATGGAAGAGTGTGATGAATCGTCGTCCTTCCGTTAAGTAGGTGGAGCATCAACACTTCCTGTCTACCTTATCCTTTATCCTTCCCCGTGAACGATGGGGATGGGGGCGGCCGGCAATGATGGCTATCATGCTGTTGAGATTTTCATATGGGTTGGATTGGTATGAATTTCTACTTACCATTTCCTAAGCAACTCTTATTAGATAATCAGCAGTCAAACATGATGAAGTCAGTGTGCAATCCGCCAAAATCATCGTCACAACGCAACGCATAAATACGCACTACTAATAAAGTAACAAATGTACATTAAGGAAACCGATCAGTACACTAATACAGCAACTCTGACATATAATTTCTGTACACCACATTGAATCCAGAGAATATTTCGATTATAGAGGTCATTAGGGTCATTTGCCTCTTTTTTCGGGGTAGAAAAATCTCTTTTGAAAAAAAACTAACTCTGTGTGCGGGGTTGGGAATCGAACCAATCGATTTACCAACTACGCTATGCCAACCCCTAAAATCATTGTTATAAATCCCATTGCCTGTAGTAAAATATAGTACACAAGAAAAACCAATTTTTGTGTTTTAAATTTTGATATGAAATGTGTACGAATATTTCCTAGCCCACAGTTGGTCAGCTTATGTATTACGGTAGTGTATTGACTGGCTAAGTTCTTACTTGTGTGGCAGAGTCCTTGCGGTTTCGAGTTTTCGGTTGTCCTTACATAAACGACACTGTGCACGTTTATGTAAGGACAACCGAAAACTCGAAACCGCAATTGCGCTACTGCTGGGTAATTGCATAACAGATGATATGAGGTTCCATAGTCAGATTCACAAAGATCACATGAAAATGAACCAGCGTACTGAATAGTTGCCATGTGATAATTGAGGTCAGCATGCCGTAGTGGAGCTTCGAAAAAAGTAGGAGATTTTTCGAAATCACTGGGCACGGTAGTTCTAGAAACGCCTTTTGTAGATTTCTCCAATAACTGCGGTGCTCGGACGAAACCTAGGATCTTATTTTTTCTCTTATCCAACTTGTTGAAATTGACGGCGCGGATTCAGGACCAACGAAATCAGTCGCTGCACCTGCCCTGGCCAATTCGTCAGCCCATTCATTTCCAGTAATGTCCGGACACCCAGACAAGGTGTTGACAATTCTTAGTTCTTCGATTTGGATTCGGCACACGATCACCAGATTGGACCATGATTTATCTGAGCTAAGCTCCTTGAGTGCAGCCTCACCATCGGAGTAGATTTTTTTAACTTTTCCGGGCACACTCTGTTGAAGGGCCGATTGTACCCCGCACATAATCGCGAAGATTTCCGTTTGGAATACAATACAGTATCTATATAGCGAGTGAGACGGTTCCAATTTCAGGACAATAAACACCAGCATTAGCCCATCCCTCCATCAGAGAACCGTCAGTGTAACAGAACAATTTGTGTTTGTTGTTGTCTTTCCATCTAGCCAGACAACCACTCCTCTCGAGATACTGCGATATCGCTGGTAGAAAGATCAACATGGTTACTGTTCCAAAGCCCAGTAACCTGTAATGTGTATGCATATGATAGTGTTTCTTGTTGAAGGTGTATGTGTAATGGTTTGATATTTAGAAGGGCCTTAAGGACAGCGTCGGAGTTGTGGTAAAAGCACCTGACAACGCCATGAGCGCCTTTTTTGCAGATGGTTCAATTTTGATCCCAACGCACAGTGGCTGGACAAAATCTTTGTTTTAATTATTGATATTTTATATTTTTCTAAGACTTCTCATATATTGAATGAAACATATTCAAAATTTTATGATCATTGGATAAGAACATGATTCTTAACAGCATTTGAAACGTCCGCTATGCTCGAAGTTTTTAATGATTTTCATTTCCGAAAACGCAATTTCTATGTTTACTTCAAATGCATGTTGCTCTTTTGTTTTCAGTCAGATTTTAGCACAATTAGTTTCATTTTGTAGGGAAAGATAAGAACTTGTTTAGCAATTTTAATACAATCGCTAAGTTTGTTTGAAACAATGACTTTTTCGGTTATTTATGTCTGAGGTGGTCTGATCAAAAATACTTTTTTCACTAATGTCTTCTGTACAATCAGGCGAAACCGTTCGGAATGGTCCAATATTATACGTGCTATGGGAAATTACCTTTATTTTTCGAATATCATGGTCTCGTCCTGCGCCTCGGTGCGCTAACCGGGTTAGGAAGAATTTAAATTCGTGTTACTGACTGATATGGAGGCGCATGGTGTTTTGAGAAAGATAATTAGAAAATCAAAAGTAAACAAACACGTTATACAATGGATATTAAGTAGTGTTCTGCATTTTTCATGTTAATTTTCTCTATAGGTGATCAGTAAAGGAATTTTTTTTATAAAAGTGGTGTCATGGTCATAAGAAAGGTTCGATGACACTGTATGGAAAAATAAATCTTTTATTTTATTACTTTTGAACTCAGAACCTCAAAACTAGCTTAATTTGTGGTTTTCAGCCAAATTAGGCAACATTTTAAGTGTTGTCCTACTTTTGTTCGAAGATCCGCTACTGTGCGATGGGGGAATATTGCACAAAACATTTCTTTTTTGGGCTACTCGAGAAAATTATTTTCTAATATGGATAATAACACATTTTTCCAAACACTGTTGAAGTTCTTATGTGTTTGGCTGACAATTTTCCACCCCAACGCATTGAAGACTGAATATCAATTCAACTTTCCGAGCCTCCATAGATTTCCTACCCGGAAATCCAATCTATTTTTTCTTCTCTAAAAAGAAAATGAAACAAAAACGCCAAGCATTCGTCAAAAGTCCAAAACAAAGCAGAAGCAACATGAAATGTGCCTAAGAACCGAGAAAAATCGTAGGATTTCCATTTCAACACAACCGACAATAAGGATCAAGCCTCCACGGAGAAATCTCCGCTCTCAAGCTTGCACACTATCGTCGTCGTCGTCGTCGACGTCGTCCTCATCATCGTCATCATCGTTGTAGGTACGGATTGTATCACAAAGCCTTTGTTGTATCTCAGCAAACCCGGCAGCACAAGATGAAAATCTGGCAAAGCAGGCGGGCAATGTTTTATTGTTTTATCATCCGCTATCATCGCTGTTGCTCAGTTCGCCGGCTTCGCTGGAGCTGCTTGGGCTTCGGCTTTAAGGCCTCCAGCCATTGCTGCCACCCCACATGGCTGATGCTGCTGCTCAGTTGAGTGAAATTACCATAGTTTATTTCTTGTTTATGATTAATATTTATGCGGATGGTCCCTTTTTCTAGTCACGACCCGTTTTTGTTGCTAGGCTTCAGTGATTTCAAACGACTGCTGTTTTTGCAAGAACTGACAACAGATTCGATAAACAAGAGTTATATTATTAGGAATTGCAAAGCGTGAATTTAGAATTTATTGAATATAATGAAATTGTTTATGGAAAGAGGGAAAACACTGGCAATTTAGCTTAAGTACTCGGCTCTGTTTGTCTGAATAGAACAACATCATATTGATCTTCTGCAGAGTTCGTAATTTATCGGTAAAAGTGTCTGTAATGTACACACAATATTTAATTACGACATTTGTTTCCCACAGAAAACTGTCGACGAAAACAATCAGCGACAGCTTGATCAGCTTTGGTACAACAAAAAATGCGATAAATTACTCTGCTATTAATATAATATGTTTGGAATCATTAACTCCCAGTTACTATAACCTTTCTCGGTCGAAGCCACCATAGTGCAGCCTGCTACCGTCATTAGTGCCACGCGTTGAGCAAGGAAGAAAAATGGCATCCTTTTCATTCATCGCCGTCGTCTGCAGCACAACATCCCCTCCAGCACAACAGCAAACCAAAAATTCTAAACATAACGACCGAATCGAACCTCTCATTCTTCTCGCCTGGAAAAAGCTAGGGCGGATCAGGCGTCAAGTGCTTTCCAGACGATGACTTTTGCCAGCAAGCGAGGAGACTGATTTCATTCTATTCATCAACAATTATCGTACATCTTTGGACGTATTTTCACAAACATTGAACGACAGCAGTACAAAGCGGCAAACAAAGGCCAACTACCGGCGGCGTGATGGCAGCCATCGTTCGAATCCTTCGAAGGATAAAACCACACAGATTAATGGTGTTCCACGCTCCAGCGCTCCCATTCTGCCGCCGCAGGCGAATTGAATAGTGCCAGGCAAAAAACGGTGCCACCCAATTGCTTCTATTTTGTGCTTATCCATTATTTCGTTATTAATCTTCATTATTCTTCTCGACAAAGCGCCATTTTAATGTGTGTTCGGCAAGCAATATCGATGTTTCGCGTGAAAACTGGCTCCCTTCCGCTTCGGCCTTCGCGGTCGGCCCTGTGTACCCTTTTTACCGTCCCTAGGATGGGCAGAGTGGGAGAAGGGGACACAACATCCGCACAGTGTTCAACAATGGAGCACTCTCATTAGCATACGCGCGAGGGTAATATTCATGCAAAAATAAGCTTCCACTTTTTCCCTTCGACTTGGAAAATATCTCAACACAAGGGGGTACCCAATAAAAATCATATTCCAAGCCAGAAGGACCCAGAACCTAAGAGTGTGAGGCTAATGGCTTCGAATAAATTATCCGATCAACAAAAGTTTGACGTTAATCATGGGATCCATCAGTGCGTGCGATTAGTCCTACGGTGACTGCCAGTATGGACGGACGGAGGCAGAGAGCAAGAAAAACCAAACGCGAACGCCATTTGGCGGAACAATATTTCAACGACACGGTGGCAGCAGCAGCAGCGGTAGGCTTTGCTCTTATTGGCGAACAAATTAGAATGCTGGTTCGCAAATGTCTGCTAATGGAATTAGCAATCTCAGATCAGCATGTGTTTCAAATTATTCATGAGAGTCTCGTACAGTGTGAGGTGCAAGTTGGAATCATCATTTGCGGATAATTGTCCGAGAAAAGGCTGCGTAAATTCATATTTTCTGCTTTCGAAACGGATTATTCGATTCCGGGTCCACTCCATCATTTTGGAGACACTTAGGTATAATAATGAGAAGGGTCATAATGACACAAATGAAACAGACCTGGCATTTAGCAAAAGTTCCTCTTGGGTATACTATGTAAACGAGATTCAAAATTTCAAACTGATTTCAGGAATCCTATCTTCTCACAAAACTTTTCATTCTACTTCACAAGTTGGCGCATTTTCCGCGTCACATATTTTTTTCTATAAATGGAGACAATGCATCAAACATTTTAATAAAGTTCAGGGATGTTGCCAACACTCTGCCCTTTCATGCCACGTGTTCTATTTTGTAAGATCTACCTACATCAAAGCGGTAAAAAATTAAAACTAAAAACACCCCAGCTAGCCCCGGTCTCCCCTACTTTAAATTTCATAGTTTTTTAAATCAATGTTGAGAAACTTAAAGAACTTGGAGTCGGACTTCCCCATACCTCTAAATATGACCTTGTATGTAATTAAATCAGAGTGATCTCCCATTTCTTCCAATCTGTAACGTTAGAATTAAAAAAACAGTTTTGACGTAGATGTGCTCAAAACTTTTCCAACGGAAGGCGCCGGTTGTTGAGTGGTAAGCGTGACTGCCACCCATCCCAATTGGTCTGGGTGAAAACATCTGTGGTCACATCTTTCCTCGGAAGAGAAGTGAAACCGTTGTTCCTCGGTCCATGAGTTGATGGATCGATTTCTAGTCCAGATAGTGGAGTCACCTATCTGGAGTCGGTCCTAGCGGAAATAAGCTGATGGAAAATAACAAGAACATAAAGAAGAATCGCACCCCTATACTTACTAACAAATATCCTCCTCCCGTGATACACGTGGAGTGCGTATATACGGCCTCTAGCAAAAGCAAGTATCAGACTAACATTCCTTCCCTTTCCTTCCGCGCTCTACGTTCGGGCTTGACCGGCGCCGGTATTGATCAATAAACATTTTAGGATTACCAAGATTCCCTGTGCAACTTTAGCTAGTCCAGATCGATACGGAGTAGCAGCCAAGTGTGATCGCACAAGCTCTAACTTAAGAAGTGCTCAAAACATTTCCAACAATAATAGATAGATATGAGGTAGCTTGAAGCAAGATGTTGAAGTAGTCCGAAGATTGGTTCAGTTTTACATAAATACGTTGAAATGTTATATGAATAAAACCGATATTCTATCAAACACACTGAACATTTATTATAAATTACTTCTGAAATGAAAAGTATACATGATTTCAGCAAACTTTTCTGAAATAAGTCGTTCCACCACTCAGCTGAAGGTTTTATGGCTCCATTCAGAATGATTAGAAAGTTAATTGTTTGATTTTTATATAATTAGAACTACCCTAACTGTCGTTTGAACTAAACAAGGGCTTATAGGCTATGTGAACACTCCAAAGACATAGTAAGGCTGAGTTGATTAGTTTTAGTTGAAAGAGAAAATTCCTGGCAGAGTAGCATATTAAACCACTTTGCACTGGTAAGAGCTCTTAATAGAATAAGAGAGTAAGAGCTCTTAAAAGGAGAAGTGAGTAAGAGCGCTTAAGAGGATATGAGAATAAGAGCTCTTAAGAGAGTAAGAGAGTAAGAGAGTAAGAGAGTAAGAGAGTAAGAGAGTAAGAGAGTAAGAGAGTAAGAGAGTAAGAGAGTAAGAGAGTAAGAGAGTAAGAGAGTAAGAGAGTAAGAGAGTAAGAGAGTAAGAGAGTAAGAGAGTAAGAGAGTAAGAGAGTAAGAGAGTAAGAGAGTAAGAGAGTAAGAGAGTAAGAGAGTAAGAGAGTAAGGGAGTAAGGGAGTAAGAGAGCAAGAGAGCAAGAGAGCAAGAGAGCAAGAGAGCAAGAGAGTAAGAAAGTAAAAGAGTAAGAGAGTAAGAGAGTAAGTGTGACAAATTAAGTGAAGAAAACATTAAAAGAGTAAGAGAGGAAAATTTGGATAGTAAGAGAAGCAGAGAATGAGTTTAAATGACATAGTTAAAATAAAAGGGATTTAGAAACTAAAAAACAAGAAATTTAAGAAAGGATAGTAGTTCAAGAAACGCTTGCCTTTTTCCGAAGACTTCATATCAATAAGACTGGCAACTCTGTCCAGAATCTGGAGACAGTAACAGCAACGCCACTTGCGGGTAAAGGTGGTACTACCCATAGTAATGCACACACACATATACACTTTTACATTAAGCTTCCTACCTTCATACGATAGAGGTGCTGCAACCTCTGTCGCCTCTTGTTTGTATGGGGGAGGGAAAGAGATATCAGTCTTCTTAATATGTAGTCTTCGCTTTTTCCCTTTCCTTTCCCCGACTATCGAATTTGTTGTTGTTTGATGAAATACACCAAAATGGTTCATAATAAGTACATACGAATAATATTCGCAAAAATATTATACGTTTATTATATCAAATAGTTTGTTCGAATGTTCATCATTAACGAAAGAGATTTGTATTCAACTCACAGAATTCATTTTATGTGCCGATCTTTTTGCATCGAAAAATCGATTTTTTTATCCGCTGATTTGAATATCGATCTGGCTAAAGTGATTTTTTTCCAAATGCCTATCATTACGAAAGACGTTTGTAATTATTACGAAGTTTATCGTGTATTTTGTCAAATAATTATTGATAATAATGAAAAATATTCGTCATCAACCGAAGAAATTTGTTTTGAGCTATTCGAGGTTTTTACCGAAGAATCCCGAATTGATTCACAAAAAAATAGTTGCTACGGGAGTTCATCTAAAGTTTGTAAACATTTTTCGTACATGTAACGAACATAAATACCACAATCGTTCTAGTATCCAATAGTGGTGAGCAGATTTAAATAAAATCGATTTTGCCAGATCGATTTTTTTAATAAAAAATATCGGTTTTGTCACACATCAAGATCCTTAAACGATCGAATGAAAAAAGAATATGTAAAAAATAAGACTGTTGTTCAATGAACGAAAATAAAATCATTGTGAATCATGTTTCACAAATTGTCCGCACTATATGCAAACATTTAGTAAAAGAACCAAACATTTCGTTTCATTCACGAAAAATACTTTCGTTGTCGACGATAACTTTCGTGAAATGTACACTAATTTTATTTCCTTCATCTATTCGCCATTTTTTCAGTTTTTGAAATGAACAAAACCAATTATTTACAATGTACGAAAATTCTTCGTTGCAGTAAACAAGCAGCAAATTCGTGCATTCTATGACCATTTTTGCTGCTGTCTTGAAGGTTTCGGTCGACAGTATTGTTACGCTTCTTCGTTTTGCTGGCTGCGGTCGTGAAGATTTCATCCTTGTTGACTGCATTTTGACTGGCTGTGATGTTTGTTGCTACTGGAGTACTAGATGTAGTCGTTTTGTATTGAATATTTGTTGGTTGTTTAAACGTCACTACTGGTTGGACAATTGATAGTGTTTAAGCTGTGGCTGTTGAAGTCTGGATGATTTTATTGGTTGTAGGTGATGTTTTCTTCTTATGGGTTTCCACGCACGGTTTTCCATAATGTGCAGATTGTTCACAAAACTGACACGTGGCAGTTTGATGGTCATATGTGCACAGGGTGGACTGGGCATAGAGGTATGGGGCGTTTTAGTCGCATTCTTACGCGTAGAAACCACATGTCTTGAAGTCAATGACCGCTGTGAAACAACGCTTCAATGTGAACTCATCATGCTCAGGCTGAGACATCTCGACCGACAAAATGCATACAATACTCACTACAACAATAACAGTGCTTTATTTATATAGGGTTTCAATAGCTTAGCGTGCACCGAACCGAACCGAACGCGAAGGGGAGCTGCTTTGAACGTGAACAGTATCGTTGGTGGTTGGAAATAGACGATATTCCCGCATTGTTTCAGAAACCCTAATGATGCTCAAAACAATAGGTTTTTAAAGATGTATGCTTTGAAAAACAATTTTTAAAATATTAGTATTGCTTAACCAACACAAGTTCAATATTTTCCCCAACCTAAATCATTTTGGTTTAGCGCTTATGCCACAATTTGCTAAAGAAGTTGACGCTTTTGTTATTGTAAAAGAAATGCGCTGAAAGTATATTCAGCAAAACCATGTTAGGTAACAAGTTGTTTAAGAAGTTGGCCATTGAAAATTTCCACAATCAACTTCCGCAATTACCATTTTATTCGCGCCGTGAATCACACACTTTGACAAATTTTACAATAAATAAACCGGCATCAAGTTCCCATTTTCCGCGCGATAAGAGAAACCCAGCAGCCGTGGAATGGTCGACAATCAACGAAAAACTCGTGTCCCGCTCGCCAGGTTCGGTTCCTCTAATCACCACCTAAAGCAAAATTTATCGTCGAAAATATCATTCCACATAATTTCTCCGCCCCAGACCATTGCGCTACGGCATAAGTTCCCGCCATTAACCGAGTAAGCAGGATATTCACCCCGCACGTGCCCTACCGCCGTACCGGGCCACAAATTGTGTTAGGCAGACTTCTTTTTTTTGTTGGCCAGCCGGCGGCAGGAAGGAAACACGGAAAGAACGATGCCACCCACTTTTTGTTGTTTCTTTAGTTAGTCACAGTTCATTTCGGAAACCGACCATCGGAGCATGCCAAACGAAGCTCACCTTCTTTTTTACGACTTGACTCTGTTTACTGCCATCATTTTAACGACCAGACACGATATGCTAAACTGGGAGTCGTTTCTATACCGCATACACTTGATTTTCCCCGTCCTGGTTGAGCTAGTCGGCGGCGCCCCGAACCGACGACGGATATTTTCGACAAAAACAACCAAGAACACGTGGAGCTCGGGGAAATAATCAATTTTCCTCCGACAGCCACTTTAATCCCATGAAGACTTTATTAGTTCAGTTTATTTTTTTCTTATTCTACTTGTAGAAGGCCGTGGGAAAACTGACGTGATGTATGGTATTATTTCGATTTTCTCACATTTCCGGCGATTGTCCCCGGTGGTGGGGCGTCGGCGTCACTTACCGGGCCTATTTTCCACTGTTTTGTTGAGCAACCGTCTGCCATTGACCGGAGATTGGCGCTGAACCGTGGATTTCCCCCAGGTACCTGTCACCGTTGCCGCCGGCGAAGAAGCTGGAGGCTGGAAGAAGGAAATAGAAGAAATGAAGAAAATGAATGAAATTATGATGAATCGTCTGTGATCGGTGGGGTAAGCTTATGTTCTGGGTTCTTGTTTCGAAAGAGGTTCCTGCGGAACGGTTTGGGGCGAAGGTGAACATTGATGGATGATTTATGGCACGATGGACTACGGTAAATGTGCTCGGTCTTTAACAAATTTGCAAACAACAATTTTCGTTCATCCTCGAAGGAAGTAGGACTCCGGAGAGAAACCATCAGTAAAGTTTTGTTTTGTAATAATCGAATGTCAAAGGAAAATTATGTAAATTTCCCGAACGTCAAGATTATTCTCTGGGGTTATAAAATGGAAACATTTCGCACACTTCAGGTGTAAGTAACTGGCTGTACAAACGAAAAATAAACAAAATTTTCAACGAAGGCCAACGACTGTGAAAAAAGTCAAAACAACTTTCACCTTACGGGGAAGGTAAAATTTAATCGAGCGTAACGTGTGTCACAGCCGGTGACGCTTCTCGGAGCGTTTCCCGAGTTCGTCGAGGTGATAATAGTTGAAACTTTTTTTTTGCTTTTCTCCCATCGGCGCCTGCAGAAAGTGTGAACAATAGCAACAACAACCAGGCGAACCACTGACAGGTGATATCGTTTAACATTTCCCAAACGCCGTCAGCACTGGCATACGGCCGAACAAGCGGAATAACGTCGGGGAAAACTTTTCACCCCCGCCCTCTATTTTTCAGTATCTAATGGAAGCTGTCTGTTTTTGAGTTATGCATCGGTGATTAAATTTCCTGTTGAGCAATACACTTGAAACGTAGAGTTGGACATTTTCCCCCGCGGAGAAGTTTGACGCTAATCAAGCTACTTGGATCGTTAATTGCGCGAAACTTACGAGACAACTCACGACGTTCAACGACGGGAACACTTGTTGTACTCATTCTGTTAATAGAATTAAATTTTGCATTAAACGTGGGCTTTTTGAAGATTTTAACGACTGACAAGACACTCTTTACCGCAGTAAGGATCGCGACAGTGGATGTTGTCAAAAAAATGTCCAGAATGAAAATTTAGCAGAAATTTTGAGGTTTACTTGAACTAAACAACTTAGCCTTATTGTCTTTAAAAACGCTTTCGTAGTTTGCGAGCCCCTTCTTTTTGTTAACACAACAGTTAGGGTGGTTTTAATTTTATCAGGATCAAAAAATTTACTTTTTAATCATTCTAGATAGAGCCATACGATCTTCAATGAAGTTATAGAACGGTAAGTTTTAGAAAAGTTTACTGAAGACATATAAGTTCTATCTGTCACACTTTTCATTTTACAACAAATTTAAAATCGAAGGTTTGGGTGTTTCTTAGTATTTCTCAAAAAAACTGTTTTATTCAAATAACTTGCGGTAAAAGGGTTCTTCGGTATAACAATATCACTCATGGGGGCAAACAAAAGATAATTATTATTCAACACATATGAGGTCATTATTTGAGGTATAATTGAGCAAAAAAGGCGAATGCGATATTTTTTAATATTTAATCAAATTGATTTCAAAAAATCCAACAGTCAATTCATGGAAACCCAAATTTTTAATATAACTTTTGCACTTTAATTTTTTGATAACAAATTCTTTAGATGTTTGTCCGAGTTCTTGAAGACAAATATTTCCTTCTAAACCATTAAAACTTCTATTATTCAAAAGAATTAAGTACCTATAATAGTTCTTATTTCTTTTGAATAATAGAAACTACAGTTAACAATATAAAATGCGAAACTATAGTTTTCATGACAAAATTTTGCATTTTACAAGACTTTCTATTGTAAATTTATAAAATTCTGAAAATTAACTTTCCAATGGTTCGAGATAGAGTTTCACAATCTCTCAGAAAATTTTAGAAAATCAAATTTTAAGAAGCTTTGCCGAGGACACTGGAATTCTATTTCTTGCATTTTTCATTTTACAAAATTTAAACAAACAAAATTAGGGTCTGTTTTGAAAAATGGTTTTGTTTATATAACTTTTACAGTTTTGATTTTTCATTCAAATGACTTTAGAAATAATTTCAGATATTTTGAAGGAGAACAGTTTGTCCCAATATATTGAACTTCTGCCATCTTTCGTTAGAACGTTATATGTACTTTTTTTATTTTTTGAGTAAATATTGCAAGATATCGAAAAACAGCGCATTTGCCATTTTTTAGTGATCTATACAACAAAGTATAATATTTCATATGACAGCGAAGGTTTTACATGTGCCCTAATCGAAGATAATGTTATTTGAAAAAAGGCTTATACTTTTATATAAAAGTTCTCATAACTTTGCAACGGGAAAAGTTTAGTAGTTGGTGTATGAAAAAAAATTAAGCGCCCTAAAATGTAAAGTTGTTTTAAGGTTACTTTAGTGTAAAATAAAATCAACCAAAGTTATAGAAATAAAACCGTTTTTTAAGGAACACTCTAGAGCTTCAGGAATCATTATATATTGGCTTAAATGGCACTATAAAGCTTGCGTGTCGTCAGTAAATTTGTCTAAAATGTGTTGCTCTACTACTTCATTGAAGACAGCCTAGCCCTATCACGAACCGTTAACGAGTTCATCGATAAATCTTGCTAAAATAAGAACCACCCTAGCTTCTGTTCATACGAAAAGAAGGGCCTTATAAAGTACAAAGCCGTGTGGTGTCCAGAAGCCGTGTGGTGTCCGGCGGGATGAAATCTTTTGGCACTATTTCAGCCAAGAATAGAACCTCTGGGAACTGCTCCCATGTCGTAAGAGGCGACTAACAACATGCTAGGAGTTCCTAGGTCGAGGTATTGGACCCTACCGAAGACTTAACCTGGACGGACCTTAAGGTTTTGCATCATAACCTTTATCCATTCTGTGAATAACTGACATATAGTCACCTTTTCTGATTCGCTATTCTCGATTGTGTACCAACGTTTTAGGTTTCTTCTGGCGGTTGTATAATAGCCGTAAAGGACAAAATCTAATTCTACACTAAGTAACAGCATATATTAATATACCGGCTCTTCCACGCCAAGGTTTAACTTCCAAAGCTTTGGTTTAAAACCGTTTAAAAAAAAGCTGGATCTGTCGAATTGCACAAAAAGTTTTTTATGTTGCAAGCGATCTGTAGATGTGTTAAATAAGGTATTTTTTATTAAATCTGGAACCATCTACCGACAAATCTACATTTACGAATACCTCCAAAAGTGACTTCTTGAAGTCTCATGAATGGCTGACACTAGCTTTATGACACTTTTGCTTTCCAAAACAGTGATGAAAATCTCAACATTCCAGAACTTCACTTTGTCAGAAAATGTAGGGGCATCGGAAGCTAAAACTTCGTCAAATCGCACTCCTGGTCCTTTCTTCAAAATCATCCAGTGCAGTACTCTACGTCACTCGTTCGAATTTGCACCGCTCATATGGTAGTCGGTATTTGCTAGTATTGCTGTTCTCCCATCCATTCTTCTTTTGGATCACCGAGGGATCCCCTGTCGTAGTGTTTATTATATTAGTTACGCATAATAAACCTGTCGTTTGCAATTGGTATTTAACCCAATTATGGGAGCGTGTCTGATAGGGAGAGTGGAGATGCCATTAACATTTCGCAGTGAATTTTTTCACAGTAATTTGGGATATCTTTTATACATTTGTACGCTTTCTTTGTACTGCAAACTTTGAAAATGATTATTGATGTGTTAATAAGAAGCATTACTCCCGATGGCCGGCTGTTCGAAGTTTAAATTGTTCGTTTCGAATTCTCAGAAATTGATCGCGAGCGACTTCGTACATTTGGCTAAGATCATATTGTCTATAGATGAATAGACCTCTATCATATTCCACGCGGCTTTATCTTTTCATTACGCCCCACGGAAGAATAATTTTTAAAATGCCTATTTGAATGGATTCATATTTCTACTGAAGGTCGCACACCTGAAAATTTTAATCTAAAATGAAAAGACAAAGCGCGTGAGTACTTAGCTAAATCACAAATATCTACCAAGATATATCCTGATTCATCTCCTTACCTACTAACACCAATCCTGTGATACGTGTAGATGATGCAGAGAATTCCTCGGTCATAATAGTCACAAGTGTTGAACTAACATTCCTTCCCATCCCAAAATTGACCGGCATGGGCGTGGAATTCTACGTTATTGATCATACTATAAACTCAGTTTTTTTAGGTTGCACGTTGAGTATGATGAACTACTCCCAAGTATCATACAATTGGCTCAAAATGCAATTTCAACAGGCTTTGATCAATCACGGGAAACTCATGGGCGGTCAACTAAGCTAGGCTAAGCTAAAGAAGGGCCTTATAAAGTACAACTTTCCTAAACATTTTGTAAGGCAAAGCTGTTTAGTTTTTGTAAAATCTGTAGGCGTCACCCCATGGTTGGCACTAGAGATGGGCAAAACAGTTCACTTCGAAGAACCATTCCCGATCGAACAGTTCTGTAAAAAGAACTAGTTCGCATGAACCGTTCTTTCGTTCAGCTGATGTTTTACCGGTATCTAGTGAATGGTTCTCAGTGTATGAACTGACAGCGGTTGGGGTTAGAACATTACTCAGTTTCGGGTTCAAGCGAAATCGCCATAAGAGAGTACCGAGAGCGGTTTGTGGGACAACAAGTCAGTTCATTTCAAGGGGCGAGTCGCTTAGCACAAATCGAATTGTGCCTACATACAAACAGCGTGGTAGCTTGTGCCGCAATGTGCCACGATGTGCCATAGTGTTCAGTAAAACATAAGCAATGGTTGTTTTTGGACAGTTTTTGTGTTGTCAAAAGTGTGCCTCATTGTGACACATATTGTGGTAACGAGTGAAACGATCGTGTATTACTGTGAATCGTATCTTTATACCGTGTTATCATAGGTGATACAGTATGTATGGCACATTGTTCTAAGCGACTACGTTCGCCTAAAAATCGGCCCGTATAATATGTCAAACGGCTTTAGGTGATGTTCAGCTCATTCGTTTTAAAGAGAATTGAGAACTACCGTTCTTTTAAAAAGAACTTCTGTTCACTCATTCTCTTCGAAGAACTAGTTCGTTTGAACCGTTCGCGAACGAATGGCCCATCTCTAGTCTGGAGCTCTTGTTTCCCGGGTGAGCTGCGTTAAGGAACTTGGAGTGCTGTTAGATTCGAACTTACATTTAAGAATCACATTTCGTATGTTGTTGGTAAAGCATCGCGAAGCCTGGGCTTCATTTTCCGTACGGTTAAATCCTTCACAGACATTTATTGTCTCAAAAGCCTCTACTGCTCTTTAGTGCGCTCCACGCTGGAGTATTGTTCGGCAGTCTGGAATCCGAATTACATGAACAGCAGCGATCGAATTGAAGGCGTTCAACAAAAATTTGTAGGTATGCTTTTCGACGCCTGCCTTGGCGCGATCCTGTTCGTCTACCAAGCTACGAGAGTCGGTGTCAACTCATCCAGCTCGATACCCTTCAGCGTCGTAGAGAAACTGCCAGTGCCTTATTCATCTCTGATCTTCTGTCAGGACGCATCGATTCCCCAGATTTACTAGAGCGATTCAACAACCAAGCAAGGTCCAGAACGTTACGCGGAAACGTTCTTCTGAGAGTGCCGTTTTGACGAACTATTCTAACAGCTAATGGCGCTATCACGGGACTAGGGGAACTGGGGGGAAGCCCGACACCCTGGGTTAGCCCGACACCCCACGACTTTTCCCAGATATCAAATTTTAAATCATACAATAATGACAGGATATTATTAGTACCATTATTTTTGGCATTTCGATACATATCGATGCCATATGGGTTCATAAACGTCAACAAAATAAACAAAACAAGCGAAAGCAAAGTTGATGCGCTTTTGGATGTTATTTTTAGTTGATACATTTTAAGGTTTTAATAACACAAAAGCTTTGAAAATGAACAGTTTTTTTGTCACACATTCTATTGTACTCTCCATATCGTTATTTGTATGTATTGAAGATAAGTTTAAGTATTTCAATACTGTTAATTGAGCATTTAACAAAAATGGGCGCTGTTGGAGTAAGACCGACAGTTTTTGGGTGGGGTAAGACCGACACGGTGTTTAGATGATTGGGTTCGTTTTTGATTCGATACAAACGACTGGGTATATTTGTTGTGTTCAATTATACTATAATTACGTCATGTTAATAATTGAAATACACGGAAACTATGTTTTTTTGCATTTATTTATCAGTATTGTCTCAAGCCGACCAAAAAAATTAAAAATTAATTGAACGTGATTCATAATAATATTACAAAAAGAAACAAAAAGTATAATCTAATATGAGATTTTGAAATGATATTGATGAAAAAATTTCATTGACCGTCGGATTGTTGATCAACAATGTTCCGAAAAATCACAACACGAACCGGATAGCTTAATACGAAGCGTGCGTCACTTCTAAGTGAATGAGTCCTAGTAACAGCGTATATAATCTGCTTGCAGAATAGCTCTTCCTCGTTAGAATGGCTATACAAGTGGCAATAAAGCTCTAAAGAATTACTTGAGAAAACCTGTACCATAATATAAACCATGCGTTAAACATTATTTATTCATAACACCACGCATTCGAATGCTCTTCCTCTTGCTACGCGATGAAACTACAGAAAGTATGCGTTTGCATCACACATACTCATATACACATAATTGCACGTATTGTGCAATGTGTATGTGTGATAACACAATACATTTTTAATGGAAAAAATTGGACAAAAAGAAAGTTCAAAAGGGGGTCGCTCTTGCCCCTTTGGGGTGTCGGTCTTACCCGCAGCGTTTTTAAAATGACATTTTTCTCCATTTTTTTGCAACCAATAATTTTTAATGAATTAAATTTTTTGAAACGCTGAAAAAATTATATTTTGTTAAGAACCACCTAAACAAGGATTATGCACAAAATATACAATTTTAGGAATTTTGTGGAATTTTAGAAAAATTATTGCGCTTAAGGTGTCGGACTTGCCCCGCGTTCCCCTACAACGACTCTTCAATCGTGAGTCGCACCTGTTCGACTTTCATTTGTCTCGGATATCTTTAAGAAAGCGATTCCTGCAGTTTTTTTAGATGTAATTTAAGTTTCCATCATTGGGGCCGAGTGCAGCCTGTTGATGTGTGCGATAAATAAATAAATAAATAAATACATTCGTTATCGAGCACTCAGTCGAGATAGAAGTCTTTTGTCATCGGTCCGTACACTCTATAGCGACAAATAGTGTTAATCCGCGTTCAAGGTTATTTGCACACTCTACGCCTAGTTGAGGTTTCAGTATTTTTTCCCTTCTTTTGTGTTTCTGTTTCTGTACCGTTAGCCGGTCAGTGAAGTGAAGCAGTGTTCTTCTAGTAAGCCGTCTGGATACCGATACCTACACAAGCTAAGTATTAGTTTTGGTTTCCCCTTCTTGGTTGTCTTAATAACGTGCACTGGGCAATAGGCCCGTGCAAAAATGACTTCCCCTGACGGCGGTTCGTCTCAAGGTGAGATGGACGTCGAAACAAAATCGGCTCCCCGGCTCAAAGTATATCCGAGCTCGGCCACCGGGCCATTTGTGATCTTCTTTCGGACCAAAGAAAAAAAGTGTTTGAATCTATTGCAGATTTCTCGCGTTCTGACAGACCGGTATTCGGCCGTGACAGAAATATCGAAAATTCGCCCTGATAAGCTTCGGGTGGTTGTTAACAGTTCAACTCAGGCAAATGATATTGCTGGCTACGAGCCCTTTACGAGGGAGTACAGGGTGTATATTCCAGCTAACAGGGTTGAAGTCAGTGGGGTCGTTTCCGATTCGAGTCTGAATTGCGAGGACCTGCTAAAATATGGGACAGGCTGTTTCAAAGACCCCATGCTTAAGCCAGTGAAGATACTGGAATGCAAACGTTTGCATTCAGCATCAGTCGCAGCTGACGGCAAGAAAACATACGTCAACTCAGACTCTTATCGGGTGACCTTCGCCGGCTCTGCCCTGCCCAATTACCTCCTCTTTGACAAGGTTCGTCTACCTGTTCGCCTCTTTGTGCCGCGGGTCATGAACTGTACTAATTGCAAACAATTGGGACACACAGCCTCCCATTGTAGCAATAAAGCCCGCTGTGGGAAATGCGGTGGGAATCATGCGGATGATTCCTGTGGTAGAGATGTCGAAAAGTGTCTCTACTGTGGGGAAACCCACATGATCTCCCTTCATGTCCCGCGTACAAACAGCGCGAGGAAAATCTTAAGCGTTCCCTTCAGGGACGCTCTAAGCGATCTTTTGCAGAAATGCTTAAGATAGCTACGCCACCTGTCTCTACGAACATCTTTACCAACTTGTCTACTGACGAAGGCGACTGTGATGAACCCCAGGAGGGAACATCTTCTGCTGTGCCTAGAAGTAGTAGAAAAAGGAAGAACATTTCCTCTTCCAAGCTTCGTCGTAAAGGCCAGAAGGTGTCTCTTCATGGTCCCCCTAAAATAACTACTCAAGGAAGTACTGTTGTAAAACCGAAGCAAGTCGCTCCCGGTCTCAGTAACCTGAGCTCAGAAAAGGAGTTCCCAGCACTTCCAGGAACATCAAAAACCCCAAGTGTTCCCATATCTCAGCCAGAGAAAGAAAACAGTGCTGGCTTAATAAATTTCTCTGACATTGTGGACCGTATTCTTACAGCGTTGAACATTTCTGACCCCCTTAAAAGTATCTTGATAAGCTTTCTCCCCGCAGTAAAAACATTTTTGATGCAGTTCACTGCGAAATGGCCCCTCCTTTCAGCGATTGTATCCTTCGATGGCTAATTCATCGAACGAGGTCAAGGATTTAATCACTGTTCTACAGTGGAATTGCAGAAGTATTATCCCGAAAATCGATTCGTTTAAAATCTTACTAAATAATTTGAAATGCGATGCATTTGCCCTATGCGAGACATGGCTCACTTCAGAAATAACCCTACACTTCCACGATTTTAATATTATTCGCTTGGATCGAGAAGACTCTTACGGAGGAGTACTTTTGGGGATCAAAAAGTGCTATTCTTTCAATAGGATCGACCTCCCCTCGACACCAGGCATTGAAGTTGTCGCTTGCCAAACCAGAATAAAAGGCAAAGACCTTTGCATTGCTTCCACATACATCCCCCCTAGAGCCTCAGTTAGCCACCGACGGCTTTGCGATATTGCGGAACTCCTCCCCGCACCGAGGCTAGTTTTAGGTGACTTCAACTCCCACGGCACGGCATGGGGTTGCCTTCATGACGATAATCGATCTACCCTACTCCATGAGCTTTGCGACAACTTCAATATGACTATTTTGAATACGGGTGAAATGACACGGATTCCTGTCCCTCCAGCGCGACCGAGCGCCTTAGATCTGTCCCTCTGCTCGACATCGCTGCGGTTAGATTGCATGTGGAAGGTAGTCTCTGATCCCCACGGCAGCGACCATCTGCCAATCGTAATTAATATTGCTAACGGTTCAGGGCCACCGAATACAATCAATGTTTCGTATGACCTCACACGAAATATTGATTGGAAGAGCTACGCGTCCGCGATATCCGAAAAAGTAGAATCGACACAAGAGCTTCCTCCGGAGGAAGAGTACGGGTTCCTGGCTGGCTTGATTCTCGATACCGCGATTCAAGCTCAGACTAAACGCGTACCAGACGCGAATTCACGCGGGCGTCCTCCCAATCCATGGTGGGACAAAGAGTGCTCAGACGTGTACGCGGAGAAGGCCGCTGCGTATAAGACCTTCCGGGACGACGGGCTGCCAGCTAGCTACCGACAGTACGCGATGGCGGAAACGCGCATGAAGAGTTTGATAAAAGGCAAAAAATGTAGCTACTGGCGCCGGTTCGTCGACGGACTAACGAGAGAAACATCGATGAGCACTCTTTGGAGTACGGCCCGGCGCTTACGAAACCGAAACAGTACCAATGAGAGCGTGGAATATTCAAACCGTTGGATATTCGATTTTGCCAAGAAGGTTTGTCCGGATTCCGCCCCGGCACAGAAGATCTACCATGCCGCGTCCCCTCACAATAACGCGAACGAAACACCGTTTTCGATGGTGGAGTTCTCACTTGCTCTCTTATCATGTAACAATAAAGCCCCAGGGCCAGACAGAATCAAATTTAACTTGTTAAAGAATCTGCCAGACTCTGCCAAGAGACGCTTGTTGAATTTATTTAACAAGTTTCTTGAGGATAATATTGTCCCTCATGACTGGAGGCAAGTGAAGGTCATCGCCATTCAAAAACCAGGAAAACCAGCCTCCGACCACAACTCGTATCGACCGATTGCGATGCTGTCCTGTATCCGAAAGTTGTTCGAGAAAATGATCTTGTTTCGCCTCGATAATTGGGTTGAAGCAAATGGCTTACTGTCAGATACACAATTTGGTTTCCGCAAAGGCAAAGGGACGAACGATTGTCTTGCGTTGCTCTCAACAGAAATTCAAATAGCTTATGCTAGCAAAGAGCAGATGGCATCAGTTTTCCTAGATATAAAGGGGGCTTTTGATTCAGTTTCTATCAAAATTCTTTCTGAGAAGCTGCACCAGCATGGTCTTTCACCGACTCTAAACAACTTTTTGCTAAACTTGCTGTCAGAAAAACATATGCGTTTTTCGCATGGTGATTTATCGACATCACGAATTAGCTACATGGGTCTTCTCCAGGGCTCATGTCTAAGCCCCCTTCTCTATAACTTTTACGTGAATGACATTGACGAATGTCTTGTCAATTCCTGCACGCTAAGGCAGCTTGCAGATGACGGTGTGGTCTCTATTACAGGTCCCAAAGCCGTCGATCTGCAAGGACCATTGCAAGATACCTTGGACAATTTGTCTGCTTGGGCCCTCCAGCTAGGTATCGAGTTCTCCACGGAGAAAACTGAGCTAGTCGTATTTTCAAGGAAGCGTGAACCAGCGCAACTACAGCTTCAATTAATGGGTCAAACTATTGCTCAGGTTTCAACTTTCAAATATCTCGGGGTCTGGTTCGACTCTAAAGGAACCTGGGGATGTCACATTAGGTATCTGAAACAGAAGTGCCAGCAAAGGATCAACTTTCTCCGTACAATAACCGGAACATGGTGGGGTGCCCACCCAGGAGACCTGATCAGGCTGTACCAAACAACAATATTGTCGGTGATGGAGTACGGGAGTTTCTGTTTCCGCTCCGCTGCGAACATACATTTCATCAAACTAGAGCGAATCCAATATTGTTGTTTGCGTATTGCTTTGGGTTGCATGCGCTCGACACATACGATGAGTTTAGAAGTGCTGGCGGGCGTCCTTCCGCTGAAAAATCGATTTTGGGAACTCTCATATCGATTGCTCATCCGATGCGATATCTTGAACCCGTTAGTAATTGCAAATTTCGAAAGGCTTGTCGAGCTCAATTCTCAAACCCGATTTATGTCCTTGTACTTCGATTACATGGCACAAAATATCAATCCTTCTTCATACTATCCCAACCGTGTCAATCTCTTTCATGCTTCTGATTCAACTGTATTCTTCGACACATCCATGAAAGACGAGATTCGTGGAATCCCGGATCACATACGTCCGCAAGTGATCCCAAGCATCTTTCATAGTAAATTTCGAGAAGTCGACTGCAACAAGATGTTTTACACCGACGGGTCAAGCCTCGACGGCTCCACTGGCTTCGGTATATTCAATCAAAACCTCACCGCCTCATTCAAACTCAATGATCCTGCTTCAGTTTACGTCGCAGAACTTGCTGCTATCCAGTATACCCTTGGGATCATTGATACTTTGCCCACCGATCATTACTTTATTGTCTCGGAGAGCCTCAGCTCAATCGAGGCTCTCCGTTCAATGAAACCTAGAAAGCACATTCCATATTTTCTGGGGAAAATCTGGGAGCGCCTGCGTGCTTTGTCTGTAAGATCGTACAAGATTACCTTAGTTTGGGTTCCCTCGCATTGCTCCATTTCAGGTAATGAAGAAGCGGACTCTTTAGCTAAGGCGGGCGCTTTACAAGGTGACATATATGAAAGACCAATTAGCTTCAGCGAATTTTTCAGTATCACTCATCAGAGAACCCTCGAAAGTTGGCAAACTTCATGGAGCAATGGTGAACTGGGAAGGTGGCTACATTCGATAATCCCTAAGGTATCGACGAAACCTTGGTTCAGAGGGATGGATGTGGGTCGGGATTTCATTCGCGTGATGTCTCGGCTCATGTCCAATCACTACACGCTGGACGCACATCTCCGGCGTATTGGGCTCGTGGATAGCAGTATCTGCGCTTGTGGCAACGGTTATCACGAAATCGAACATGTTGTCTGGGCATGCGCCGAGTACTGTTCTGCCAGATCTCAACTATTCGATTCCCTTCGGGCCCGAGGAAGATCACCCAATGTCCCGGTTCGAGATGTACTAGCAAGCCGCGATATTCTCTACATGTCCCTTATATACACGTTCCTCAAAACCATCAATATCCAAATTTAAATGCCCCTATCTTTTCTCTTATTATTCCCAGAAGTGCCCTCTTCCGCCTACCGTACCCCAACGATGGTTTGATACGACTCCAAGACGAGACAAAACATCTGTCGAATGAACCAACAACACGAGATCTACAGTACAACATCACACACGCAGCGCGGTGTGTTCCCGATCCGTATCTGAGCCGTACTACGAAATCGTCTGGAGGAACCCCTGCCGGCTCGAGGAAAACCGCCCGGCGTCCCAATACTTGATACATCCGTTCGAATCTGTAATCCTGGTCGTTGATTCCTGATGCCGGAAACTGAAAATTTATATCCCCCCCCGTTCAGCCTTGTCCACCCTCTCTCCCATGTCTCTGATACACAGATGTATGACTTCACCCCTTCTCCCCTTGAATATCTTCCCAAAACTTATGTGCCCCCCTATCTTCTAGTGTTAGTTGATCAATCCGTTCGAATCTGTAATCCTGGCCGTTAATTCCTGATGCCGGAAACTGAAAGTTTATATCTCACCCCCCCCCCCCCCCCTTCAGCCTTGTCCGCTCTCCCTCCCATGTCTCTGATATACAGATGTATGACTTTACCCCCTTCTTCCCTTGAATATATTCCCAAAACTTATGTGCTTAGTTTTAGTTGATCAATATTTAATCTCGTTAAGAAATGCCCAACAGTACCACTACTTTAAAATAGCCCTAATTAATTCCCCTTAATCTTGAACCACTCTTTCTAGTTATTTCTAGTTAATAAGCTTGTAAAATGTTCCGCTTAGTTAATAATTAATTTCTCCTACAATCTCCCTTCTAAAAATCATAAAGTGAATTACTATACAAAGAACACACAAAATGACCCGTCCCCCAAATCTTACGAATATTATATTATACCCTCTTTTATATGTATAAGTTAGCTGTAAAGTTTTTTTTTTAGTTTCATTATATAAAACAAAATAATATTAAGCTAACGCATACGTGCCTTATCAAATAAACAAATTGAAAAAAAAAATAATAAATAAATAGCCAAATCATCAAGGCTAATCAAGTCTTTTTAAAATGAATGCAACATTACTTGAGTTTGAGGGTGCAGATCAATAATGACCAATCGAATTAGTGCCGTCTATGATAGTTCTTGATGCCCCCGGATAACTTGCCGAACTCCTAAGTTAATGTTCTATCCATTTCTCAGCGAATTGTTTTCCGATTTTTACAAACTTTATTTAAAATGAAGTATATGACACTCCATATTGAATTTCATTCAGATCTGATGTTTTGTTCCAGAATTATAGGTTGGTTAGTACGGTCACATAGGATTTTCTCATATAAACCGTTACAATCGTGATACCCCAGAAATTAAAAATCCACTCAAATGGACATCAAATTACTTCGCTTCGAAGATCTAAGTTACTGATAGCCAATTAAAAATTGTTTGAAGTTATTATCCAGTATCGACAATTCCAGAAGTTCCGGAACTCGAGCATATTTCAGAATTAAAATCACATCGATTATTCGGTATTGACTGAATCGATTTTTGGCACACCAAGTAACAAATGGAAGGCGTAGCATGCGGTTGGTTGCACTCTCCATCAATCCATCCTTCCCTTTCTCTTCCGAAGTCGCATTGGTCACATTGACCTCCATTAAAGGTTCAGGCAGCCCCGCATTTTTCAAAATTAACAAACTCACACCAGTTTCTCGAAGATGGTTGGACCGATTTTCAGTCTCAAATTAAGCGGATATTATCCCTAAAGGCTGCTATAAAATCTAGTACGTATCGGCTATATGGTTCCAGAGTTACAGATTGGATCGTCCGGTCACATATGAAATTCCCATATAAGCCAAAACAAAAAATTCTTTTTCAAAGGGGTACCACATGAAATTTCAGAAATCGAAGTCGTATTTTACGTATTATCACATAATAACAACAATATCTTTGAAAAATGAAAATACCCGAAAGAAGTTCCTTTTTTAGCGTTGACCTACTGGAGCTGTAGCGCTTGGTTCTCGGAAGAGCTCCCCATCAGAATCACCTTCTAAAATTGCAGACGAAACGAAAAATTTCACCCACTAAAACACTATTTAAGGCCAACTGCAGTGGGCACTGATTCTGATTGTGATATTGAGTATACGGTTCAGATGTGCGGGCATAAAGCCGTCATGATCGCATGGAAAGGCGCGTTTATTTATTCGCTCTTAAGACCGCGTTAATCAGATTATAAGTTCTATAGCGTTCACTAAATCATCGGGGCGTTTTTCTATTTATGAAAACTTGAACGTAGATGTGCGTGAATGATCGCAATTGCATGTTCGTCTTTGTGTAACATCGCGAAGGACTCGAGCATTTGTATGTTAACATGTTCGATCGTGTGGGCGTTATAAATTCGATTGTATAACCGTGTGGTCATTTGCATATTCGCGTGTACTCTTAAATGATCACGCGAACCGTCAATCTGTTACTTAATTTCGCTGTACAGATCAAATACTACTACAATACTACTACTTCTCTGCAAGAGAGGCAATGTTTTGACATTTCTTTGCAAAATAAGTGAAGCCAACATAACCTGGCTCGACTAGTTGCCTAAATTGACAGCAAGCGCGCTTTAAGTAACGTTCACATTGCTATCAGTCAATGTTGTTGGATCGACTTGAAACTCGTCGAATGCAAACAAAGTTAATTTTGATGTGCTTAATTGATACTTAAGTGGTAAACTAGTTAGGATATGATGGAGAAACAGCGATGCAAGAAATTACACAATTTCTCATATATATATATATATATATATATATATATATATATATATATATATATATATATATATATATATATATATATATATATATATATATATATATATATATATATATATATATATATATATATATATATATATATATATATATATATATATATATATATATATATATATATATATATATACTTATTTCTCATAAGTTGATTGTTCGAAAAAACTGAAATTGCTGCATACACACCTACCAAAGAAAATTCATCGACTGCACCAACACCACCTTCGACATCTACTGATAAACCACAGACAGCCGGTCAAAAAATAAATACCGGAAAAAGAATATTCCACGGGATCCCCAGGCCAATAGTTAACACACCTAGGGAATAAATAAATAAGAAAGTAGACGCCAATTCCAGAGTTGCTCGAAAACACAAGAAGTACCAAATATCTAACAGCGAAAATCAAAGCTCTAGCGACAACGACGACATGGACGCAAACACGAGCGAAGAAGATGCTAGACGGAATAATGAGAAAGTGGCAGAGGGTAAAACTGACCATTGCTTACCACCTAGAAAGAAAATTAGTACAAGAAGCGGAAAGCAGTGCGCCCAGAATAGACGGCAGCAATAATTTTTGATTTTCTTTTCAATTTATTTTATATTAGTTCCAAAAAAGGCGAATGACTCTTGTGATTAAAACCTTAATAAATAGATGGACATTCCCGATTCCCATCCCCGACTGTGTTCGATTTCAAGTTCCAGAAAACCGATTGCCGTCGAAAAAAATTAGGGTCTAGAGTTTAGTTTATTGATTTAAAGAATGGTTGTATATACTTTCTATATAACAATGCAAAAATGTACCAGAAAGTAGATTCTTGTCGCAATATGTTTCTTTTTTTTAAACTTCAAGGTTTAATTGTACACAGATACAAGATCCAGAAGTGTGTTGCTCTCTTTCCCCTCCTTCTGTAACGAATTGATAGAAGCATCCAACGGGGAAAACCGATCGGAAATGGTGAGTGAAGCTAAGCAATCATGTGAAAAAAATTCCCCCCAAAGGCGAGATTCGAACTCGCAACCTTTGAGACTCCGGTCCAATGCATTAACCCTTATGCTATCCCTGGGTATGGTGACATCCCACAAAAACATATGGTTATCCCACTGGCGACGGTGATCGTACCCTGCCTGCAAAGCGAGAATCAACACACAACGGCCGCTGATCACCCCAACACATTTTATCTATTTAATTTCCACGCTAGATACCAAGGCCCGGGTTTTTATTATCGTCTGATGTCTAGTTTTTAGTTCATTACACATCGTACTTCGGTGGGTGACAGAGCTAATGAAGACTGTCGATTTCTGGTCCCTTGTCCAGTGAACAGAGGTATGACGGGAGCGAACCCAGGATACCACCAGTCCTAAATAAGGTATTGGCACTTAAGTCAAAATACCAAAAATTGAATTATTCACTTTATTGGACCATTAAATATTGACTGATAATTTCCAGAGTGTCTTTTTTTATCCTTCAACCTTCCAAACATAATAGTGGTATTTTCAAACCATGTTGGATGTAGAATCTTCCAAACATAAATTTGCATTTCGACTTTGTCTCATCAGAATTCGACACGTAGTGGCAGGACTAAGCTAGCGCCTGACTGCCACTAGCTCCAACATCGAAAAACTCTATCTGTTTCTCAGCAGCAAGGATGCAAAATGCCTACCTTTTCTGCGGCTGTAATTTTTCTGCCTACATTCTCATTTCTCTCTTTATGCTGCTGTCGTCCGCTAGTGCAGGACGTCCAGCGCTGTACGGCTGCCTGTGTGCAAAGCAGTAACATGACAAGAAACTACTGTCCCCAGTACAGCCATCAGACGCGAGCGGTACAGCTTCTCTTTCCTTATTTTACATTTTTTAATATTTTCAATCTTTTTAATATTTTTATTCAAAAATGACTACAATGAATGCGGCTCACTTACGCCACGGCTGGCATTAACGCTTTCGTGTGCGGGCCTCTCCCTTTGACTATGCAGAGAAAAATGTACAAAGCGAGAGAACAAACTTTACTACGCCACACTCTCACCGAGCAGTCGGAGTACAGCAGCAAAACAAAAATGTATTCTACTGCTGTACGGGAAAATGTACTCGGTTAGGTTACCGTTCTGGCAAGAGCTGTAGTGATGCGTCGCTGTAGCGGGCTATACGGCTTGTGCAAATGTAAATATACCGAAAAAAATGTAGTTTATCGGTACCGTTGGCATCCCTGCTCAGCAGCCCTCTTTATTTTCTTGCTGGACATCACGCAAGACTAGGGTATTATTCAGAAACACAAAAAGTGTTTTCGTTTTTGGAGCTAACGTCAATTCGGCGCTAGTTTTGTTCTATCTCTAAGTTAGTGTCGGATTCTGATAAGACAAAGACAAAACGCAAATTCCGTAACTAAATTACTTATAGGTTTTATGACCATAACGCGCAAATGTAATTTAAAATTATTTTCTCCTTTGTGGAGAGAAAAAAAAGTTTTTGTCTAAATTTTTCTCCACTAAGGAGAAATGTAGCATAGTCTAAAGATGTTTGCGGTATCTTACGAAAAGTTGACATATTGATTTTTTTTACGTGGTTGCTTAAGACCCGATCAATCCACACACGTTGTGCATGTCCGGTACTTCACATTCCATTACAATCTACCAACTTTTCTTCAATTGTAAGAAAATGTGGAGACGCAAGGTGTTTTACTCTTATATTTACACTATTAGTACAAGCACACGGAAGTGCCATAAAACTTTTCCATAGAACGACAATAACGGAAAAATAATGCTACTGTACGGATTACAAATTAATCAACTAGTCAATAATTTTCTTTCTTTACGAGGCCCGTTTCGTGCTCCGACGGTTTGATCGCACGATTATCCTGCTGAATCAGTATTACTCCAATTCCCATGCTTATTTCCTGATGCGTATTCAATTTTCAATAGAAGCGAACAAATTGCTTTAGGGTTACACGCCCTCGAATGAATGTTCCTCGCTCAGACTGCGTTTACCGAAAAAGAAAAGCAGCTTCAGTAACCGAATCCACACCGCAAATCCTGAAACCTTTTAAAAAACCACACCAGATCGACTGCTTCGGCTGCCATTTTCATTCCCATCAGTGGTTGTTAAGCCATAAACAGTATGGTATCACATTTAGAAGCTGATTGATTCAACTCCCGCAGGTTTTCCACCGACAACGACCGACGTCGATGACGGTAACGTGACCCTGCCCAAGGCAGGCCAATGTAGGACGGAGCAATCGGAGAGAAAAATGTAGGTAGGTATGCCAAAATTTCACTGCCACCTCCTCGTCTACTTCTAGGTCGCATCCTCCCATCACTACATCGAGCGGTTTGTGATTGGAAGCTTAAAGGCACACTTGTACTTGTAGCCCGCAGAAACCATACCAACGAACACATTCCAACGGAGGCAGGCGGCCGAAGGGACCGAGACTGAGCCGGTATTTATGCTCACCCAGCACCATCAGATTTGTTTTATCGATTTGCGTGGCTGCCGCCGTCGTCGTTGCCCGCTGCTGTCGTGATAGCCGGCATCGCCGGCGTCTTGGTTGCGGCTCAGACCAAGTGTGCTGACTACCAACTAGTTCTCGGTTTCGCTCCGTAGATGGTGGTGAATTGATGATGGTGGGTAAGAGTATTATTGCTGCAACCATAGCGGCGGGCAAGGCAGGGTGCAGGCCGGCAAGAATGTTGTCCTTGTTTATTTGGCGTACAAGTGCTTTCGCTTTTATGTTCAGCTGGGTTCAACCAGCATGCCGGCATGCCATTTCAGCGGAGATAGGTTTTTTTCCTTTGCTAGGAAAACGATACTATCGGGAGTTGGTTGAATGTGGGGATTTTCGGTATTTATTCAACCATGCACGTTTCGGGATCGAAATCAATGAAACAGATGGCACGGTGCTGATACCAATTGGGCGACATTAGGAAATGTATCCGTTTTCCGAAAGAGAGAAGCGTTTCTAATTTCACGATATAATCTAGAGGAGGACTATGAGCCTCCTATTTTATTCTTTACGATAATAGTTATGTGGAGTATTTTCTTCGTGTTTAGAAAATCGAGTTTAACCCAAATAACCACTTGGAAAGTTAATTATTATTATGAAATCAAAACTAGCGAAATCGTCTTAGAGCATCAGCGGCTGCTCGATAAGTGTGCCCTTTGATATATTTATAACATTTATAAATGTCAAAAACATACAATGTGTTACCATTGAGTCCTCCGTACGTTATTTACCATTGCGTGTAAAGATTTTTAACGTAGCGGTGAAGCATTTCCAGCGGTATCTAACAACGCCTGAAGATTATTCGAAGTGCTTCCTTGGTTGTCGCTTTCGTACATACTATCGTCGCTACTGCTGTATCGAAGATCACAGTCGAAAATCATTATTCATGGAGATCAAAATATACCTGCAAGCAATCGAATACAAAACTTTACAGCATGAGCTTAAGCTTGTGCGACCACCCCTGGCTGCTACTCTGTTATCGATCTGGACTAGCTGAAGTTGCACAGGGAATCAGTAGATAATTATGCCTGGGAGTAGCGAAACACCTTTGAATGTGCAACTCCTGGTAATCCTAAAGTGTGTATTGATCAATACCGGCGCCGGCCAGGCCCGAACGTAGATCGCGGAAGGAAAGGGGAGGGATGTTAGTCCGATACTTGCTTTTGTTAGAGGCCATTTATACTGCTGCACAATCCACAAGTATCACGGGAGGAGGAATTCGTTAGTAAGGAAGGCGTGACCTCAGAAAAATCTCAACGACCTCGACTGGAATTGAACCCAGGCCAACTGGAATGAGTAGCGGTCACGCTCACCACTCAACCACCGACGCCGTTACAATCGTATACAAAACTACATGTGTTTTTCTCGAAATCACGTCTTCGGTACCTAATTATTATTATTTCAAGAACCGTTCAAGTTCCCTTTAATTCATTGTTTAAAAGCTTGTTATATTAACAAGTCTTTGGCCCATCCTTTTAGCGAAATTCGACTAGCTATTATTTTTAGGCATACAGAAATAAATTACTTAGCTTTATTCATGTTAGACTAGTTGACGAGGTGGAACCGTTACTAAAAGTGAGGTGATGCATTAATTGGAGCTTATTCTCAAACACACATACAGCTACACCACGTCCGTAATCTGATACTGGTCATGTTGAGCAGATTAGACCAGGCAGAAAACTTCATTGCAAAGAACAACGTGTAACACCAAGTCGGATAAGACAGCGTCAAAATCCAGCTCCCTGTTTACATCGATACCGTTGAATCGAAGTACGTTCGCACAATCTAATACCGCGCAACAAATCAGACCTCATTAAAAATTCATATTGGAAAATGGAGAAGTGACACCCGTTACGAGCGATAATAACTTAGCATTCTCAACGGCGTTTGTGTGATTGGTATGTAGCTGACCAAACCTATCTTTAAGCAAATAATGCTGGGCCACTACTCTGGTAAGATTCCTACTTGCCAGTTCTGTAGCCAGATGGAAAACCAAGCGCCGAAGCCGAGAAGAAAAATCAACCTACTAGAATCAACACCAACAAATGCTATGCTTGACATATGCTGCAAGACACAATCAAAAGGCCACCCAATAATTGATGCATTTTGTATTTCAAAACCTATTGCCAGTTCCAACTGAGCGGAAAAACGGTTGCACCCAGTACCTCCAAAGCAACAACCAGCGAACGTCGATAACGTGACGACAGATAGTATTGTCATAGAGTAATGACCAGTTGTTCGTCTTCTCGTATCCTGCTGGCACTGACAGCATATTCTGTCAATAGGCGTTGTCTTCTAAACAAAACACGGAAGAGTAGCGTAATAGTAATACGGAGGGGCGTTATGTCTCGGTAATTATCACAGTCGATAAGTCATGAAGCTATCCAGCCATACAATTTTTGCAACCATCATCATGATCAGATGGTTAATCTCTTATCGCGCTTTTTCTCAAAATACCAAATATCATTTTAGACTTCCTGTACATGTCAGCTCTGTAAACAATCTATACACTAAAGATGGTCGGGTTTCATTTTTTATCGAACACGAACCTGACTCGATCTCGAGAGCTTGAAAATTGAATAATCCGAACCCGAACCGTACTCGAGATTATAAAAATTGAGAAAGCCGCAACCGACGCTAGCCCGAGAATTTTTAATTTAAAAACCCGACCAGAATTTGAAAATGTTAGAAAAGAGGAGAAACCCGATCCGAACCCGAAATTGTTTTTTTTATAACTCTTGATAGAGTTGACCATCTTGAATGCTTTATACGTCAAAAGAATCGGATATTCTTCTAGTTTCTACTAATGGAGACTGGACCAGCATGATCCAAAAACATAGCAGTTAATTCGGATTGCGTTGGGGTAAGTCGGTTTTGCCATTTGGGGTTCCTTAATAATAAAATAGAAAATTTCTATGAGACCAACCGTGAATTGTTTTAAAACTTGTAGTATTTATTACATGACATCATAATAAAGTAATTTGAGATTTGACTAATCTTCCCCTGATCATAAAAGGCCAGTAATGAATGCTCATTGGATCCATTGAAAAACTGACACCAAGAACCCCAACCATTTTCAAACTACGAAAACACTTGACTGGTTGTAAATAGTGGTTTGGCCACTACTCGGGTTCGTCTTTGTCCGGCGGACCCTTCTTTTCAGGGCGACTTAGGTGTCTACCGGAATTTTGGATTTTCGTAACACAACAGAAAAGGTAAATAAACAAATAAAAATTTAACTTTACCGTTTTTTTTTCCACCGATCCCTCTTCACAGCACAATACACTGCGTCGTTGATTACAGATGACGGACTGGCGGGCGAGTTTCTCCGTACGGCCGAGACAACAACGGCCTGGTCTGTCTCTGTTGGCTGCTCCAGCAGCGGTTCTTGTCGTTTAGCTAGGCAGGTGAGCTTGGCTCCTTTGGTGGAACCTCCCTAGCGACGTTGGCGACTAATCACCCGATCGTCTACTCGCCGTAAACGATCCCGGAAGTCAATGCAGTGCGCTTCCCAGGGGGAACCTTTATCCAACCTGCTTCGTTCTCCTTGTCAATTAGCAATAGAGGAGAGCTTGGCTCGTTTGACTTATCATCTATAGCGAGAACGGTCGATGTCACGGTTCATTTTCGTTTATCCGAGGAAGTGGGTACACTCCTCCATACTTAGCTAACCCCTGTTGACGAACCGACACCGTTATTGTCACTGGTGCCCGAATCACACGCCGGCACTTTTCGTTTGCCGTCATACGCGCGCGCTGAAACCTTTTTGAGTGGCGGAAAACTGTCCCGGAAAAAAAAACTTGTAACGAACGTCTGTCGATTGCCGTGGTTCGTCACTATCTCATCAAAAATCGATGACCGCCTTCCTCCACGACCACAACAAAACGTTCAATGGAATCGTCTCATAACTGTCATTCCAATCTGCAGCATAGTCAACACACTTATTGTAGCAAGAGGAGAGCGGTGGCCTATCTAAGCCCTATGTTATTTATACACAAATCTTCAACAAAAATTACTACGCCTATTTATACAACCCAAACCGTTCATAAACGCTAAACTGAACTTAGCTTAACCCGTAGTTGCAGTTCGTGATTGACCGAATGAGTAAAAATGCACAATGAACCAACAGAATGTTACATGGGAGAAATAAAGCACTCTCACTGTGCATTTTTACTGACTTATATTTTAATAAACTGGTCAATAACGACGCCGGCTACGATCAAGACTGTTCCACCGAGGAAGGGAAGGAATGTTAGTTCGACACTTGCTTTGGCCAGAGATGGAGACTACCTCTGCATCTCTTCGAGAATCATAGGACAAGAATTGTGTTAGTAGGCAAGGAAAAAGATCAGGATATATCTTGGTAGACAATACGATCTGGGCAGTACGCCCTAACATATTCGCAATTAATTTCCAAGATGTCAATCACTCAAAACTCAAACGCTGGTGATCTCACCTATGATGAACGGAAAGCGCTATCTAAAGACCGAGAACGGTTTCATATAACTTTTCGGAACATTTACGATAAACATCAATAATTACTATAAAAGATGAGCTAGTGCACATTCACACAAAGCAAGTCCACACAACTCAAATCCACTAAACCTAGACAAACAAATCCACTTGCACTTTTTCTTGCCATTTTTACACGGATTTATCGGTCAGCGATCACCACACACTTACACTTTCAAGAAAAATATTTCATTTATGTTGAGCTACTCCGGAAACGGACTGAAAACTAAAGTAAAAAGTTCTTCATTCAAGAATCCAATCCATAACTGTGCCAAAAGATAAACAAAACATATGCACAGAGTGACCAGATTTACCTTTTTAATTTCACTAGATTCACTAAATGTTTTGGTAGGTTTTTAATATTGTTGGGCCTGTAGGATTTTATGCCTAGCAGAAGAAGAAAACTAGTTGTAGTGTCGGCGGCGCCCAATGGCAACAATAATCTGCAACTTACCACAGACAGGAGCAAAAAAAAACTTCGGCAGTCCCGCTCGATTTTCTGATAATCGGTAGCAGTCCGTACTTCTCCCTGTTGCTACTGTGGACCTCAGTTGTCATAATGAGGGGTGTGCAAACGGCTTTTTTGCCTATCGGTAATAATCGGAGACCACAGTATAAAACCAAATCGTAATTTTTGCATGCAATCTTCCATGCAAAAAACTTTGTCATGAAATGCACTATCCCAGCTAAGACCCAGTTAAACTCATTTCGGAACCGGTTCGGATTTATTAATGGAGTCATTATGGATTCCAAATCAAATGCAACAACCGATTCCGACTCAGAATCGGTTGTTGCATTTGATTTGGAATCCATACTGACTCCATTCAGGATTCCGAATCAAATTCCGAATGGTTTGACCGGGGATCAGCTGGAAAATCAACCGGAATGCCGGCCGGCTCCAACACGCACACCAGCTCCAGTGACAACCAATTCTAGTTAGAATCAGTTACGTCACTGGAGCCGGAATACGATCTAGAACCAGCCAGAACTCCGGCTCATTTCCGAGCCCCACTGGAATATTCCACCCGTTTTCCGACTTCAAACGAATATTGGTGGAAGTGCTTTTTCGGGCATTATAAATCCACTTAACCTGGATGTTTTATATAGTGACTGAAATTGTACGTGATTTATAGTGTGTTTAATTATACTCCCCCGTTTGATGGATCCTTCGGTGGGACAGTCTCTGGATAGAGGTTATGTTATTAAATCAGACAATAGGAACTATTTTCTATCCAAATGCAGTCGATATCCGCGACCTCGTATTCCTCTCTTGTGCTCGATGCAAACTCAACTTTTTTTCACTTTTCAACTATTTTTAACTACAAAAACACCATCATAACTTGATTTTTGTTTTCAATTGAAAGCACATATCTGCACCATCCGCGACGAGGGGTCCAACCAGCTATACTGCTCTTTATTCCATAGACATTCTTTTGTTTAGGAAACTTTAGAAAGAACCAAAAACTAAACAAGATCTTATCTTTTTGGAGTGATCGTGTACTACTTATAAACTATGCTTTACAGGTTGCAGCGAATCCTAGACCTTATACCTTTCTAAACCTCCAACTCCGTGACACCTATGGGAGAGTCTCCCAAAACCGTTCAAAAACGCGAAACTATATAAAAATTTACAAATTTAACGCGAACGTTACAAAACAGCGGTGAGCATAATTTTACGTAAACAATACACTCTACGGAGAGAGTACGCAAGAATAGGTATATTTCCACCCAGTGCTTAATTGTTACCCTGACGGGTTACACGGTTCACCGGTGAACCCGGAATATTGTCCCAGAGGGTCACTTTTATAAAATCGCAAATCTTCATCATACAACATATCAAAAACATCTGTTGAGCTTCACAAGTTGTTTGAAGGTATTCAAAAAAAGGCCATCGGGTCCCTTTGACATATTATTAATTGGTCAACTCTACCAAAAAAAAATGCGGTGATCCTAACCCGAGCGTTTAGGTGTTGATATGAAGAGCCAACAAATAATCCCATTGAATTTTAAGCACCAGAGTTTTTTCTTTTCCTTAAAGCTTCAACCTCGAGGGTCATTCGCCTTTTTGAAATAAAATTATGCATTTCAAAAATACAATACAATTTAGAATTCAAAATAGATACAAAAAATAAATAATCGAATATTACTTCCGTCGTCAATCCTGGGCGAAATGTTTTACGCTTCTTGTGTTAATTTTCTTTCTTGGTGGCGAGCAATGGCCAGGTTTATCCTCTGCCGCTTGCTGATCATTCTTTCTACCTTCTCCCTCGCCCGTCGTTGCGTCCATGTCGTCGTTGCTAGAGCTTTAATTTTCGCCATTAGATGTTTTGTGTTTTTGTGTTTTCGAGTGACTCTGGTATAGCCGTCTACTTTCTTATTTATTTCTTCCCTAGGTATTTGCTTGGGGATACTGTGGAATATTTTTGGCCGGTTGTCTGTGGTGTGTCAGGCTGCTTGGTAGTGTTGGTTGTAGTATATGATTTTTTAGTTGCTTAAGCACATGGCTTACCGCAATGTGCCCTTTGGTTACAAAACTAGCACGTCGGCGTCTACGTGGGATCATTTAGTTAAAACCTTGAGAGGATCTGTCCTCGAAGGCCAAGGAAAAAATTTCTCCAAGTGTCGTTTGTGAAGGATTCCACTTCTTCCTATAGGCGATTTTCTGTTCGATCAAGGTCCATGTATACGGCGATCTTGGTTTTGGTGTTTTCATATTCGACGTCGTGTTTCGTGTTGTTCTTCACTATGAAGTTCGCTGTCACGGCTAAAGAGTCGAAGTTTATTAGAACTACTTGTCTCGTATGATGTAATTGTATGTGGGACACTTCTGTAAGCACGAGTTCCAATGATCCACCTCGCGCACTGTAGGTCGAAGACGGTTTTGCGAAAAGTCAGTCGCCATTGTGTTCTCTCGTAGTGGGCAAAATTTATTTTGTGATTCACTTATTTCACTCGCAGTTCGAAACAGTGAGAATTTGCTGATCTATAATTTACACGGTTAATATTTTTCGTATGCGTTCTGTTCACAAGCGGTGCGTTTTTTGACTTCTGATTTGTACGAGATGAGGAAGCAAATTGGAAGCACCAGAGGTAAACGCTAAACTCATTAAAACGATAGAATCACAGGAACCTTAAGTAGCACCACAAATGCCAATGACAAAATTGATTACTGGCGAGTGCAATTCGTATTTGTATGTAAACAGCTATAAAAAAATAAAATACTATGATCAAGTGTTTCATTTTTTGGGTTTTTTAAAGACTTTTTTGGTGGTTATTCGAATGGTGGGTTCGCTCCCTTCAAACCTCTGTGAACTGGTCAAGGGACCAGAAATCGACAGACTTCAATAGCTTCTTCCTAGGACGTCATCATAGCCCAGGGATAGCATGCGGGTTTGTGCATTGAGCTGGAGTCCCAAGGGTTGCAGGTTCGAATCCTGCCTCAGGAGTAATTTTTTTTAACATAATTGCTTTCGTTTAGTTTACCATTGCGATCTGTTGGATCCCACAAAAAATCTGCACCCTATACTTATAAATAGTCAACATTACCAAATATGAAGTAAATTGGTCAAATTGTTAGTGACATAACAAGATTCAACCAATCGAAATCACTATGGCATCAGGAATGTAAGTAGAAACGATTCGTTGAAAAAGGCGAACTGAAGGATCCAAAAAGCCAGCAAGGAAGAACAGAAGAAGAGAAGAACAGAAGAACAGAAGAACAGAAGAACAGAAGAACAGAAGAACAGAAGAACAGAAGAACAGAAGAACAGAAGAACAGAAGAACAGAAGAACAGAAGAACAGAAGAATAGAAGAATAGAAGAACAGAAGAACAGAAGAACAGAAGAACAGAAGAACAGAAGAACAGAAGAACAGAAGAACAGAAGAACAGAAGAACAGAAGAACAGAAGAACAGAAGAACAGAAGAACAGAAGAACAGAAGAACAGAAGAACAGAAGAACAGAAGAACAGAAGAACAGAAGAACAGAAGAACAGAAGAACAGAAGAACAGAAGAACAGAAGAACAGAAGAACAGAAGAACAGAAGAACAGAAGAACAGAAGAACAGAAGAACAGAAGAACAGAAGAACAGAAGAACAGAAGAACAGAAGAACAGAAGAACAGAAGAACAGAAGAACAGAAGAACAGAAGAACAGAAGAACAGAAGAACAGAAGAACAGAAGAACAGAAGAACAGAAGAACAGAAGAACAGAAGAACAGAAGAACAGAAGAACAGAAGAACAGAAGAACAGAAGAACAGAAGAACAGAAGAACAGAAGAACAGAAGAACAGAAGAACAGAAGAACAGAAGAACAGAAGAACAGAAGAACAGAAGAACAGAAGAACAGAAGAACAGAAGAACAGAAGAACAGAAGAACAGAAGAACAGAAGAACAGAAGAACAGAAGAACAGAAGAACAGAAGAACAGAAGAACAGAAGTACAGAAGAACAGAAGAACAGAAGAACAGAAGAACAGAAGAACAGAAGAACAGAAGAACAGAAGAACAGAAGAACAGAAGAACAGAAGAACAGAAGAACAGAAGAACAGAAGAACAGAAGAACAGAAGAACAGAAGAACAGAAGAACAGAAGAACAGAAGAACAGAAGTACAGAAGAACAGAAGAACAGAAGAACAGAAGAACAGAAGAACAGAAGAACAGAAGAACAGAAGAACAGAAGAACAGAAGAACAGAAGAACAGAAGAACAGAAGAACAGAAGAACAGAAGAACAGAAGAACAGAAGAACAGAAGAACAGAAGAACAGAAGAACAGAAGAACAGAAGAACAGAAGAACAGAAGAACAGAAGAACAGAAGAACAGAAGAACAGAAGAACAGAAGAACAGAAGAACAGAAGAACAGAAGAACAGAAGAACAGAAGAATAGAAGAACAGAAGAACAGAAGAACAGAAAAACAGAAAAACAGAAAAACAGAAGAACAGAAAAAAAGAAAAACAGAAAAACAGAAAAACAGAAGAACAGAAAAACAGAAGAACAAAAGAGCAGAAGACGGAAAAAGAGAACAATACTGCACCACCAAACATTCTCAAACTGAACTGCTTTACAGATTTGAAAAGTTACAGGTTGAAAACTCATTTTCGTGAATATTTTAGTTTCCAGTGCGATCGTCTAGTAAATTTTCCTAGCAAACGGCGCCAACAGACTGTAGTACATTGTTTGAACTATCTCATTTAGCTTGAACTTAATACAAACTTTGATTGTATTTCTTCCGTTTGGAAGAAAATAACACAGCAAGCAAACTCAAATACCCGTCTGTGCCGGTGCCAATGCCGCTTCTCTCTGTGTGAAAAGCCAAAGTTTTTCCTCTGCCATTTCAACATGTGCCAAATTACGGAGGAATACCGTGAGACTCCTAGCGGGAGTAGGGAACAGAACGTTGGCAAGATTATTGAAGTTGTGTACCAACAGGTAGAGTCATTTGATGCTGTAGAATAATTTTCCCAATAAATAAGTTGCTGTATTCAAAACATGGTTGGCGAAACAGGTATTTCGTAGAGTATGATATCAATCAGTTTCACGGAATGTAATATTAGTGTCGGACTTCCATAAGTTTTGGGAAAGTATTTAACCTCTAACATGATAACGACATGCAACTTTCTATTGATACCTTTTTCGACGACTGGAACGACGATACTGTCATACATTCAATTACCGGATATGATGACCCGTCAAAAGTGACTTTCTGACAACTAAACCCATTTCATTTCCGTTTCTTCTATGCCCAACCAAGGAAGGCAGAATCTGGCTTGCACGCAAGTTAATTAGCGGATACGCGTTGGTGTTATTGTGTTTGATGCCGCTAGTGATGATAATGATTGATGATGATGATGATGATGATTTCGATAATTTTAATAATAAGTGCAACAACAAAATTCAATTGAACAACTTGTTTCCAACAAAAAGTAGCAGTCTGCTATCTCTATGCAATCACTTGCTATGAAAAAATAATAAGGTCGTCGTAAAGTTCAAAGTTTTGCACAACAGGCGAAACAAACGAAAAGAAAGGTGGTTGCACATGGAAGGTCACCGAGACTCTAACGTAGTTGGTTTTTGTTTTTTTTTTTGGCTGACTATGGATGTATGGTAACTATGTAACTTTCCAAAGTAGTTTCACCGAAAAGGAAGGGTGCCAATATTTGCTTCATTCAGGAACAAATCCGAAAGCACAAAAAGGTGCAAAGAAAAGGGTGGTCAAAAGTTCAGATAAGTTTGTTTCAAGATGATAAGCTCAAGGGATTGTTATCGGACCGGTTGTTGTCTGGCAGTAATCCAATCAAATATTACCAGAATAATTTAAAATGTACATGCTGGAGGGGAAATGAAACAAACTTTTGGTCGTTCGATTAGCTTATTTTGCGGTGGGCTGGATTGTTTCTTTGAAAAAGAATAATATAGACGCTAATTTGAAATCGAACCCAGATCGTCTAGTGCATTGTCAACCACACTACGCCAGTACTCTAATCATTTTAGATTTAAAATCGGAGCTTTTGACGCCTTGTTCGTGATCGGATTAAAAGTATGAAATAAAACTGTTTCGTTTAGTCGTCTAATCTGAGCTGGTTTCTTTCGTTTAATGAATTTCCCGGAAACCCAATTTATTCATGGTGATGGATTGAATAAAATATACATCAGAAACTTCTCACTTTAATAATTCACAAGCCAGCGAAAGCTTTCCACTCACTATAGGCAAGATTAGCCGCACTTTTTGAAACATGATATTGCTTGAGGGGGAAGCGGGTGGTCAAATCTATCAAGCTTAATTGAAACGATTCGTTTTGTTCGGAGTATCCTTATTTCCCCCCGTAGAATGGACCGTTCCATCACCAAGAGCTGCTCTGTATCTTCACATTGCCAGACTGCGATGATTAGTGGAAAATTTTGCAATCATCCAAACCAGGGTGATACCCTCTGGCACCTCGGGGTCGAACAAAAAGAAAGAAAATGCTTCACTCTGATGAGCTTTTTAGTTCACGTTTAATCTTGAACCTGAGATAAAGAAGCCGACCCCTGTTGACTCACGATTGAAAGCTTTTCATAATTAATCACTAATCAAGCTCCATTTAAGTAGATATCTTGGACGTTCCTTTGCGGAATTTTGCTGTTTCACAGTCGATTCGCTCTGCCTGCGTCAATCAGTAGATATCGGATTACCTGAGTTAATTTAATGTTGCTGCTCGGTTAAATTTAGCACGCCTTGGTGGTTGCGGTGAAGACGGAAAAGTTATATTTATGAGAGAGCTCAGCACTGTCGAATTAATTGATTATCTGAAATGGGGTTAACCTCAAGATGATAATTAACATGTTACATTTCTTATAAAAGAAATGTATAGAATTCGCTCAAACTTTCAAGATTTTTTCCGAGGCCCGGAGGGCCGAGTCTTATATACCAATCGACTCAGCTCGACGATTTGGGACAATGTCTGTGTGTGTGTGTGTGTGTGTGTGTGTGTGTGTGTGTGTGTGTGTGTCTGTGTGTGTGTGTATGTAACGGACAAATTCTCATTCGTGTTTCTCAGCAATGGCTGAACCGATCTTATCCAAACCAATTTTAAATGAAAGAACTAAAAAACAGTATGAACGCTATTAATTTGTTTTTGATTCTGATGTTTAGTTTCCAAGATATGAATGTTTGAATGCGTAAAAATGGCGTTTTTTGCAGTTTTTTTGAATTATCTGCCGAAATTGATAATATAGATTAACAATTTATATGTTTCTAGACAGCTTTAACGAATACCTTTCGAACAAGCTATAGATTGTTGAAATCGGACTATTATCAAAAGAGATATTTAACATTAAATGCGGACGAAAGATTTTTATCATTTCCCATTGCCAGAAATATGACCAAAAACATGTAATCTATTATTAACGCCAAAACGGCTTATTTTAGATCAATAGTATCTTCGGAGAATTTAATGGAGGAAATATGCCCTTTCTTTTGGTATTGTGCTTTTGCTGATTGATCCCCCTATGAGTGAGATATTTTCACAAATTTTCTTGGAAGTGATTATATCGAAATGATGCCTTCTACAAATTTGTAGCTCTTACTTTTGCGAATAACTTTACTGAAGACTTCAAATATCTATTTTGAATACTTTAAAAGTTATGGCTTGTTGTTTGTGGATTACGCTTTGTCGCCTATTTATTGTTCAATATAGAAATAATCCATTGAAATAGGCCAAACATTATTTCGACAAATCGAATTTTGTATTTCATTTTTCTATCTACAACCGCTAGAAATAATCACCGAACACTTCCAAGTTGTCTGGAAGGAACTTGATAACTTATCAGTGCAAAAATGTTCATTTGTGCGAACCTTCTGACAGCAATTTTTCTAACTAATGACCATCGGATCGATCTGAAACATATCGGAAAATGAAAAGCGAAATAAATAACTCCAAGCAATGGCGTAGCCCAGAGAAGGTTTTGGGGTTTAACACCATACAACGCTCACCACCCCCCTCCCCCCCACCACACCCAAAAAAAATATTGGATTGAAGTTGAAAATTTATTGATGCAGACTGATTTAATTCAATATTACAATAACAAGAATCGAGATCGGAAAATGTCTGTGTGTGTATGTATGTGTGTATGTGGAAAAAATGTGACCTCTGTTTCTCAGAGATGGCTGGACCGATTTGCACAAAGTTAGTCTCAAATGAACAACCTTCCCATCGGCTGCTATTGAATTTTTTATTGATTGGACTTCCGGTTCCGGAGTTACGAGTTGAAGAGTGCAATCACACAGCAAATTTCCATATAAACTGAAATGAAAAATTTTCAAAATCAAATTTGTATTTTTGATGCCAAATGACTTTAAATGCATGAAACATTGAGATGTTTGACAAAAATTGACTTTTTTTGGACTTTGGTACATTTTTGTCTTTCTCATATAGAAAGGTTATGCAATCACTCTAAAAATCGTCAATCATACCGGCCCGGAGGGAGTATGCAGTGAGGGGTTGCTACTTTAAAATCAAAACTAGTTTAAAATTTCTTAACAAGTTGAAAATTTTCGGCCGGATCTGGACCTCCCGGACCTTTCTCCATGATCCGCCGCTGGTTTCAAGCGATGTTTCAGTATCACATAGTATCTCAAGATCGTGGCTGTCGATCCATTGTATGTATGTGCAAATCGTACTGAACATGTAATATTCATTTCCACCATTGTATTGAACATAACCAGCCATGGAATCGTAGTCTGGACAAATGAGACAAGCACAATTGCACCACTAGGTGGATTAAGACAGGTTTTTTTTGGGAATGCGTCGAGTTGAGACGAAAACGTAATATGATTAATAACGAAGATAACACTTTCCGAATGTAGAGAGAAATTTATGAAAAATAACGATGTCCATTCGATTCTAGCAGGTTCTGATCGATTTTGATGAGCATTTGATTTTTGTTGTATGACCAATTATATGTATAGGTCAAATGTTTAAAATCAGTAATTTAAGGTCAAGATAGCATCATTTTGAAACCGCCAACTTCGGAGGTTTAGTATCTTCGATGAGTTTTACAAACGTTAAACAGCGCATCATTTGATAAAATAATTTTGACGGTATATCGTCCAAGAAGTATTTATGGTTTTCTCAGGTTAATATTCATGACTACAATAAAGTCTCAAAAAATTCGCTAGACACGAACTCTGTTACTATTTTCTGAAAAATTATTTCTGCATAATTTTAAAACTTCAAAAATTACGGTTTCGGAATTATGCCGTTTGGGCAGTATGATCGATTTTCACCAAACCCCCACCAAACCGAATTTCTGGCTACGCCGCTGACTTCAAGTAAGTAGAAACAAAGTCGTTCTACACTCGTTCACAAGAAACTTCTTCGAATGCTGAATATCTATTATAATACATTGAAACCCTGATTTTATCAGCCAAATATGAACATATGTTTGATGGGCTCTAGCAGACGAACAAGACTGAATTCGAGTAAATCCTTTCTTGAGCATGTTTTCCTTATCATGAAGATGGAAATATGCAAAAATAAAAAGTTCATCATAATCAGGAATAGTTATCAGACTACATCAAGGGACGGGAAGAATATTTTAACAGCTTTAGTTTATTATAAAGAAAAAAAAATACCCGCTTTAGTCAATGTCCCCATTTTGTCAGCCTAAAATACACCATGAGACTGATAAAAATGGGTCTTTATTGTATGTATTATTCACTGTGTTTCACATTAATAGGTACATTTCATTTTTGGGGATTTTTTATTGTATCGAACTACAACAATTTTTAGGTAATTTTCAAGGGGTTTTTTTTAAAACTTCTTCCAAAATTTGGCGAACCTATTCCAATTCGTATACCAATTAATTGGTATACTTAAGGGTTAATATGTTGCAGATAGAGAAAATACTGAAATTTTCAGCTTTTTTTCTTACACAATATTACGAAAGATTATGAAACAATTTTTCTTAATAAGTTTGTGAAAATTATAAACTATTTGAAATTTTTTTAATAATTTTATTTTTTATTTAACCGTGATTTTTTAATAAATAGTGACCATCGCTTCACAACGTAGTCTATTTTTCATGGCTTGCGGTGAGCACGATCTCTCGAATTGCTGAACTGAAAATTATGGAATAGAAATTAATTTTTGGTATTCTTTACTTTACTCGCCGCGCAGATAGCTCTGAATTAGACCCGCTGGTGCCCTAAGACGATTTCGCTAGATTTTCAGAGCACTGTGCACACAGTGCATTAACGCAAGTGACGGAAGGTTATCGAAAAGATTCGTGAAAATGAAAATTCCAGTAATGATGATGATTTTACCAAACTGTTCGTTTTCGTGAGGTTTTTATTTGGTCTTTGGCATTAGGGTTAGCGATAATAAGTCAAGTCACCTTTAGTCAAGTCACCTTTAGAAAAAGTCGATGTCGAAGTAAAATTTGAAACTATGCACGCATGCACTTCAGAGATAGTGTGATATCAGGAGCTGCGATTTCATTTTACGCTTTTTTGTGAAAAGGGCGATATTACAAATGTAAACATAAGGCTTTTTTCATACATGCGAATGAGGGCTTTGAAACGCAACCAATTAACCTAAAATTTTGATTCTACGATATTGCTTTCTTAAACTACAGCAAAAAATACAACGGGCGAAACTGTATTTTTGTAATTTAAAGTTTCGCCCTCCACGCTCCATGCAAACAAACAGGGCGATACTTTTTTTGCTAGCAGTTTATAAGCGAAACTGTCATTTTCGTATTTTTTTAGGATTATCAAGCTGATACCAGCTGTAAATAGTAACAATGATCGCTATTGAAAAAAACCCGGACGAAATCGGTGGTGTAGAACGGTAGTTATTGTAAAAAAACGTAAGAACGATACTTCAATGCTGATAGGTGGGACCGAAAAAGTAAACAATCGCCAAAGGGGCGATACCATCATTTTGTAAATTTCAATAGCAAAAACAAATTTTAATTTAATAATTTCAAATACTTTATGAAGTTTTGGGTTTCGATCACTGAATCATGCAATCTAGGATGTAAAAAACACAATAGTTCTTAAATAGGAATTAAAAGTCTGGAAATATTCACTGTTGATTTTCTTTGAATGGTGTCACTGCTAGTTTCGCCCTTTTCAAGAAAAAGCGTTGATTTCTTAGTTCTCAGTCGCGTTGGTGATTTGAGTAAAGTATAAACTTCAAATCGATTAAAAAAATGCGATTTTTTTGGCTCAGTACAATATATAACCCCTTTAGGAAAATTCAGTTTACCCACCACAATTTAGATATTTTATTAACAGAGCATTAACAATAATTCGTAGCAATGTCTATTTTATGGGCCATTTTTTCGCTTCCCATTGATTTGATTTGAGATTTCTAGCACTGATGTTGTCCTATGCTGATTTGAGCGATTCTCTGAGTCCTGCCACTTTCCCATGTAGTATGTGTTATCAAAAACATCGCGAAGCATCAAGTTCTAAATGTTCTCAAACGATATAATATCCGAAGAGAGTGATAAGAGTTATAAGAAATGTCTCATCACACTGTTAGGTGGATTAAAAGCGTTTTTCTGTTTTAAATTAGATTACGGAGATTCAGGCCTCAATATTAGTCTGTTTGGCAGCAAGTAGAATGTTATTTAAATTTTGAGGCAGAGAGACACGTTCCTATGTACAGATTGTGTCTATAAGTTCTCAATTTTCCTCGTACTGTTAACAGTTAGATTGATTATTTTTCATTAAGACAACGATTGTCCGATTAGTGTATCGATCAAATAAACAATAAACAGAATAGAAGTCTGAATAAAAAAATATGCTCACATCATTCATAAAACGTGCGCCCTTCTTTTACCTTCGAGTTCCATAAACGTCGAGCTTCTTTCATTTTGTTAAAATCTCTGGCTTTTCAAATCCAAGGTGGATTTCCTGTTCCAAAGCCTGCAGGAGCTTTACATTTTGAGCCTTAATATTTATGTCATTAATCATAATTAATTATAATTTTTGCTTCCTGAACGTAACGATTTCTTTTTCCAAAGATTTAACCTTCTTGTAATATTTAGAAAAAACGCGAGCAACACAAAATTTCAATTTTGGAAACAAGCATTTCGCATGACCCAAACAAACCTTTTTGAAATGGCTCTAGTTTTTATTTATTTTACTTCCTTCTTTTTATTTTATTTTCAAATCACCCAACTTTTAGTCTGTTTTCTACATTTTTTCACATTTTAATGCATCTTCCATTTTTCTATTTCACTTTTTTTTTGTTACAATATTTTTTATTTTATTCTGCTATTCGCTATTAACTAAAATTTCCTTTCCTTTTTAGGATTTTCTTTTGGTTGTCTCAACACACTATCCTATTATATAGTATTTTTCATTTAGCACTTTTTTCATATGCCTATTTGTTCCATTTATTTAAATCGTCCTATTTTGCCTTTCTCATATAGAAAGGTTATGCAATCGCTCCAAACATCGACTTTTTAACCGAGGCCCTGAGGGCCGATTTACATATACCATTCGACTCAGTTCGTCGAGATCGGAAAATGTCTGTGTGTGTATGTATGTGTGTATGTGGAAAAAAAAATGTCACCTCTGTTTCTCAGAGATGGCTGAACCGATTTGCACAAAATTAGTCTCAAATGAAAGGTACAAACTTCCCATCGGCTGCTATTGATTTTTTTGAATTTTTTTGATTGGAATTCCGGTTCCTGAGTTTCGGGTTGCGGTCACACAGCAAATTCCCATATAAACTGGTACCACCATGATATCCAAATGATGCAATACATATTAAAATGTATGCAACATTACTTGTATTTGCGGGTCTAGATTAATAATGGCCAATTGAAGTAGTTTTGGCCACCTATGACGGTTCTTGATGCCCTCGGGGAACTTGCCAAATTCCTAAGTTAATATCCCGTCTATTTCTCAACGAATTCTTGATCGATTTGAACAAACTTGATTTCAAATGAAAGAAATAACACTGCCATTATCTGCTATTGAATTTTATTCCGATCTGATTATAGGTTCCGGAGTTATAGGTTGATTAATGCCGTCACATAGGAATATAAACCGTTACGATTGGAATATCTCAGAGGTTCAAAATCTACTGAAATGGACAAAAAATAACTCTGATTTGTAGATCTAGACACTGATGGCCAATTAAAGATTCTTTGAAGTTATTGTCCAATATCGACAGTTCCGGAAGTCCCGGGTCTCGGGTATATTCCAGAATTAAAATCATATCGTCTATTCGGTGATGACTGAACCGATTTTCACAAACCAAGAATCAAATGGAAGGTATACAATGCGGTTGATTACGCCTCCGATAAACCCTTCCCCCACCATTCTTTAGAAAACTCTAGTCTTGTTGGCCACATTTCCCACCATAAAATGTTCCGACAGTATCGGAAAAAATGTCCATCGTTCAAAATTACCAAACTCACATTAGTTTCTCGGAAAAGGTCGGGCCGATTTTTACGAAATTAGTCTCAAATGAAAGGGATATTATCCCCATAGATTTCCATGAAATTTCGTAAGAATCGGATTTATGGTTCTAGAAATATAGACTGACGTTCGGTCTCGTATGAAATTCCCAAATAAGCCGGAGCAATTTTTGCCTTTCTCGTATAGTTCGTAGCTGTCGATTCATTGTACGTATGTTTAAATCGCACTGAATATCCAATAGACAGTTCCACCATTATATTAAACATAACCACCCATGGAATCGTAATTTGGATAAATGGAAAGGCACAATTGCACCACTAGGTGGATTAAAACGGGTTTTTATTTTGATTATAGAGGTTTTAACCTTAGGGTCATTCGCCTCTTTGTCGGATTAGAAAAATCTGTTTAGAAAAATCGCTAACCCTATGTGCGGGAGTGGGAATTGAACCCAGGTGAGCTGCATATATAGCAATCGAATTACCATCTACGCTATCTCTGCACCCCCCCCCCCCCACAATTGTACCTGCTAATATTTTATATTTTTCTCAAATTTTTCATTTCAGCATGCATACAAGTTTTCTTATTTTCTTTAATTCGTTTCATTTTTCGTCCCATCATTTCCCTCTGAATTTTAGTTCTTGTTAGTTTTTCCCTCATTTAGTTTGTTTATTTTCAATTCGATTTATTTATTATCGCAATCATTCCTTTAAATTATCTTAAATGTTCCATATTTCTATTTTATCTTTCTTCCATTGAACCCACTTTGGCATTCATTTTTCTGTTAGCCTTTTTCAATATATTTCTGTATTTTATTTCGATTATGCAGGTTTCAACCTTAGAGAAATTCGTCTCTTTTTCGGGATAGGAAAATTTCTTTGGAAAAATCTCTAACCCTTTGTGCGGGACTGGGAATCGAGCCCAGTTGAGCTGCGTACAAGGCGATCGATATATCACCTACGCTATGCCCATCCTACTTTTGTTTTTTTTTCATTTCTTGACGTATTCTTTAAAAATATTCGGTTAAGTAAATTTTTCCAATTTTTTTGTTCAATCTTGTTTTTTCTTTAGTATTGTTAATTTTTTCGTCTATGAACTTATTTTACTAACCACTTCAATATTCTTTCAATTATTTAGTTTTTTCCCATTTTTTTCCATTTACTTTCTGTGTGTAATCTCGGTTTAGAAGTAGGGATATCATAAATGTTTGTGCATTGGGTCGGAGTCCCAAGGATTGTAAATTCGAATCCTGACTCTGAAGTAATTTTTTTTCGCGAAATTGCTTTCGTTTAACGCACCATTTCGATTTGTGATCTCCGTTGAATACCACCAAAAAATCTTATTTCCTTTTTTCCATTTCATTCTTTTCATTTTTCCGAACTATACTATATCGAATTTTCTTCACTATTTCATACAATCCAATCTTCTCTTTGATTCTTTTATTATACTTTTGTTTAATACATTATATCCATTTTTTTCTATATTTCGTCTCTCTTTTATTTCAATTTGTAATACCCATGTATTTACGTTCGCCATGGCCCCAAATATCGAACTATTACCGTTCAAAAGTTATGAGCAAAATTTCGCCGAAAATGGATTTTTTTGGACCAATATCATTGATTAGGGCAAACGAAAGATTTTTTTTTTTTTCAACTATATATAGGGTCATAATTCGAGGTATAATTAAACAAAAAATATCAATAGATATCTATTTAAATTTCACAAACTGATTTCAAAATATTTTCTTTTTTTATTTATATTATTAGTAGGACCTTCATAGTAATGGAATAGATTTTTGTTTTAATAATTGTCAGAATCGGTTTGAAATGACCGGATTCATTGTTAAATTCAGGAAAAAGGGAATATTGACGAATTTTAAAGGGCCCTAACTCAATTGGCCGAAAGCCATCTGGCTGAATGCCGTTTGGCCGAATGGGTCATTTAGCAGAATACCGTTAGGCTGAATACCATTTGGCCGATTGGGTAGTTTGGTCGAACGCCGTTTGGCCGAATGCCGCCGTTTGGCCGAATGCCGTTTGGCCGAATATCGTTTGGCCGAATTTCGTTTGGCCGAATGCCGTTTGGCCGAATGCCGTTTGGCCGAAAGCCGTTTGGCCGAATGCCGTTTGACCGAATGCCGTTTGACCAAAAACCGTTTGGCCGAATGCCGTTTGACCGAATACCGTTTGACTGAACACCTTTTGACCGAATGCCGTTTGACCGAATGTCGTTTGACAGAACGTCATTTGACCGAATGCCCTTTGACCGAATGCCGTATGACCGAATGCCATTTGACCGAATGCCGATTGACCGAATGCTGTTTGATCGAATGCCGTTTGATCGAATAACGTTTGGTTGAATACCGTTTGACTGAATGCCGTTTGACTGAATGCCATTTGGCCAAATACAGTTAAACTGAGTGCCATTTGGTCGAAAGCAGTTTTGTCATTGGGTTGACTGGTTCTGGTTCTAGAGTTTTTTTGCCGAAAAGTGCCAACAGAAATACCCATGCTATTTGGCTGAATAAACGAAAAAGGTAAGACCTAATTAGTAACGGCTGTGATTTGTTTTTCTGTTTATTTATTCTTTTATTTACAGTAATTGTTATTATTGGTCCAGATATTTTGTGAATATTTTCCTTCTTTTTGTTATGAGTTATTCTTTCTAAACTTTTCTTTCATATTTGTTGAGATCTTCAGTTTTCAGAAAGAGAAACAGAGAGAAGTGTTGATAGGCAACATCCTAGTAAACCATCAATCGTATAACAATGTAGAAAAAGACTCGTAAAGATATCTACAAAGAGTCAAAATCGTTATTCCAGTCGAATTTAGTCTGCAGAAATTGATTTGTAATCGCATATTACTAAAAACATGATTTGACTACGACCTTTCATTCAAAACCGAATTGATGTTGTAGTTAAATCGTGTTCGATCGGAGTTGGCTTTAGAGCACTAACAACTTATGTTCATATGGCTACAAATATTTAAATCCTTTAAAAACGTATTATTGCTCACATTTGATCGTATTTTACTACGATCAATATCGAATTAACAACTTAATAAAGTCGTTGCTGTCGTTCCTATGTGTGGGAGCAGTCAGTAAGCAGCATAAACATATACATCACAATGACTTCAAAAAGTTAGGTACGACTTAATATAACACCACATATAAGACAAACGATTTCGCGAATTTATTTACGACTTATCTCATATCTTTGAAATGAGATTACTGCATATATGACGAATGTTTATTAGAATAGAGTATCTCTACTTAAAGACGCCATATGATTACGAAATATTGTCACACTTATAATAATTAAAATAGCTCCGAGTAGTCAGTCCTGCTCCACAATACAAACGTCGCAAGTTCGAATCCGATCTTAATATCAAGGTATCTGTGGTCGTTTTTTTTTTGCATCGGTTCGGTTTTTCTTCCCAGAGTCCGCTTTTTTACGTATTTTTGTTATGCTGAAGATGAATGATGTGCCAAATTTTACTGTTTTTTTACATTTGATCTTCTTTACCGACGAATCAGAGTTAATCGTGTATAGTTTCGCGGAATCGTATACTAGTTATGGATATCGTATATAATCTGAGGTCGTCTCGCGTACCTAATCACAAATACATCCTCTAAAATCTCTTTCATAGTAGAAATTATCGCGCTTAACATGTATATTGTTGTCAGAAATCGTCAATTCCGATAGCTATGTACGTATATCGCATCCAGTTTGGTACGCATATGCCGATTTTGTGCATTTAGTGTGACTTTTTGGTGGTATATAAACGCGTATTATTCAGTTGCAGCTTGGATATACCATCAAAGAGGCTGGCTGGGATGTATTCATTTCGGGTTTATAGGCATAATGTTTTAAAGAAAATGACGCGTTTGGCTTATTTAGTACTGGAGTATCCAAACCGTTTAGATAAAGAAAAAGTCACGAAATAGTTATGTATAATAAATATATAGTAATTCACGTTGCCGTGGGATAAGGCAGGGTTTTGTAGTTAATCCTAATTAAGTGACCAAACATTATAATTTTCCGACAAATTTAATAAGTACTTGCGTGAATAGAAGTTTACAGTAAAATAAACCACAATGTTCACTATGATAGTAGAGATATTTTACTATAATTTAAAACACCTTCTAATCTTCCGCTTCAATACAAAACCAGTAAATTTTAACATTTCTACAGTAAAACTCAATGTAAGAACGAAATATATTTTTGGCTAAGAAACAATAACATTTAATGTGAATATACCGTATCATTTTTTCACTAGACAGTAACATTGTTTGTTAGCTGAAGTTTAATTGTTTATCTACTATGAGAGCTATGAGTCCACCAATAGGAGGCAGGAATAACTATAATGTCTGTTATTCTAGGATTCTATGTAGGACAAATGCTATTTTTAATTTCTATCTGGGCTTCCTCTCAATCTTCTGTGCTAGAATACTCTTGAAATACATGTTAAATATTGTTTCGAATGATTTTGTAGTATGCGTCAATCTAGAAAATAGTTACGGAGAAAATTTTTCTTCCAAGTAGTTTCCACGAAAAACGTTCCATATACGAAAGAGACACCCAGTGTCTTTACCAAAGCTTTTTGCTATTTTCTAAAACTTTGCCGAAGCCACGATTAATGAACAAGATTTTTTTATAAAATTTATTTTACATTAGGTTTGATAGTTGATAGGTCAACGCTAGAGATTTTATTATTCTGAACAAGGATCAGTATGCAATGGGACTCTACCTTCTCCAGGTAGTGGCAAAGCTTAGAAAGTTCACTTTTCAGTGCGCTATTTTTACTTAACGGCTATCATCGTTAGAGTCCGTCTACAGTCAGTCAGTCTACCTTCTAATCTCACCCTAAGCAAAAGCTAAAAATCACTGCGCTATTATTAGTTATCAATAAAAAAACAATTCTATTTTCTGGCTTGTTTCTCAAACACAGTTGCCCCAGATTTTGAAATGGAAATGCGTAAACTACAATTCTCGAGGTGTACGATTACTGAAAGCCCACGGAAGTCGATAATTGTTATTTCATTCTTAAAATTTGTGCGTTGCTACCATGTTTGCAGTGCAGTTCTGATAATTTTCAATACGCTCACTGAGACAGAATGTTTAGGTTTTGCAGCATTTTATTCGAATATGTCGAAGTTCGACTGCATGATCTGGCAACTCCAAATCATCATTCGGTTGGATAGAATCCATTACAAAAAATCATTGGAGAATTAATCTGTGTAGGTATTTCCAACGGAGTACTTCTGACCAGCATACTGGATAATATTATGTATAATCAGGCAATTTTTCGGTCAATATTTGTCAGCTGTGCAAAAAGATGACACAATTCAGAAAACTCTGTGCTGAAATTTTTAAGAAAAATTGACATACTACAATAAAACCATTACTGTACCATCTGTAGAAAGATCTTTATTCTGATAATAGTTCAGAGCAAAGCAAGCCCCCCTCCGAGTTGATTCCGCATATAATTCAAGAATATTGTTATTTGCTAAATCTTAAGCTGTTTTAATTTGTTGCAACTATGATTGAACTTTGCTTATTTAATACCGAGTCGATCTGCCACAGGAAGTGTACATTTTGAAACGCGCTTTTCCATTCGTGTAATCTCCTTCCAAAATCAACAACCTCCCACTTTGTATTCAACGTAATTGGGAAAATTCTTAAAAATCTGGCAAAATTGATGTGCCAACGTCTGACGATGACGGGCTAATTAGATTCACTTGTACGCCCTTCCCCTTGAACGCAGTTCGCCAGCAAAATAAACACAGTTTGGGGCGTCTTTTAGAACGAAAAAAAGAACAGCTCGTACAAATAATCCGGTCTACAATAGAATCAAGCCAAGTCTTTCTTCTATAGCTGAAGCCAAAACCGGACGTATTTCACTGCTATTAGCATCATCGAGCGGACCCTGCCAGTGTCCTGTACGCCATCCGCCAATCATACGATCACAGTACGCTAGAATAGAAGGTCATGTTCGGGAGTGGGAAGTAGTACCGAAAATGATTTGCTTTGCCTAAAGTACAAAGAAACCAATTTCCGGCACCGTTATTAATTCTGCTGAGACCACGAGCCCATCGCACCGTCACTGCTGGTGTCGTTTTTGGGGGGCAGAAGCAATTTGAACGCATGGAATTGAGCCACTCCTGGAGGTGATCTGGTCTGGACCTGCCACGAAATAGAATCCGTAAACAGCCAATCTAGGGTTAACTGAAATTGAAAGACTCGCTTCCGGTGCGAGCTGTGCCGCCTGTTCTTGTTCGGTAAAAACCACAGTGGTACTCTTTCGACAGTTTCTGCTCGATGGAAAATAGAGCCTCAAAGCAGTGAGCTAGTTTGAGAATCCGCCGGAGGAAGGCGTTTCAAAACCATAACATTTTTCCCACCTTCCGTCGATGCTTCGGATGGGCTCCAAGTTTCGCGTAACAATGCAATGTCGGGTTTAACCTGGGTACGACATCGTGTTCCGTGGCAATGGCAGACGCAGAAAAACTGCTGCGGGATTTTATTTTGAGGAACGCTGCGAGGAACTTATTCCTGGAGTGCATGTCGCGCGGCGGTGTATTGTGGTAAACAGGACTCCGTTTTGGTGTAGGTAGATTGAGCTTAAAAATTTGGTACGAGGTTGTGCTCAATAGAGAAACAGTGCGACTTTTGATACCAATTTTATACATTATTAAACGAGCATAATGCTTGAATTTGGATCGAATATAATATACTTTGAGACAAAAATTCCACATTGCTGTGGCTCTTTTCCACTTACCGAGATGTATCCAATCGTTATCGAGCACAGGAAAAAAAAACTAGCAAACCCAATCGTTTTATTGATATTTCGTCAACAAAAAATCAAACAAATTTTTCGTCGATCCAAAAATAGCAACCCATAATCTTCTTTGATAAAATTTCCAATCGAGACAAGATTGCTCTCTGTACCCGATTGCTTATTTTTCTCTCCCACTTCGCCCACTCACATCGTCCCGAAGTTACTGGCACGCTTGCTAGAACTTGAGGGTGAAAGCTGTCAAAAAAGAAAGATCAAGCTTTCACTCAAGTCGACCGACAATATATATCACCGTGTCCTTCTTTTGTATTTTCGCGGATCTGATGCGGACGGATGGTGCTGTGCTGTGCTGTGCTGTACTGGGGGTAAGCGATGAAGATGACACTTTTGGCGTTTTAAGCCGGGTCGAGGCGATGCTGCTGCTGATGGTGGGCGTGTTTTCAAGTTGGTTGCTAACACACTTTTTGTCACTGTCCTTCCGCACGAGCAATGATGAACAAGCCGAGAAAGATTTCGCCTGAAAAAAATTAATTCCCGATGTCAGCGTATTAACGGTACGATTAGACTGTGGTTTGAGTGTCGTCCTGCATTTATTGTTTTATATTGAAAGATAGAGCTGCTCAAGCTTAAATCAGTAATGAGACAGCGCGTTTTCTGTTACAATGGTAAACAGAGCAGATTTAATAATATAGTCAGGCCCGTAGAGTGCGATTGGCCAGGTGCCACATTATGCAACCATTTCGAATCGACTTTTTCATACAAGCTTGTATACAATAATCCTTTCATTTCAAGATGCGCAATGTCACCCCAGGTTGGCCCTCGCCAGATATCCTGATATGCTTAATGGAATAAGGGTGAATTTATAAGTTTTACACACTAAATTTTTGTTCGGAAACCGAACTGGAAAAGAAAGGACATGTTAAGATCGATGAGGCACAAAACTGAGATTCCACCAAACGCGCGAGGGTATTTTTACAGTAAACGGCAAATTACGGTGAGTCCACTGATGAAATCAATTCGTAAATAGAACGAAAATTATTATGCAATGCCCGAATTCGTGCTCGTTTTCTGAAACGAAGCATTTTCGTGCATTGTAAATAGTTGGTTTCGTTCATTTCACGCCCCAAAAACGCCATCGACTTGGTGAACGAAATTTATTGTCGAAGAAAAAACTATTTTTCATGAAAGAAACGAAATAATTTGTTGTTTGGCTAAATGTTTCTGTATATCATGAATATTTTTCGGGGTGGGCACAGCGTAGTTGGTAAATTGATTGCCTTGTACGCAGCGCACCTGGGTTCGAGTCCCGACCTCGCACATAGGGTTAGAAATTTTTCTAACCCGAAGAGGCGAATGACCTTTAGGTTAAAACCTCTATAATCGAAACTTTTAAAGAAATGAATATTTCGTCAGTCGCACGATTTCATTTTGTTCATCGAACAGGTCCGACGGATCACGTGGGTAGTGTGGGTAGTTGAAACAAAACCTGAAGTTAACCACGTACGTTTCTCGCGCACAAAATGTTTGCGTCTGAAATGCTTGATGCATAATAATTCCATTTTTTCAATTCAGATGAAAATTTCTTAGCTTTACAATTTAAATTTCTTGAAAATATGGGATAATAATTTGGAATAGTTTGAAATTTAAAATTTTTATATTAATACTAAGGGGAACACATTTTGTCATACCGACATCTACAAGGAATTCAGATTGATATACAAATTAATATTAATGACATTTCATTCAGATTAAAAGATGCAGTTAAAAATATTTTAAAGACTAGATATACTATTTATAATTGAACAAGAACTATTATTTGATTAACAGTTAAGATAAGGTCGAACACCTTTAGACTTTTGAATAAGAAAGGAAAAAGACACAAGAGCGATTAATTTCAACATCGAAGTAGCAGTGACCGCATCAGGGAAAGTGCACAGAGGGGGGAAGGGGCAACACTGATAAAGAAAAAAAGAAACTAAACTTGCAGCTTTTTGGCAAACGGAAAATCACTGCCAGGACATCATGAACCGAATTGCCGACTGGCCTCTTTGGATCCGCTGGAAACTGCTTTGAGACCAGACTCTCATGTAGGTGTTAGCATACCAACCAAAAGAGATGAGATAACTAAATTTGCATAATTATCGTGTTTAAAAATATGCATATAAGAGACATACCAGGATAGCCAGCATATCTCGAACTGCAACGAGGTTAGAGGGGCTCGTTTAACGGATTTGGCGCTAGAATACTAAGTGCACGACCAGACAACATGTTTAATGTCACGATACCCGTCACCACAAGTTCAGAGACCGCTCTACACGACCCCAATGCGCCTTCGACGTATAATGATTGGACATGACCCGAAATATCACCCGAATGAAATTTCGACCCTCATCCATACACTTGGACCAAGCTTTGTTGATACTTCTATTGTTCCACGAAATATGCCAATTTTCGAGCGTCCTCTTGCAAAAAATACTGAAATAATCGTTAAAGCTAAGCGAACTTTCATAAATATCACCTTCTAATGCCTAAGTGTCCGTCGATTCATTGCTATTCTGATCTAAGTGTCCGCCTTATCATTACCAGGATTGGCGAATCGCGAAAGAACTCAAACTACGGCAATCTGGTATGATTTTTCCGATAAAACGCTCAGGAACCCCATGTTTTCCACTGGAAATAAAAGGAGTGCTGCCCATGCTCCTTCAAACGGAGAGCCTAAGGTAGCCCTCTTTAGCGTTCCCTAAAAGAGTGTATCAATTTCTCCAAATAAATTATGCCCGGGATATGTCGAGAGAACATGTGGAGTCTATCCACAGTAGAAAAACCTTTCATAGTTCTCTCCACATTTTCCACACCATGCGGTTTTACTACAGGTAGCTGTAGGCCCAATTGTTTGCAACGAGAGCAGTTCATACCCTGCTGCACAAAAAAACGCACAGATAGACGAGTCTCACTGAAAAGAACAAAATTTAGAAAAGCAGATCCTGCCAAAAACTCAAAATGAGGCTTATTGCAATTTAGTTGTTTTGTTACACTCTTCGAAGTTTACCGAACGCAATTGATTGAAAACCAGTATTTTTACTGAATAGAGCAAAGGATTCTTGAAGGATGTTACACTTCGAGATTCGACCAACAAAAATTCCGCAACATTTCTGAGAGTGTACTCCCTACACGGCACATCAGAACGCAACCAGTCTAAAATAACACTAGCGATCTTCCTCTAATGTGAAATCTCCAGTAGCAATATTCGTCTCGCTCTCGCACTGCAACGAGGATCATCATCGATCAAGCCGCGATGACCAGAAAAAGTGATGAGAACAGTTGAAGTGTGTGGTTCTACTGCATGCGTCGATCGTGATACCGTGCATGTTAGAACAAACAAAAGTGGCTTGCTGAATCGCAGTTCATACTCCGGAGAATACAACAGCCGCCTATAAGGTAAAAAATGCAGCACATCATCACGCAATGGCTTTTAATCATACCTATTTTGCTCAGTACGAGTTACCGAGGCCAAAAGGAACCTGGTCAGCAATACGCACGGTGCTAAACGGCAATCGAGCAAGGAATCACAAAAGGCCTTCGATCAGGTATGTTTGCCTTCTTCAGACAGTTTCACGAGCCAGTGGGTAAAGGAAAATCGCCTCGCCAGAGGGCTTTTTATTTGCAGCTGTGATATTATCCTCCGATCGTGTGAAGGCGATCGCGCACATGTGCGGATCAGTGGTATCGTACTGGTGCCACCATCTTGGAAAGAACCACTTCGTCACAGCAAGCAAATTTGGTTCTTCAAAGAAAGTTACGAGTGTGTGTGAGAAGTCGCGCGACACACAACGAGTGTGATATAGAGCACGGCGAGGTGCAACGGCGGTGCATGCGAGCAGTACACGTGACACTACGAAGGTGCGAGAGAGCAACGGTGCGACACACGGCATGCAGGCAGATCGCGCAACATAACTGGTGCATCGGAACGACGGCAGCGGAGGCAGTGCAGTTGTTGCAGCGGGGCCCCCACCGGTAACGAGATAATTAGAGCGCTAAACAGATGTTTATAAGGAAGAACAATTGTGGTATGAGAAATAGATATAAGTATAAACCATGATCGATTAGTGTATGTTTAAGTAGTCATTATCGCTTTGCCTTCGCGAGTCCCGCACACATAAGTTCAGTCTCGCTTTCTTCGTTCACTCGTCGAAACATATTCAAGATCTCCTTGTAGCAACAGAAATAAGAACCCTATATAGCACGGTTGCGTAGTCCCCCTTACGAATCGTCTTTGCGTATTAGCACGAGTTCGTAACAAGGAGCCAACCCCATACTTCCCAATTAAGTCCCCTATCGGAAACTGCGCCATCAATCTTTACTTCCCAGGCGGGTACGTAGACAAGATACTTCTGCATACAGGGCCGAGTTTTGTTTAGTTGAATATCTATGATAATAAATGCAATATATTTAGTCCGGAAGAAGACCATTCAGGGGCCGACATTTTTCGTAGTGATGAGCATTTTGAAAAAAAAAACATAAATTTTATCAGATCGATCTCTTTAATGTAAAAAATCGATTTTGTCAAACATCGATCCCAAAAGATCAGATATATGAAAATTTTGTTCGATGAACGTAATGAATTCATGCGATTGACGAAATATTCGTTATAGGTACACAACCATTTTGTTCGATGAACGAAATTAAAACCTGCGGCTGACGAAATATTCGTGCTATAGATACAAATTTAGTAAAATAAGCAAACATTTCGTTCCGATCACGAAAAATAGTTCCGTCTTCGACTATAAATGTCGTGCAATGTACAATAAATATTTAAAGTTACGAAACTTTTCGTTCATCAAGTTTTAGGTCGTGATTCATCTCACGAACCCAACTATTTACTATGCACAAAAATATTCGTATTCGTAGATGAATCTATTTGTAGCAAATTTAAGAATAAATTCATGCAATTATATGAGTTCTTTATGCATAATTATTATGAGGAATTTATGGAAAAAATCGTTCATATTACGAAAGATGCTCGTAAATATTAGAATGACTTTATGTATCACCCATTATGGTTTTGAATAGATATACAATTTTGTCCGGTACTGTGTGATTGTCATTCAAAATTTTCATTCACTGGAGCAGGGATTCTTAAAACAGCCAACGCGTTCACCCTACACATGATCAACTCGAGTTGATGACCACTCCGTCGATCTTAACTATGCGAACGGACATGTAGACGCGGTAATCCTTCATAAAATACTTGTCGCCAATAATATCATTTACTTACACTAGACAGGATATTACAACTTTCAAAGGCGAACTTTCAAGAACTGTTTAGAGCTCTTTCGAATATTTAGCGGATTACCTTTGATCCGAAAGAAGATTAGATATAGTCTGACCGAGTTCTATGTGTATGATTTCGAACGGAGTCTTCGATGACGAATCTTATTCCATTCCACCATCAGCTGAGTCCTTTTCAGGATAACTCATGATCGCATGACCCAAAATCCCGGCTCAAAGCAAAAACATTTTTTTATTTTTATTATAGAAGTTTTAACCTTAGGGTCATTTGGCTCTTTTCAGATTAAATAAATCTCTTTTGGAAAAATCTCTAACACTATGTGCCGGGTTAGGAATCGAAACGATGTGCGATGTGTACAAGGCACTCGTTTTACCAACTACGCTATTCCCGTTTCCAAAGTGAAAAAAGTGTTATTACTATCATTTGGCTTGTCTATCAATTTATTATATCTCCCGTAATTACTGTCTCTGCCTTCGTATTCTTTACGTTTTCACTTTGCACCGGGCTATAGACCCGGGCATAAATAAGCTCCCCTGAAAAGACCCAAATTCCGATTTCCCGTTTGAAACATTGATTGAACTCGGTTGGACCATATTTGAGCTTCTTTCGGATCAAATAAGTATTGTAAAGTTTTCGAAAGAACTAACGCAGACATATTCAACAGTAACAGATATCCCGAAAGTTCGACCAGATAAGTTCAGAATTGTGATATTCTGTCAAGCAAATGACGCTAGTGGCGACAAGGCTTGTATGAAGTACTGCCGCGTCTATATGTCCACTTACAAAGTTGAGATCGACGGTGGGATCACCGATTAAAAATTGTGCGTGGATCTACTAGAGCACGGGGTAGACTGTTTCAAGATCCCTTTGCTTTATTGAGCGAAAGTTTTTGAATGGAAATCGCACTGTATGGAAGAAAATTAAGTGTCCCTTCAAACTCGTATCGGGTGAACTTTGCTGTTTAATTATATATTCGGCGGCAAGAATCGTCTGACTGTTCGGCTGTTTGTACCGCGACAATCGTGAGGGTGACTCTTACATTGAGATTGCTGAAAAATAGGTATGCTTATTATGAGAGAGTCCATGTGATCTAGGGCCCTAGAAATCTAAAGCGTTCCCTTTCAAGACGATCTAAGCACTCGTGCAGAAAAACTAAAAAGAGCTACGCCACATACCACGACAAATCAATATGCTGTGGGGATCAGTCAGTTAAAACAGCCGTTTGGGTTAGAGCTTAACTCAGTTTCTCTTCGAGCAGAAACGGCATAACTTTTGCAACCCTTTGGCGTTTACATTCTCCTTTTTTACAGTATTCAGTTCACTTGAAAATGGCACACCTGGCCAGCCACATGTACCGGGCATTAATTTTACAACTTTGGGTTTGATTTAGTGAAAGCAACTGATTTAGATCAGTTCTACCTTTTGACAGAGACGTTCGATCAAAACACTTTCTTCTTTAAAGTTAATTGTTTTGACATTTTTGACCCGTGCACGGCAAAAATCGTTCCCAAAATCGTGAATAAAGTGTCATGAATTTTGGAACAATCACGTTTTTACGATACTAAAAACAGGACCATGGACAAAAATCATGTGTTTTATAATTATGTTCAATTTCCCTTTCCCCTTCGATTTTGTGTACATAAAGTAATTCACAACTTTAAGAACATTAATCATAAATCCAAATATTACTTATGATGTTTTTCATAGATTTAAGAACATTAGTTCACAAAATCAAAACATTCTGGATACTTTCTCGTGAACTATTTCACGAAACTCGGAATTTGGTTCACGAATCCATTCAATCCTCGTGAACTAATTCATGATTCCTAATATATTATTCACGATCCAATATCCGTGCTCGTGAAATAGTTCAAAAAATCATTAAATATTATTCATGTATTCGTGAATTGGTTCATGATTCTTAGTGAAAACTCACGACGTACAATTTGTGACCGTTAAATAAATCACAAAATCATCTAATATTATCATGAATTCGTGAGCTGGTTCATGATACCTAGCATATTATTAACTACTTACCATACGTGCTCGTGAAATAATTCACGAAACCATGACATATAATTCATGTATTCGTGAACTGGTTCGATTCCTAGTACATAATTTGCTATCTATTTTGCGTGCTGCTGATGTTTAGAAGATATCCCTAACGATTTTCAATGTCATGCAACATAATATTGAAATTTTCACGTGAACTATTTCTCAAAATTTTGAGTATTATTCATTGAATCATTTTTGTTCATGCACTTCTTCATGAAATGTCCAGCTGCTAGTAATAGGTACGACAGAAAACGAAAACTGCTTTGAGAACCACAATTTGTGTTCGTGATATAGTTCACAGAGCAAGATACCGCGAATCAGTTACAGTTTTATGATCTAGCTCATATTGTCACGTTAGCCCGAGTAAAAAAACGATAGTAAGCAAAAAAAACAGATCGCGATAATGCGAAGAGAATTTACGAATACCATGATAAAATTGCTGATATCATTACTCGAGCCACATTATTTCAAAAGTCATATTCGAAAGTAAGCTTAAGAATAAAATATCACGATAAGAAGAACAAGAATTACGAACTCAGATCGAACTAAGAAACTAATATCCCGAAATCATGAACACAAATAAACATAAATCAAAACTAAAATATCACGACAATTTGAATAAAAATTATGAAAATCATGAAAAAGTTCCTAAAATCATAAACATAAAACACATTAGTCATGATTTAAATGTCACAAATCGTGACTAATATCCTGAAGTCATGAACATGAATTACTCTACTTATTACTAAAATATCACAAAAACGTGAAAGGAAGTTATGAAAATCGCGACTAAGATCCTGAAATCATCAACATCAATCACGCTAGGCTGAGTAAACTCATGAATAAAATAGCACGGTAACGCGATGAAAAATCACAAAAATCGCGAATAGTCATGAACATTGTTTTACTGTCGGTTGTGTATTCTCCAATCATGAAGAAGAATCATAACAAAAACTAAACATGTCCAAGGAACAACAACAGTAACGCAACCAAACATTCGAATGTAACGCAGGTTTTAATATACATTCGGGGTGAACTAGAACACAAATAACTTCATGTATGCGAGGTTTATTATTCATAATTTCAAGAACTTGGCCACGGCTTTCGTAAATCGATCAGTTCGCGAAACCGTAATCTTTTGTTCATGAATTAATGAACGGACTTTTTCCCGTGTGTACCAAAGACACTCATACTCCATAACCTATGTATGTAGATGGCGCTATATAACATTTAAACTTCTCACTCCCATTTGATGCCCACTGCATTTTGTAAGCATGTAATCATGAAAGCTGGTTTTTTTCTACGCTAAATTTTCTGGCGACATCTTGGATTTACATGTTTGGTTGGTGCTTGCATTACTGGACACTCGGAATACCAAGGGGGTAAAAAAAATGGGAACGCTTACTTTGACCGGTTATATCTCAGCCGTTACATAATCGATTTTAAATCTGTCTTCACCAATAGAAAGGTATATCTTTTGTGAACACGTTGAATTAAAAAAATAGAAGAATAGAGTTGTCTACCGTAAGTTACAGTAAAAAGAGAATAACAAAGTCAGTAAGAAAAAAATGGGAACGCTTCTTTGACTTGCCATATCTTAGCTGTTTGCTCACCAATTTTAATTCTTTCTTTACCATTGGATAGGTAAATCTTTTATAAAAACAGTGAACAAAGAATGATGGAAAGCAAATTTGTATATCTGAAGTAATTGTAAAAAAAGTAATTGAGAGTCAGTGCAGACGAAATGAGTTTTTCTGTTCAAACAATCGTATCACGACCATTTGTCAGCCAATTTCAATTTTCCTTACACCAATGCAATCCTTAGAGCTTCTAGACTTGTAATATATGCAATAAATAGCAGATTTTCAAAAATTACTATACTTTTTCGAGTTTTTAGGAGATAAGATTTTTACAATGTAGGTGGCATACGGCATTGAAATTCTTTGCGACTTGTTAGTTTTACGGTTTGAAAATTACCTGTTTACTCAATAGTTCTACATATTATACATGGATATTATTATATCAAAATGTTTGCACAAACGTGGAGAAACACAATATTGTATGTAAGTTACTTAATAATAGAGTGTGTTAGGACGATTCAGTAAATACGAAGAAGTTCAGAATTTTAAAATATTCGTCATATAACTTCAAATTTGAAGAGATGACCTATACATTTTAATACACCAATCGATTGTAATTGATGGCGGCTACAATTTCTGAAAAAAAGACATTTTTATTTTTTCTCAAAAAATAGCCAAAAGTACGTAGAAGTACAGAAATTTCATTTAGTTCGCAAATAACGTCGAATTCAAAGCGATGGCCTATACCTTTTTATATACCAATCGATTATAATTGATTTTGGTTACAATTTCTGGAAGAATAATTTTTATATTTTCTCAAAAATAGACAAAAGTACGTAGAATTACAGTAATTTCATTTAGTTGACAAATAACTTCAAGTATTCCAATCTATCACCTTTGCAATTTATACACCAATCGTTTGTAATTGATTTTGGCTACAATTTCTGAAAGAACAAATTTTTATATTTTCTCAAAAAAATAGCCAAAAATACTTACAAGTACAGAAATTTCATTTAGTGGGTAAATAACGTCGAATTCTAAGGGATGATTTATACTTTTTTATATACCAATCGATTGTAATTGATGGCGGCTACAATTTTTGAAAGAACACATTTTTATATTTTCTCAAAAAATAGACAAAATACGTAGAAGTACGGAAATTTGATGTAGTTGGCAAATAAGGTTAAATTCAAAATGATGGCCTACACTTTTATATATACCAATCGATTGTAATTGATTTCAGCTACAATTGTTGCAAGATAAACTTTTCATATTTTCCCAAAAAACGACAAAAATACGTAGAAGTACAGAAATTTCGTCTGATTGGCACATAACTGCGAATTTCCGTACTTCTACGTATTTTTGGCTAATTTTTGAGAAAATATAAACAATTGTTCTTTCAGAAATTGTAGCCGCCATCAATTACAATAGATTGGTGTATAAATAGTGTAGGTCATCCCTTTTAATTTGCAGTTATTTGCCAATCAAACGAAATTTCTGTACTTCTACGTATTTTTGTCGTTCTTTTTAAAGAAAATATAAAAAGTTTATCTTGCAACAATTGTAGCCGAAATCAATTACAATCGATTGGTGTATAAAAAAGCATAAATCATCCCTTAGAATTCGACGTTATTTACCCACTAAATGAAATTTCTGTGCTTATACGTATTTTTGGCTTTTTTTTTAGAAAATATAAAAATATGTTCTTTCAGAAATTGTAGCCAAAATCAATTACAATCGATTGGTGTATAAATTGCATAGGTAATAGCTTTGAATACTTAAAGTTATTTGTCAACTAAATGAAATTACTGTAGTTCTACGTACTTTTGTCTATTTATGAGAAAATATAAAAATCGTTCTTCCAGAAATTGTAACCAAAATCAATTATAATCGATTGGTATATAAAAAGGTATAGGCCATCACTTTGAATTCGACGTTATTTGCGAACTAAATGAAATTTCTGTACTTCTACGTACTTTTGGCTATTTTTTGAGAAAATATAAAAATGTGTTTTTTCAGAAATTGTAGCCGCCATCAATTACAATCGACTGGTGTATTAAAATGTATAGGTCATCGCTTCAAATTTAAAGTTATATGACGAATATTTTAAAATTCTGAACTTCTTCGTATTTACTGAATCGTCCTAACACACTCTATTATTTAGTAGCTTACATACAATATTGTGTTTCTCCACATTTGTGCAAACATTTTGATATAATAATATCCATGTATATTATGTAGAACTATTGAGTAACCAGGTAATTTTCAAACCGTAAAACTAATAAGTCGCAAAGAATTTCAATGCCGTATGCCACCTACATTGTAAAAATCCTATCTCCTAAAAACTCGAAAAAGTATAGTAATTTTTGAAAATATACTATTTATTGCATATATTACAAGTCTAGAAGCTCTAAGGATTGCATTGGTGTAAGGAAAATTGAAATTGGTTGACAAATGGTCGTGATACGATTGTTTGAACAGAAAAACTCATTTCGTCTGTACTGAATCTCAATTACTGTTTTTACAATTACTTCAGATATACAAATTTGTTTTCCATCATTCTTTGTTCACTGTTTTTATAAAAAAATTACCTATCCAATGGTGAAGAAAGAATTAAAATTGGTGAGCAAACAGCTAAGATATGGCAAGTCAAAGAAGCGTTCCCCTTTTTTTTCTCACTGACTTTGTTATACTCTTTTTACTGTAACTTACGGTAGACAACTCTATTCTTCTATTTTTTTATTTAACGTATTCACAAAAGACATATCTTTCTATTGGTGAAGACAGATTTGAAATCGATTATGTAACGGCTGAGATATGACCGGTCAAAGTAAGCGTTCCCATTTTTTTAGACCCCCTTGGTAGTCCGCGTAACTTTTTACCCCCTTGGTATTCCGAGTGTTAATATTTATCGTTGTAATTATCGTTGGTCATAAATGATAAAACAACATTAAAAATGATTATTGAGATGATATATAGCTTTTACAATCTTTAGTAAAATATTTTTAGAATGTTTTCTTAGAAACTGTCTTTGTTTCGGAATTATTTACACTGAGAACCTTTCAAAATTTCATTCAGTGTTCAGTGACTTATTGGTCTATAATTTGTGCATTAAATTATGAATTGTCTGCTTCTTGGGCTGATGGGAAAATATCCTGTTAAAGTGCTGAACCATGGATTAGGCTTTGGGTAGAGTAAGTCCATGTTCAAACACTGCTAGTCAGATGGACTGGCTACTTGAAATTGCGGAAATTGAAATGTCTGCCAAGTGGTCACCAATCGCACTGTATAATTTTCGTTTCAGAAACGGAGCTAATGTCAATTGGTTGACAGTGGACGATGTAAATAGAGTAGCCGACCATTTAGGTTTCATCGAAGAAACCACGCCATGTTCTTTCGGATTGTGGAGGTAATACTTTTTCCTATGCTCATAAGCTTTTCAAGAAATATTTTCGGGTATTCTAGTAATTGATCGTGTTATTTGGGACTTTTCCATTTGTTTAAATGATATAGGTGTCCTGCGCAGAAATTGAAGCGTAACCCTAGTAACAATTTAGGTTTCATGGTAGTTTTATAACCACTGATAAAACTTAGATTGCACTTGTAGCGTGCTATAAAAATTCAATTGTTACTTGGGTAATGTTAGGTAATAGTGTAAAAATAATAAAACGATTTAAAACCAATTGTATTTATTTAGAGTTGACAACTAGTAAAACTTATAATGCACATCGAAGAACATATCTAGTATTGATTAATTTCGTTTTTCTATTAATTGAGGAAATATTTTGAGAACTTGATTATCACGAAAATAAAAAAAAGCAAGATCGTTTTCATTTTACTACATTTGTGATGTGTCTGAATTTACTTAAAATTTTAAAATGAATAATGAAAAATTTGGATGATCGTTTTGGAATGAAATCTTCATAAAATAATTGAACGCACTACCATGCCACCTTTAAAACGAGAAGGGCTCATAAAAAATAAAAAATATTTTTTCTGATTTGGCATTAAAATTGAATACTGAATATTGAAAGTGTGAAATGTTAGTGACTGTATGTTTTTCCAGATCTGACAACACCATCTAAGAAATTGTTTTACGAATATTGTAATTTAGATCAAAATGACTCTTCCTGGAGTAAAAAATATGGTCCGGTACTATAAACTATTCATTCCTGTTTTGGTGCCGGTTTTTTTTCAATTGGCTCCAACATCCCGCTCGCAAACACGTTAAAACTCATCAAACATATTTTCAGAATTAAAAAGTCACAGGTCGATAGCGACAAAAGAAAAAATCCCAATACTAAATTAAGTGTATACCTACAACAGTTTTATATAGAATACCAACTCAAACACTTAACTCTTTCCCTTCCCACCCAGACTGAATGGTTTTGACGCATCCACCTCGATAGCACCACTTATACTGAACACCATCATTGCTGTCGTACTCCGGGAAACGCCCTTCGATCAGTACGGCATGTTGGCGAATAGGGGTACCTAGCCAGCTCTCAGTCAAGAGCGCTTGCTAGTCCTCGGTCGGAGCCGGTGCGCAGCAAATTGATTGATTGGCACTAATAATGACAAAATGTATTACACGCCATTTCAATATTTTCAACGTCAGAAATTAATTCCACCCCCCGCCCCCCTCTGTTCTAGTCTCGTATCCGATCCAATTGTTATGGTGTGCCACGCGCTGAAAACGTCGAAACTGAACGCACCTGCGTTCGACGCATCCCGGATAGCTTTTGATCTGATTTTCAATCTAATTAGCGGTCGAATGCTATTCAAACTACATAAATAGATGGAAAATTCATTCGACGAGTTTGCAGTGATTTGCCGATGCAATAATGGCTAATGGATTAGAGCGTTGCTGGAACGTGGCAATTAATTTCCCTGTTCATTATTTCTGCCTACAGTAACAATAAATAACACCAAAATCCGCAGCGAAGCTCTAATGATCCGAAATAGTAGGACCAGTTCGTTGTTCAGTCTTTTGCAGCTCCCGTCGTTGATCCGTGTACTTAAAGTGCTACGGAACATGACCCCCCATTTATCACTCTTAACAACCTTGAAAAAGGACACGTACCCGACAGTTTGTTCCTTCGTTCAGCAGACTGGGCTATGTATAGGCAGGCAGACAGGCACAGGAAACATTGGCACATCGAAGATTTGGATTGCCTCCAGAAGCCTGCGCCATCAGGCTGAACATTGAAATTTACTCGGATCGTGAAATATGTGCCCCAAAATAGTCATCTTTGTCTGTGAGAGGGCGGCCGGGTGTGTGGTCGTGGGTCGAACATCCTTGGCATACTAATTTCAGAATTGTCTTGAGAAAAAAAAGGAACTAGAAAGATGCAGGGTATAATAGAAAACCGGGTAGATGTTTTATGTCGATTTAGGACAGTGGTTTTCAACCTTCTTCGTTCCACGTACCCCTTTCTGAATATTGATCTCCATGATGCACCACTTTCTGAAAATTGCTCACCATTATTACCCTGTCAAAGAAAACTGATTTTCAATTGGGTGAGAACCATAGTTTGCCAATTTAGAAAATGTTCTTGAACTCTCCCAATAAACAACAAGATATAAAGACCAATATACGACGGGAATGTTGGAATCAAAGTTTAAACTTAGCCCGCATAATTCACCCCCTATAATTGTGTAATTTAGCCCTGCATTCACTCCGGTTGAAAAACTCTGATTTAGGCTGTGGACTATGTGAAAATATTATTAAAGTAATTGAATTGAAGGATGGTTTTTTTTCTTCGATGGTGAATTTCTAAATTGAAACTGGCTGATCACATGATAGCAATATTATCGTAATTCTCAACTTTCTACATAACATCCACTAGTAACATTAGTTTATCCTATCTACACACATAGGCGGCTCTAGCCGGTTAGAAAAGGGGGAGCACACCTTCCTGACAAAATAGTGTCAAATTTTGGAAACTCATTCCTCTACACGACTTGTATTTAGAGATTTGCGAATAGTTGAACAAATTACACCATTCTTGACTGCAATCAATCACTATTGTTTTTCCTCTGCTAATCTTCCGGGAGTCCATTTTCACCATTGATTCTTTTTTACAAAAAAAAAAACACCGCGTGGTGTGTTGTTCCAGCTGGTCATGTCCAATCTGACGAAAAAATGAGTCGTTAGCGATACAAACTCAGAAAAGATTTTCAGTGAGCGAGTCAATCTCGAATCCATCAAAAGAATCGATTCTAGAAAACAAGTTAAGCGACTTAGAGGAATATATAATTTCAACATTTAGAACTGAATAATTTTTGTAAAAGTAACCCATTTCTGTTTGCATTTACCGAAGCCAGCATTCAGTTTCAAAGCCTCCTTCATTTATCAACTTCCACGCTTACTAAAGTTTCACGCGGAATAGAATGCCTTCAGCTCAGAGGAAATATAAATTTCACAAACAAAAGTATTTTTAGTTATACGTGAAGGCAGAATGTGACATCTTTTAAATTTTAGGGGGATAAGTGAACTGTGTGATCCTTGTCTGAGGCATTTTTGCTCGATAATCGAACTCAAAGCCAGCACAGAAATAAAATACAGTTTGAAACTGGAATTGAATTTAAACCGAAAATAACTGAATGAATGCGCTACACCAAACTAATGAGGTACGATGATCCTAAAAAGATGCTAGCAAATGGAATGAATTAGCTGTGGACATGTATCACATAAAAATAAATAAGCGCGATGCACACACTGTGGTAAACACACATACATTTGTATACATGGAGTTAAAATATTTACTCCAGATAAAAATCAAACATAGCATTCGAAGCTACGATATGAAGTTTTGATGTGTTTCACGGACGACATCGACATCATTGGCATTAATCGCTGAGAAGTAAAAGTGGCAATCGTACCTTTCAATCGGGAGACTACGGTTATCGAACTGACTAAACTCTGACAAGACAATGTACATGGTAGCCGGTTGATAGCTAGGCTGTTCGAACTTGTGATAACGATGTAAGCCGCGTAGTAAAACGACGTGTTTCGGCTGCAAATAGCAGTATCTATGGTTTGCGTGATCATAACCAAAAAAACTGCTCTACAGGAGCGTACAACACTTGTTCTATACAAAACGCTGATACTCCCTGTTCCTCTTTACGGACATCAGGCATGGCGGTTGAAGGAAGCAAACATTCGAGTGCTCGATGTGTTTTTAATACTCGGCGGAGTAATGGAATGTCGTCGACCACGAGCTGTGCCAAATCTACAAAATGCTGACATCGAAATGCTATGTAAAGGCGGTAGACAACAGTGATCTGGATATGTTACGCGAATGTCGAAAGAGAAACCAGAGACCAGCTAAAGTTGGGCCCAACAGGAAATCTGGAGGAAATTATTGAGGAAGATGCCTTCTGCCGATAATTGCAGAATGAGAGGGTGCGAACGGATTTAGGCGTGAAAATACTATCACTCGTATTCGCGTATTCTACAAACAATCCTACATCACCAATAAACAATATTTTTATACAATACTTGATGCCAGACTTCCCATGAACATGGACAATTTTGTACCTGTGTACAAAATTTCGTGCACGCGTTCAACTTCCAACATGCTTCTTCTCGATGTACAAGTTCGCCTCGAACATCGAACTCAAGCGAACGATGTGCAAACTCTAGTTCAAACATCCGTGTACGTACACCGGGTGCGTACACGAGAACGATTCGCACATGGCAAAAAGAGTCAGCGCTAGGGACGATGAGAATGAGAAAGAGAAAACTGGTGCCACGAACCGATGTGTACGCACACCGTGTACGTACCACCTGGGGTTCAGTTGTGCAGGCGAACATGTGCACCTGTTTAGGTACGAAATAGCGTGTTTGAGTTCGTACACGAAGTGTGGGTTTAATATGAGCACAGAACCAGAGCGAACATTGTGTGCGATGTGCATATGGGAAGACTGCTTGATGCTACCATAACTATTTGTCTATATTACATGTTATCATCGCGAGCAATGAAAAATCCTATCTAAATTCTAACCGCTTTCTTAAATCAATAAAATTTAAATTTGTAACAACACTTCCGATGACCGGCTGTCCAGAGCTCAAATTGAATCTAACGGAATTTACTCTTGATGATCGGTCATCCAGAGTTCGAATAGTTTACATAGAACTGGATATATTTATTCTAATCAATCTCAAGTAGATACAAAACCTCTACAACACAAAATTTTATACTTTTTAACGGTATTCAATTAGCTAGAGATTACTGAGTAAGGAAAGTTATGAAAATTTTAGAGCCATGGTACTCATGTGAGAGCAAGAATGTAAAAGATACAGATCGAAAAACGAGAAGGGGCAGAGTCATTTGAAACAGGTTTAACCCATTCATGCCCATGTTGTTTGTGGACAACAACGCTTGTAAACAGCTATAACTTTTGAGAGAGGCAAGATTTGCTCGCAAAAACAAGTAAGTCTAATAATTGTGACTATTGCCTTTCATTTGAGCATTAACAGTTACAAGGATCAGCTTTAGAACTGAAGTTATTGTAATTAGTCTGATTGTATTCCGCTGGAGCAGTTCTGCCAGGGACAGTTTACGTTGACGATCGCTAATGAATTTTTCATATATCTTCGTTATGGTGCAATATTTTTGAAAACTGATAAAATTCATTAATTTAGTATGTCTTTGGCTACGTTTTCCATGCAATTCGACTATTGTAAATATTCTAGGAGAATTCTATTTAGCATGGGAATGTAAAAATTGAACAGATTCTAGCACTGCAAGGGAAGCGCCTATCTTTATGAAAAAAGACTTTTCGTGTTTCTTGATCTCACCGTTTTCAAGGAAAAATAGTTTTGAAACCCTAAATGCACTAGAAAAAAGTTGGGCATGAAAGGGTTAAAATTTTGCGGACTAATCTTTTGTCTTCAGCTGGCAGGAGTCGAGCATAGGCAGTGTTACTACGATTCACTCAAGTCTACCAACATGTCTTACGGCAAAGACAGACTTGTCGGACAAATGTCGGTTCTCATGGTAAGGAAGCACAAGTCTGTCAAGTCTGGTAAACTTGAGTGCTTCGTAGTTCCACTGCCTAAGCTCGACTCCTACCGGCAGAAAATGAAAGATTAGTTCGCAAGATTTTAAACCTGTTACTAATGCCATAAGTCAAAATAAAAAAAATGAAAAAACACAAATTTTATTCTCAGTCGCATCACTTGATTGAAGTGAATCCTGATTAAATACCCACTTACGGTAAAAATGGTTGGGGCCCGTAATGGTGGCTCTCAGGCCAAGTTCTCGGTTGGACTGGGAGTTGCTATTCCCAAAAATTGTTTCTCGAGTAGTTTGTGTAGGATTGCGAGTCATCAGTCTGCAATTTACGACGAATACCGTGCTTACGTAACTAGGTACTGGTACTTGAAAAAAAAAGCATATTTGAAGAATCCACCTGCTCCATTTTAAAAATTCAAATCTTGCACCACACAAAAACCTTTTAACCGTAGGTTTTAAAGATTGTACGATCCCAAACTACTGTCGTTACCCGTAAGTCATTTAAACAAAAAAGGACAACCAACTGTGAGAAAGTGATATCAATTCAACGGGCGCACAGTGGTCCAGAATGAAAACTTAGCAGGAATTTTGAGACTTAACTAAAACTAAATAACTTGGCCTTATTATGTCTTTGGAGAAGTTTTCGTAGTTTGCGAGTACCTTCTTTTTGTTAAAACAACAGTTAGTGTGGTTCTAGTTTTACCAACATCAAAAAATTAACTTTTTAATCATTCTAGCTAGAGCCAAACGACCTTCAGCGAAGTTGTAGAACGACAAATTTTGGAAAAGTTTGCTGAAGACATGTAAGCTCTATCTGTCATATTTTTAATTAACAGATAATTTAAAATCGAATTTTAGGGTGTATCTTAGTGTTTCTTAGAAAAACTGTTTTATTTAAATAAGTTTTGCGGTATTGATTTAATACAGGAGTTTTCGGTCAACTTTAAGATTGTTTCAAGACTAGTAATTTGTTTCATGGCACCACACATCAAACTATTTTTGTTGAAAACTTATGAGCACTTTTTCGCCAAAAATGAGGTTTTTGGTATCACAATATCACTCATTGGGACAAGTAAAAGACAATTATTTTTCAAACATAAAAATGTCACGATTAGATTTATAATTGAGCAAAAAAGGGCGAATACGATATTTTTTTTAAATTTCATAAAATTGATCTCAAAAAATCTATTCTTGATATATTAAGTGATTGTATCTTTTAAATAATAGAAGCTAGAGTTTTGGTGCGTTAGAAGAAAATGTTCGTCTTCAAAAACTCCGAAGAAGTTATATGATATGATATGATATGATAATTTGGTTTTTCATGAATTGACAGTTTGTAATATGTTTAAATTACTTTCACGGTAGAAAATGTTAAACATATAGTTTCGTTTCATGATTGCAATTTAGAATAGTTCTCTATTATTTTAAAGGGGGTAAGGGTTTCAGCATGAAAAAACAATTTTCTTTTGCGAATTTTTTTAGACCTTTGCGTGAAGTGAGCTTTTGTACATTATAGTGCATCATTTCAATAACATTCTGTAATTTTTCTATGCAAAAATATCGACAAATGACTCGGTGACGAAGCTTTTTGTACAATGTCTCTGGAAAAACATGATTTGCGGTGTTACCTGCCATTCCAAAACTACTCAACCGATTTCTTTTAAACTTTGCATACACGTTCTATGTAAAAAATACCTAACCCCTACTTTGAGCTTTTGAAATAAATTTTCAATTAAACGGGGTTTTTACTCATTTTAAATAAGAATTACTATTTTTCACGAAAAAATGTGCCTTTTTGTAAGTAAACACCCCGTTAAATGAAAAATTATCTCAAAAACTCAACGTAGTATTTTTAACATAGAATGTGTATGCAAAGTTTAAAAGAAATCGGTTAAGTAGTTTTTGAATGGCAGGTAACACCGCAAATCATGTTTTTTCCCAAGACATTGTTCAAAAAGCTTCGTCACTGAGTCGTTTGTCGATATTTTTGCATAGAAAAATTACAGCATGTTATTGAAATAATACACTAGAATGTACAAAAGTTTTGATAAATTTGCTTCACGCAAAGTTCTTAAAAAAATTCGCAAAAAAAGTGTTTTTTTCACATTGAAACCTTTAATTAACTTTTTAATGGATCGAGATAGAGTTTCGCTGTCTTCCAAAAAATCGATGAAAATAATATTTCAAAAAACTTTGTCGAAGACAGCGAAACTCCATGTCGTGTACTTTTCATTTTACAAGATATTTACCCAAAAAATTAGGGTGTTTCATAAAAAATGGTTTTCTTTGTAAAGGGCGAACACGAAATTATTGCGACACATTCAACAGGGCATAAGTTTTTACCATTAGGTAAAAATCAACCAAATTTTGCACACTCATTGATGTTCAATTCTCATTGATGTGTATTGTTAACATGCTGTCAAACTCGAAGTCGTGTTTTGCTATTCAACGAAAATGGAGGTGAACCAACGCCAGTCGAGAGAACAAATTCTTTCCAAACACCTGGAATTTCCTGACCTGTCGCACCGGCAGTTGGGAAACATTCACCATTCAACCGTCTCCAGAGTGTTGAAGCGGTTCCAGGATTGGCTGACGTTGGACCACGGCAAAGGAGCTGGAAGAAAACCGGGACCGGAGAACAAAAAGACGGAGGGAAAGGTGAAGCGGATGATTAAAGCAAATCCCAACGTCTCAAGCCGTGATTTGGCTAAAAAGATCGGCATGTCGCAGAGCTACGTCCAGAATGCAAAGAAGAGAGCTGGACTACATACATACAAGGTACAGAACTTCCCAAACCGCGATGAGCGGCAACAATCGACGGCTAAAACTCGGGCACGGAAGCTCTACAAGAAGATGCTGACAAAATATGGCTGCTGTGTGATGGATGACGAAACGTATATAAAAGACGATTTTAAGCAAATTCCGGAGTTGGAGTTTTTCACCGGCAAGAGCATGTTCTATGTGGACGACAAATTTAAGAAGAAGAAAATGTCGAAGTTCGCCTCCAAACATCTCATTTGGCAGGCCATCTGCGCTTGCGGACTGAGGAGTGAGCCTTTCGTGACAAAGGGCACAGTAAATGGCGAGATCTACAAATCTGAGTGCCTCGAGAAGCGCCTTTTGCCGTTCTTGCAGCAGCACGACGAAGCTCCACTATTTTGGCCAGATTTGGCATCATGCCACTATTCTAAAAGTGTCCTGGAGTGGTATGTGTCCAATTCTGTCCATTTTGTTCCAAAGGACATGAATCCGCCAAACTGTTCGGAGCTGCGCCCGGTGGAGCAGTACTGGGCAATGATGAAGCGGGAACTTCGGAAGAGCAAGAAGACAGTCAAAGACGAGAAAGACATGTTAAGAAAATGAAAAAAAAAAACTGAGAAACTGGTACCGGATGACACTGTAAAGACTTTGATGGAGGGCATCAAGCGAAAATGCGTTCAATTTTACACTCAAGGCTCCATCGATTAACTTTTCTTTTGATTTTTGAAGTAAATATATGTATAAAACTACCCTAAAATTTTGGTTTGATTTTAAACATTATAAGAAAATTGGCATGACATTTTCGGTGTCGCAATAATTTCGTGTTCGCCTTTTATCAGATATTTTGATGGAGAACAATTTGTCTCAATATACCGAACCTCTAGCTTCTTTCGTTAAAAAGTGATATAAACTTTTTACTAAAAATAAACTATTTTTTGAATAAATATTACAAGAAATAAAAAAATTGAAATTTGCCATTTATTGGTGATCCATACTACATAGCATGCTATTTCAGTTGACAGCAACTGTATTTAATGTTAAGTGCCCAAATCGAAGATAATGCTAATTGAAAAAGTTTTATTTTTTATATAAAAGTTCTCATAACCTTTAAACGAAAAAAGTTTAGTAGTTGGTGTTTCAAAGCAAATTATGTGCCTTAAAATAATCTTCGATTTGTCCAAAGAGTACTTTAGTGTAGAATAAAAACTACAAAAGTTATAGAACTAAAATCGTTTTTTAAGAAACACTCTAAAGCTTACAATTGGATTTCTCGTGCAATGAAAATTATACCAGCTAGAGCTTGCATATCGTCAACAAATTTATCTAAAATGTGCTGCTCTACAACTTCATCGAAGACAGTAAAGCACTATCTTAAACCGTTAAGAAGTTCAATTTGAAATATTGGTAAAATTAGAACCACCCTAACATCTGTTTAAACAAAAAGAAGGCCCTTGCAAAGTACAACTTTACCAAACATATTGTAAGACTAAGTCATTTAATTTTAGTAAAAACTTAAAATTCCTGCTAGATTCACATTCTGCACCACCGTGCAGCGATAACAGAATGGACGAAAGCGGACCCCCAAGCATTAACAGGCGTTGTTACAAACGAACTTACACCAAGAGAAAAGATGTCCAAAAGCGTAGAATCAAACGGTCAGCCAAGAATGTACATTTTCATGTTAAAATGTGACATGTTAATAATTTCACGGCGCTACAAAATAAAAATAATTGAATGTACATTTAAAGTGATATAGTGAAGGTTGTTTTCGCAGTCATTTTCGGTCGATGTTAATTTTTTTAGTGTTTTGGAAAGAAGAAGAAATTACCTTTCTAACGATATGCCATGTTGTATTCTTTTGTTAAAAGTACTATGCGGTTATGTGACAACAATATAAAATTACCATTATTTTGTTATTTTTTCATTAAAAATATGAAAATTGCTCAACATTTTTATTAGAAAGTGTCTTTGTTTTAATAAAAATGTAAGAAGAATATTTAATCCAACAATCTATTTATGATCAAGATCGGTTGAAAAATGGCAAAATGGAGTTATTTTTTTTTACAAGTTAGAAACTTGCTCGCATGAACTTTTAAGGGGACGGTCTCATTTAAAATTTTCAAAAAAAACGATTTTTCGCTCGATTACGTGTACATTCAAAAGTATGTGTGTGATTTTTGAACATGAAATTGAATAAAATAACGGAAGATATAATTATAGCATCTTATAGTGCTTGCATGTCGTCAGCAAATTTATCTAAAATGTGCTGCTCTACAACCCCTTAAGAGTACATACGAGCAGGTTTCTAATTTGGAAAAAAATCAGGCTTCTAATTTGGAAAAAATTAAAAACTCAGCCATTTTTCAACCGATTTTGATCAGAAATAGGTCATTGGATGCGGGACTAAATGTTCTCCCTTAATTTTTATTGAAACAAAGACGTTTCCTAATAAAAATGTTGAGCAATTTTTATATTTTCAATGAGAGAATAGCAAAAAAAGGTAACTTCTATATTATTGTCTCAAAACAGCATAGTACTTTTATCAAAAGAACATAACATAGCGTACCGTTGGAAAGGTAAGTTCTTCTTCTTTCCAGAACATTCAAAAAATTAAAATCGGTTGAAAAATGACAGCGTGAAAAAATTTTTGGTGCCGAAAGTTTTAAAAAAATCGTTTTTTTTACCAAGATTTTGAGGGAATACAACATTTTTCATACATTGTTTTGTGTTGCATTTGATGAGATCTACAAAAGTACAAAATCATTGCATCACCGTGTTTTTAACGAAATTTAAAAGGCACCACGATTCCAAAGCAAGGGTACAGGATATTAATTGCAATTATTGCAATAAATTGCGCGTATAAGAAGGACGATCCCCACCACTAGTTGGAATATTCCGTACCTGGTTTTGACCATTTTTTGACCCAACTGAAATCAACGACCAAATCTAATCACTGCCGTGCCGTCGTCCGCTGTTTCTTTTGTCAGCAAACCAAACCAGTGCGTTTTTAAAACGACAAAAGAAAAGGCACTAAAAGGAAGTAGGATCTACGCCACATAAACAGGTCCTCTCCTTGTTCACCCACTTAAGATTGTGTCCACTTTTTTTGCGATTCAGTAAAAAAGCAGCAGCAGAAGTCAGTCGTGCAGAAAAATGGATTTCGCTCTGATCCACTACTGAATGGAAACATCAAGATAGGATAACTGGCAGTTGGACTTCAAAAATGGGTGTGGCGCGGGTTTCCGTGTCGCAACAGAGGCATATCCCAGAGCTCAGCCATGCGGCGATGTGGGCAGTATAAAGGAAAGGAAATTATCGGACTTATCGTGTTTTGAGTGAGGTCGCACAATAAAAGGGCAATAGAAATGGTCCTCGAGCAGCACCTTCCGGTTCAAATTAAAATGATCAGCTGCTGTGTTCGGAGATTCCGTTTTAAGGACGAAGTACAAAGCGTTTCCGTCGAAATGAAACCCGAGCTGACGCTTGGTTATTGGTTCATTAACAAACAGAATGTTGAAAGCTCGTTATATTCCAAATTGGAGACCATAATTTTGATCGATCAGCTGAAAGTCAGAAAAAAATCCACTCCCCGTTTGATTGACAACCTTGACCTTTTGTGGGATTCTGGATGGAGCAAACAAATACCCACACACAAATCAAACCAAGCTGTTTTTATGAAGTTCTCACATGTTCACGAGCATCATAAAATTCGACCATTTGGACGGGGGAAAAGAACGATAAAAGCAAAGTCGCTTTTCGGCTAGGATAATAGCCTAGAAGAGGAAATTGGAAAAGTGCCGGGTCGGATGCGAGAAGGAAAATCTTTCTCGAGAAGGTTGTAAAAGAGAACCACACTCACTCGCACTCTCACACACAAACACACATAAACCACCGGACGATCCACAGCACGCATCATAACCTCACTTTAAATTACCCCCGTGCGGCTTGTTTGTCAGATTTTATTTATTTTGACCTTTTTTCGGCTACCCCGGGCGCAGGGCCTTTTATCTTGACTTGAAACACAATCAAGTACGATGTGGTTGAGAATTGCAAATACACGTGTAAAACGTGTTGTGGGTAGGGGGCAGACAACCTTTCATATGCTGATTATGTTTGTAGAAGGACCAGACCGATGTTTATTGTATCCACTAAATAACTCTTTTTAAGAACTAGTTTTTCTTGCAGGAGAGGTTTTTCGCTTGCCGATGGTAGGGAGTTGAATATTATTTTGATTTAGTAAACGTTTAATGAGCTATGTTCCATCATCAATAAATTATCAGGCAATGGAGAAATAAATCAGCTAAAATACGTTGAAGGCATCAATCATACTGTTGACATTTTTGGGTGTAATTTGAGAAAGGTCTAGGGAGAGATTCTGAACTCATCATTTCATCTTCATCGTGACAGCCGTTGTCAGTGGTAGCAAAAATATTGCCACTTTTGGGACACTAACGGTTGTAAGGGTCGATGCGAATGTGAGCCCAATCAGACTGTAGACTGGAGTTCAAGACTCAACCATCAGTCTGCCAACATGGTTTCGAATCCATAGACCAGCTCTGAGCACTCACTGAATACTGAACAGTAATTGAATTAAAGCATAGCAAATTGACACATGGCTCACCGTTTCACATTCCGATCGACGACATCGGTTTCCGCAGACGATGGGTACCACTCTATCATGCACCTCACGTAAGCAATACTCCCGGTACTAGGACCTGCCCGGCTAAATCCCGCTTGATTTCAACATCCACATTCATTCTATCTCAACCAACAAACTCTTTGACATGAGTGACACGACGGAATTCGTGTCCATAAAGTTATTGATTTCGGCACCCAACGAAGTCAAAGTACCCGTGTCACTCGGTGACGTATACAAATTATTCTACCTTCAACCATTTTTTTTTTTGGAATCTATCATTACTTCTATCATTACGCAACACTGAATAAAGATGTAACACGTGTATGTACATGTGAATGGCGTGCGAAACTCAGTCCCAGACCTTATAACGCTACAAAAAATATCACCCCGAAAGCCGCCTGTTCGCTATTCTCGTTTGTAAGAATCCATCACCGTTCCCGTGTGCGTTATAGTTGGGAAGGAATTTTTTGATGCAAACCGCTTCCACACTACACTACCAACCGAAAGCTGCTGTTGGGGTTTTCCGCCGACTCGACTCGACAGACATGGTTGGTTCGGTGGCAGTATAGGGCACTAGGTCGTGCCACATGCAACAGTGCGGCTTCACGCGCGAACTTCTCGGCAGGAAATTTCCCCTTCGACGAACAAAGGGAATTTCTGCGCTGCGTTCGCTGTGGTGAAAGTGGACTGACGACTTGCGTGCAATCTACCTATGCATTCATTATATATTTATGCCATTTTGACGTGCCTTCGCTGGGTCGGCTATTCGGAGACTTTTGAAGTATATACTCCTAGTGCAAGTGAAGATACATTTAGTAGATTGCATGCCCGTAGTGTTTATTCATTGTACAGTTGTTCAGAAATAGCAAGCTGTATTTTGCTTACGAATTGAAAGCATATTATTATGCAAAACCCCACGATTTGGTAATTGGATTACAATGTATTAGGAATAATTATTCAATTCAAATGAACCAAGAAAGATTAAAAATTGTATAGCTTTATTTTAATTTGTATCATTCTACCTCACAGATTCTCACGCCCCTTGTATTTTTTGTTCATTTAAGTGTGAAGTTTTTTTTTTCCAAAAAGCAAAATTGGATTAAACTAAGGGTGCATTAAGGGGCCAACTTAGACGATATATCTAAACTAGTATCCAAATTAGCACAAGTTAGGCACTATATCCAAACAGTCACACGATACACATGACCTCTAAAGCAATATTGTATATCAGGTTATAGAGTTGCTTTGAGTCTATCCCATTTTAGACTTACTTGTGGAGTTGCTATTTACACCAAAGAATCGATTTAATTCAACGTTTGGTTAAACGAAGCGGTTAATGTAAATTGGTTCATGGGTATATCAGTAAAAACAGGCATGCAGATGGAGAATTTTGCGGTAGTATACCATTCTCCTAGTTCAAGCGATTGACCGATGGCGAGTGCGCGACGTTTGGCATAAATACGTTAGGCATAATGGACGATTGGCGTAATATACGTTAGGCATAATGGACGATTGGCATAATGTACGTTAGTCATAATGGACGATAGGCATAATTTACAAAAATATAAAAATAATCGCAAGGCTTTCGTTAGAGATTTCGCTTGTTTTTTCAGTTTGGAAAAATTACGCTTTACTATACCATACCTTCGCATAACTCTAGCGAGAGACTGCAAAATGAAAAATACCATTCGAGGTAATTAACTCTTACAAGTGTAGAGCTATTTTTCTGCAGACGAGATGAAGAAAATATCCCTTCAGTTTTGATACAAGCAAATTTTTAGTCTTTTAGATGTATTACCAATACAGTTGCTTCTAAATATTTAAAAAAAGCTAAATAATAAACAGACTGTTGTAACGGCATTTAATTGGCAAGGGACTGGAAGGTGAAGTATATTTGTCAATATTAAGTGCCCTAGTACTCAAGTGAGAGCAAGGAGTTGAAGATCGGTTCCGACAGCATGAAATACAAAGTTACTGTACGCTCGTCCAGACATGCAGCAGACTCAGGTGATTCGCATTTCTAATGCCAAAAGATCCTGACTCCTGCGGTAGTAGACAAAGGGTTAAGTCGCCGGGAAACTCTAGGCTTGCTCATATGACCCTTTGCACTCTTTTCTAAACTTTCTTCCTTCAACTCCTTGCTCTCTCTTGAGTACTATGGCTCTTAATATTGAAAAATATACTCCACCTTTTGGTCCTTTGCTAATTAAATGCCATTACAACATTTAACAAATTGACTCAATAGGTTGTTAACAAAAAAATGCCAAAAAATGAACAATGACGATACCTTTTTCGTTTCGGTAACTCATCACAGTACAGGAATAAACTCTCTCACATCAAAGGATTTCCCTAGTTCTATTTGTGATGGCTTCGAGAATACAGTCACTGTGTTTAAGAATATGGGAGATAATCAGTATAGAACCAGCAATATTCGTATATTCGTTAAATGAATAATAAAATGCATCATTCTTTCTTTCATGTGCTGTTCTTCTAGGTTATAAATTTTTTTCTTGGACAATTACACCTTGCATGCACGAAGAACTAATCTTAGTTAATCCTTACATGCCCAACTATTTCTAGCGTTCATACGGTTCAAGAAACACGAAAAACTCGCTTTAAACGATGCTTCTTTCGTAGTGCTGGAAGCTGCTCAATATTTACCTTCCGGTGCTCAACACAATTCTCCTAGAAATTGTGAATATTCTATATGCTAGGAAAAGATAGTCGAAGATACGCTTTAGCAGTTTTCAATAATAATGGAAAATAATGAAGATATATCAAAATGTCATTTATCAACGCCAACTGTCAATATCTCTGGTGGTACTGCTCCAGTAAAGTTATATTAGAATAATAGCAATAACTTAAGTTCTATGTTCTAATAGTCCCAGTTACTGGTCTTCCTTATTTTTGTGAATAAATTCAGCCTAAATCAAAAGTTTTAGCAGCTTAAAAACGTTGTTCTTTAATACAACATGGGCATGACGGGGTTGATGTCCTTTATTCATACCTTAATACAAAATAGACTAATTTTAAACAAGAGTATTTAGCCTATTTTAGAGATGTGCAATTTGTTCATTTGATGTTCATTCGTTCTGCATCATTTATTTGAGTAAATATTTCTTGAAGTATATACAATAGAATAAAAGGGTGATCGAGTTTTATCATCCTCCAGTTTAATTAAAAAAATTTCAAACATTTGCACTCTTACCACCCGAGGGTCACCACCAAAAATTCATTTGCTTAAAGGATGCTTCAATATGATAATTTATGCCTAACGTCCATTATGCCAATCGTCTTTATGCCTAACGGCCATTATTCCTAACGTACGTATGCCAAACGTCCGTATGCCTAACGTATTTATGTCTAATGGGGTACACCCACCGTTGGTTGAGTTTTTCAATTTCAAGTAAAAGGTTAGTGAGTTTACAAGAATTTTCAGGCACATTAGAATATTGATAGATCACGTGTATTCCAATTTTGAAGGGGTTCATTCAATTTTACTGGAAAATGAATCTTACCAGGATAAATTAAAAATTTTGTGCTGGAAAAAATGTTCCAAACAAGCCATTTCTCAACTTGTTTCAGGAAGCCTGGATTTTACGGAATTGAATGGAAATTTTAATAACAAGGCAGCTGTTATAACTAACGTGTTGGAAGATTATAGAGGAACCCGGGGCTATTCGGATCTACCTAAGCAAATCGCCCTTTTAGGTAGATAGATGTGAAAAAATTAATCGGTCAAAGGTCCTAATTGTTAGTTTGGAATCTTAGCTACATTTACATGGTGCCATAAAAGTTCATTTGCACCACTCCATGGCAGTGCTAGGTGGCGATTTGCAAAACTCTACGTTTTTCCATCCTTTTACAATGTAAGGGTAATTCGGACCTCCCTACGTGGCAATTCAGACCTTCATTTTTTTTAGTTTTTTTAGAATGCAACTATATTTACCTATGAAATATTTATTAGAGAAACTCCTTAAGAAACAAAAACATCCGATGCAAAAACTTAATTTGGTTAGTCACAGCTGTCGATTGGCGCGTCATTTTATTTTCTTTGCTCTGCCATGTGCAATCGCCTGCGAAACCGCAAGCCGCTAAACGGTGTTTGATAGAATAGGGGGTCCGAATAGCCCCGTACGCTCATTTCGCACAAAAGTGGTTAGCGTCTTGAAAATATCTATGTTTTCACTCAAACAAAAATCATTCCATAGTATAAGAGCCTCAAGCTTTCTAAAATACATACCTTTCATTTTTTCATTGTTATTTGTTGCTTTAATTACGGTTTTTGCATTACAGTGATTTTTGTTTTGAGGATGGCAAAAAAATGAAACACGTTGTATCGTAAAAAAAAAACAAATAATTAGATTCGGCTGTCAAAATTAATGTTTTAGAATAGCGGTTCCACGAATATGTACGACAGTCAGAAAGTCTTACGATTTTCTGAGAAATCGAGGAGGTCCGATTTACCCCTGCTGTCTTAATAGCCCCGGGTTTCCCTATAAATAGTTTGGTTTCTGAAAATGTGTTAATTTAAATAACTCGAACAGGTGACATATTTTATTTATTTATTTATTAACAGATTAAGGCCGAAGTGGCCTGTGCCGTATACAAAATATTCCTCCATTCCACTCGGTCCATGGCCGCGCGTCTCCAGCCACGCAGTCTGCGAAGGGTCCGCAAATCGTCTTCCACCTGGTCGATCCATCGTGCTCGCTGCGCGCCACGTCTTCTTGTACCGGTCGGATTGGAATTGAGAACCGTTTTCACCGGGCTATTGTCCGACATTCTGGCTACGTGCCCGGCCCACCGTAGTCGTCCGATTTTCGCGGTATGACAGATGGGCGGCTCCCCCAACAGCTGATGCAACTCATGGTTCATTAGCCGTCTCCATGTGCCGTCTTCCATCTGCACTCCACCGTAGATGGTACGCAGCACTTTCCGTTCGAAGACACCTCCACGAGCATGGTCCAGGTCTCGTGCCCGTAGAGAACTACCGGTCTAATCAGCGTCTTGTAGATGGTCAACTTCGTACGACGGCGAACTCTGTTCGACCGAAGTGTCTTGCGGAGGCCAAAGTAAGCACGATTTCCTGCCACGATGCGTCTACGAATCTCTCTGCTGGTATCATTGTCGGCGGTCACCAGTGAGCCCAAGTACACGAACTCTTCAACCACCTCGATTTCGTCGCCACCGATGCAAACTCGAAGCGGGCGGTTCTCATTCTCTTCTCGTGAACCTCTTCCTATCATGTACTTTGTCTTCGACGTGTTGATGGCAAGTCCGACGCGCTTGGCTTCTCTTTTCAGTCTGATGTAGGCTTCCTCCATCTTCTCAAAGTTTCGTGCAATAATATCAACGTCATCGGCGAAGCCAAGTAGCTGAGCGGACTTTGTGAAAATCGTACCACTCGTGTCGATCCCTGCTCTTCTTATTACACCTTCCAGCGCGATGTTGAATAACAGACACGAGAGACCATCACCTTGCCGTAACCCTCTGCGTGATTCGAAGGGACTCGAGAGCGTCCCTGAGACACGTACTACGCACATCACCCGATCCATCGTCGCCTTCACTAATCGCGTCAGTTTGTCCGGGAATCCGTACTCGTGCATAATCTGCCATAGCTGATCTCGATCGATAGTGTCGTATGCGGCTTTGAAGTCGATGAACAAATGATGTGTGGGCACATTGTACTCGCGGCATTTCTGCAGTACTTGACGAAGAGCGAACACCTGGTCCGTGGTAGATCGTTCGCTCATGAAACCCGCCTGGTACTGCCCCACGAACTCTCTTGCAATTGGTGATAGTCGACGGCATAGTATTTGGGAGAGTACCTTGTAGGCGGCGTTCAGCAGGGTGATTGCTCGGTAATTACAGCAATCCAGCTTGTCGCCCTTTTTGTAGATAGGACACACGACACCTTCCATCCACTCCTCCGGTAAAATCTCCTCCTCCCAAATCTTGGTAATCACCCAGTGCAGCGCTTTAGCCAGTGGCTCGCCACCGTGTTTTAGTAGCTCGCTTGGTATTTGGTCAACCCCAGCGGCTTTATTATTTTTGAGCCGGCTAATCTCCTCCTGGATTTCTTGGAGATCCGGAGCCGGTAGTGTAATGTCTTCCGCGCGTGCTCCCAGGTGCGTTACCGTGCCATCCTCGTCATCTGCTGCATCGCCGTTCAGGTGTTCTTCGTTGTGCTGCCGCCACCTCTGGATCACCTCACACTGATCCGTGAGAAGATTCCCGTTTGTATCTCTGCACATGTCGGACTGTGGTACGTGGCCCCTGCGCGAGCGGTTCAACTTCTCGTAGAATTTCCGTGTGTCTTTAGCGCTGTACAGCTGCTCCATCGCTTCGCGATCTCGGTCTTCCTGCTGGCGCTTTTTGGTCCGGAAAACCGAGTTCTGCCTGTTCCGTGCCTGTTTATATCGCGCCTCGTTCGCCCTCGTGCGGTGTTGCAGCATTCTCGCCCATGCTGCATTCTTCTCTTCGACTAACTGCTCGCATTCGCCATCGTACCAGTCGCTTCTTCGGTCCGGGCCCACCGTACCTAGTGCAGTGGCTGCGGTGCTACCTATGGCGGATCGGATATCCCTCCAGCCATCTTCAAGGGCAACTGCGCCTAGCTGCTCTTCCGTTGGTAGTGCCACTTCCAACTGCTGCGCGTATTCTTGAGCCACTCTGCCATCTTGTAGCCGCTCGATGTTTAGCCGCGGCGTTCGGCTTCGACGAGAGCTATGCACTGTCGAAAGTTTTGAGCGCAAGCATACTGCAACCAGGTGGTGGTCCGAATCTATATTCGCACTGCGATAAATGCGGACGTTTGTGATGTCCGAGAAGAATCTACCGTCGATTAGAACGTGGTCGATTTGATTTTTTGTTACTTGGTCCGGTGATCTCCAGGTGACTTTGTGGATATCTTTGCGAGGGAAGAAGGTGCTTCGGATTACCATTCCACGGGAGGCTGCGAAGTTCACACATCGTTGGCCGTTGTCATTTGATACGGAATGCAGGCTGTTAGGCCCGATCACCGATCTGTACATTACCTCCCTTCCTACCATGTCGCCGATGACAATTTTCACGTCTCGCAGAGGGCAACCGTCGTATGTCTGCTCCAGCTGCATGTAGAATGCTTCTTTCTCGTCGTCGGGTCTCCCTTCGTGTGGGCAGTGCACGGTGGCATATTTAGTCTTTACAAAATGACGACGTACCTTGAACTGCCAACAACTTGCTTGTCAATTTAAAGAAAAAATCTAATTGAAAAACTTTCATTTTGATTCATCATCGTACCCCCTTGTGCATTGAAAATGTTCATAACTATCGATTTTCAATTGCCAACAACTTACCGTTCAATATAAAACTCATTTCCAGAAAGATGAAATTTTGTTCATTTCTAATATCAAAATTTTTACTAGCTCACTAGCGCCTGGTAGCCCTATACTTCTTCAAGAATTTTGCTATTCACATCTTCCTAATTTATGAAAGTTTTGGGATGTATTACAAGCCATCACATATCGAAAGCTTGTATGCTCACTAGCGCTTCATAAGTCTACTAAATTAATCTGTCACTATCGGGTAGTCCACGATATCTCGAGCAGCTTTGCAGAAGACAACACCCTTCTAAATTCCCATAATTTGGAGATAGGGGAACATAGGGGACTTGACCAGGTTTTCAGCTAAACCTGCATAAATCTCTCAAAAAGTTATCTATCCTTCCGATGTCATTAAGATATATTGCGCAAAGGTATTGTGTGTGATTTTGATTTTTTTTTCAGAATTTTTAATTAACATTTTCAAAAGTTATAAAAGTTTTTCTGTGATCTTTTTTGGTCAAGTCTCCCCAAGACCAAGAAAATTATGAAAAATTAGAACAAAAAATAATAACATAAAATATAGTAATCCTTTTTCCCATGTCGTGGAGATCTTTAGGTAGCAGTAAAAAATATAAAAGGGTTGCTTTTCATAAATTTTAACTGGTTTAATGCATTTCCTTTTAAGGATTCTTTGTACTGTTTACATTACATGTTCTCGGGCCCCATGGAGGAACACTATGTGGGAAGCTGAGCTGCAAGCAACCGGGCGGGTCATAGGTGGCGGATAATGCTTAGTCGCGATAGCAACTAGTTGTGATTCGCGACCTGAACCAGTAGCGGAGGCTGACTGCGGGTGTGGTATGACGAGGTAGTGGGCTCTACACGTTCTAGCCCTAAACACCACATGCCCTAAAGCAACCCTTACAAGGCGAGCCAGCGCCGCCTTTAAATAAGCGCTTAGCCCAAATCTCTCTCATCCCGTGACCCTTCAGCGTTACTGCAAGTTTGGCGCAGGCCTAGCTAGCCGCCCATAAAAATAGCATGCTCAGGAAATTCAACAAGAAATTTCGGATGGACAAAATTGGCACAGACGTACGCAACGGAAACGGACAATAGACTGGAAACTTGGGACATGGAACTGCAGGTCGCTTTACTTCATCGGGAACCCTCGCATACTTGCCGATAGAGTGAAAGACCGCAAGTTCGACATTGTGGCGCTGCAGGAGGTGTGCTGGAAGGGGTCTACGGTGCGGGTCTTTCGCGGGAACCACACCATCTACCAGAGCTGAGGCAATACACACGAGCTGGGAACAGTTTTTATGGTGGTGGAGGAGATGCAAAAGCGTGCGATCGGATGGTGGCCGGTCAGTGACAGAATGTGCAGGTTGAGGATCAAGGGCCGGTTCTTCAACATCAGCATAATTAACGTGCATAGTCCCCACCTCGGAAGTAGCGATGACGACAAGGACGAATTCGACGCTCAGCTGGAGCGTCAATACGATCGCTGCCCAAGACATGATGTCAAGATCGTCATCGGCGACCTTTATGCTCAGGAGGTGGAATACAGACCGGTATTTGGAAGGTTCAGCGCCCACCAGCAAACGAACGAGAACGACCTAAGACTAATCGATTTCGCCACCTCCAAGAACACTCATGCACCGATACACCTGGAGATCACCGCAACAAACAAAGACGCAAATTGATCATGTTCTGATTGATGGACATTACCGACGTAAGGGCCTATCGAGGCGCTAACATCGACTCGGACCACTATCTGGTGATGGTTAAACTGCGTCCAAAACTATCCGTGGTGAACAGTGTAAGATACCGGCGGCCGCCGCGGTATAACCTGGACCGACTGAGGGAAACCAACGTCGCGACAACGTACGCGCAGCATCTTGAAGCAGCGCTGCCACCGGAGGAGGAGCTCATCGAAGCTCCCCTTGAGAACTGCAGGACCAGGACTAAAGCAGCCATAAGCAGCACTGCGGAGAGCGTCCTGGGATACGTACAGAGGAGTCGACGGAACGATTGGTTCGATGGCGAGTGCCAAGAGATATTGAACGAGAAGAATGCAGTACGCGCAGCGATGTTGCTTCAAGCCACTCGTCAGAACGTGGAGTCATATCGACGGAAGCGAAAACAGCAGACTCGCCTTTTTCAGGACAAAAAGCGCCGCCTGGAAGAGTCTGATAGAGAGGAGATGGAGCTGCTGTATTGCTCTCAGGAAACGCGGGCGTTCTTCAAGAAGCTGAATGACTCTCGCAACGGTTTTGTGCCGCGGTCCGAAATGTGTAGAGACAACGAAGGTGGCATCTTGACGGACGAACGTGAGGTGGTCGAAAGGTGGAGGCAGTACTACAATGAACATCTGAATGCACAGTGGATCCACTCCATACAAAAGCTGGACAAAACCTCAAAAGTAGTTTAAAATGTCTGAAAATATCATCTAAGGGTAATTTTGGTGCGCTGAACTCGATTTTGATTAAATTAGGACACTAAAATGAATACTCGACAGCCTAGAGTGGTTCTAATTTTTTTTTAATTTCGCAAAAGTGAATTTTATTAACTTCTCAAAACAATTACTTCGTAAGTGAACAGACACATTTTGATTTCCTAGGGTAGTCCTTAGTAACGAGTTAGTTAGGGTGGTTCCAATTTATCGAAATCTGGTGAAAAAAAATGATGTAATTTTATACATTTCTTTGTAGATCTTCAGTCCAATCTGAATACCATCGTAGAAGAAATCATCCCTTCATAGCTCTTTAAGCGATAATCCTCATGTACTAATTTATGAACGTATGCATTTAGAATGGTTATAAAAGCATATCTTAAGGTGTTTGAAAGAATGCCTTAAATTTTTGTTTTATTGGTTTATTTATTTATAATTATCACCAAAGCTATTAAAAGATGACAGGTTTATTTGATTTTAATGAAGTTCTCAAATCATACCCTACTATGCTCTAGTCACAGTTTCTCATACGATGCATACTGCAGCTAAGCCGCTCAATACTTTTCTATTGATTTTCAATTCCAATGATGATATGAATCCTTGTGGGTACTGACTTGGATTTTTTGTACGAAAACATCCAGAGCATACTTTGCACTGTATGTGTATGCTTTGAAATAGAGGCGTGAGCGTTTTTGCATGAAACTCTCATCAATTTGGAAGTGAATTATTGAGGGAGATTTTGAATTTGATTGTTGATTATGATAGATTCAATAGGGAGTTTGCACTTGAAAATAAATGTTGCATTACTGGCCAACAACTAAAAATCTGGTAAAAAAGAACAATTCCACACTCATGTCTTTACCTTCCATCGGTCACCATTAAAACTACCAACCAATACCTACTATAGAAATAGTATTCATGGAAAGATATGATAATAGTTGCAGTTAGTTTGCCTCGTTGGCTTGTATTTATTTGAATTTTTCTATACTGCAGATAACTGCGAAAATGTATAAACACGAGTCATAGTTGCAAGAAGGTTAAGGCGTACTTATATTTGTATCAAGGAAATCGCCCAAAACCCTGAATTTACAAGCAGCGTTCAGAAAAAGAAATCCACCGGTGAATAATAATGCAAAACTTCATGAAATCAAAAAATACCATGCGTCTCCACGAAAAAACTAATTTTACAAATGTCCAAATATCAACCTTCGGCGCAAAACGGCGCAAGATGGCACTATGATTTTTGAAAACTAGATAAAATTCTACGTCAGTTGTACTAGATGAGATCCTTCAACGCGCTTTTACCGATAAAGAGATGACACTCTGAATGTAAATAAGTCCGTGTTAAACAACATAGTTATATTGATTTTATTGGTAACTTTTTAAATACTCATTATTTCTCAAATCGAAATACACCATTGAATTCCTGAGATGATTTTCTATTAGAAACGCCTACATGTGTTGTTAAATTATCATTGTAGTACTTATTAAAGCGAGATGAATTAGAATGAACAAAAACTTTTTGTCACTCAAATTCTTGCAGATTTTGAAGACCTTGTACGGTTCAAAAAAATGTAACACTTATATTTTTCAATCGATTAACTCAAAAATTTGGCGAGTACAGCTTTGGGTAATGTAAATTTAGAATAAAATATAAAAGGTGTGAAAATCTACAATAAATTTTGGAGGTTTCGACCGGCCCGGCCCCACTGTGGAATGGTGCGCAGGCGGACAATCGGGCGTTCGAGGAGGACGAGTATGTCAGTGTTGCAACCGACGGGGATGTACCGGCGCTCACTATGAATGAGGTTAACGAGGCTATTCAACAGCTCAAGAACAACAAGGCAGCTGGTAAGGATGGTCTAGAAGCGGAACTCTTGAAGCTGGGTCCGGAGAAACTGACGGAAAGCGTGCACCGAATAATCGAAAGAATCTGGGACAGTGAACAGCTACCGGAGGAGTGGAAGAAAGAGGTCTTCACCCCGATATACAAGAAAGGCGTCAAATTGGACTATGAAAACTACAGAGCGAACACAGTGACAAATGCCGCTTTCAAAGTGCTATCCCAGATTCTGTTCCGGCGCCTATCACCGCTGGTAAATGGATTTGTCGGGAGTTATCAGGCCGGTTTCATCAACGGCAGATCAACAAACGACCAAATCTTTACTATACGGCAAATCCTCCAAAAATGCCGTGAATACCAGGTCCCGACACATCACCTGATCATCGACTTTAAAGCCGCATATGACACGGTGGACCATGTGGAGCTATGGAAAATGATGGACGAGAACGGCTTCCCTGGGAAGCTGACAAGACTGATTAAGGCTACGATGGATTGGTGTTGTGTCAAAATTTCGGGTCCGTTTGAAACCCTGCGGGCCTCTCGGATCCGTTTGAAACACGCAGGGGACTAAGACAAGGCGACGGGTTGTCCTGCCTGCTGTTCAATATAGCGCTGGAAGGTGTAATGCGAAGAGCGGGGTTCAACATGCGGGGAAAGATTTCCACGAGGCCCGGACAGTTCGTGTGCTTCGCTGACGACGTGGACATAATCGGCAGAAACAAGGAGACGGTAGCAGATCTGTATACCCGACTGAAGCGCGAAGCAGCACGAGTAGGACTGAAAATAAATGTGTCTAAGACGAAGTACATGATGGCTGGCTGAACCGATCGCGATATTGAATGCTTGGGCAATAGTATTACGATCGACGGCGACGAGTTCGAGGTGGTTGACGAGTTCATCTATCTCATTGGTAGACTCATTGGTGACTGCGGACAATAACACCAGCCGGGAGATCAGAATGCGTATTATCTCTGGAAGTCGTGCTTACTATGGGCTCCACAAATCTTTGAGATCCAGAATGCTTCACCACCGAACGAAATGCGCCATGTACAACACACTGATTAGACCGGTGGTTCACTACGGGCACAAAACGCGGACAATGCTCGAGGAGGATCTGCAAGCACTCGAAGTCTTCGAAAGAAGGGTGCTGAGAACAATCTTCGGTGGTGTGCAGGAGGATGGCGTGTGGAGGAGAAGGATGAACCATGAACTTGCGCGACACTATGGTGAGCCAAGTATCCGGAAAGTAGCTCAAGCTGGAAGGGTACGGTGGGCGGAGCATGTTGTGAGGATGCCGGACAACAACCCCACCAAGTTGGTTTTCACCTCCAACCCGGCAGGTACAAGACGGAGAGGAGCGCAGCGTTCCCGGTAGCTGGACCAAGTGGAGCAGAACCTGGCGAGTATCGAGCACCTGAGAGGTTGTAAACAAGCAGTAACTGACCGAGTGACGTGGCGGAATATTGTGGAACAGATTAAATTATGATAATATGATGTAAAATCAGGAAATATAATATATACATTGCATGATTAACATTAACAGTAGGTATCATAGCGTAGTAAATATCAGAAATTTTTTATCTTTCTTCAGCTTATTGCCACTTGGTCTAGTGTCCCGAACATTAGCTATTGCATTCAATGTCGTGCAAATTTTAGTAATGACTATTGCAATGTTCCGATTTATGTGAAATCATTTCACTAATTCATAAAGAATAAAATATTGTATGATTGCTTTAAAAGTAATTATTGGTCGAGTAGATATGTCCATACAAAGTTTGATAAAAAACTGCATCATTTAACGCAAATTACGGAATATTTTCTATAAGGAAATTATTTTTCATTCCAAACTTTTAAAATTACATTAAGGGACCAAAACAAGTATAAAAATATTTTTGGAATTTTTTTAAGAACCTTTTAGAACACGCTATAGCCAATAATGGAATTCTGTGCTTGGTCAACTCTCCCCATGTTCCCCTACTAAAATTAATACAAATTTATGCCGACTAGCGCAGCCTGGTGCAACCTAGCGTGTGATATCCAATTTAATCATTACATTTTTAAACAGCCCTTGTCAGAACCTTTACAGAAAGCATCATCTTCCTAAAATTTAATAACTTCTCCCTAGCGCCGCCTGGTGGCTTAATTTTCACATTATCTATTCGCCGTCGGGCAGCATCTCTGATGAATATTGACGAAGACACCACACTTCTAAATTATCGTGATCTCGAGATAGATATAGAAATTGAAAAAAATAGTTCATGCTCACTAGCGCCCTCTGGCGGATCTGTTTCAATTTGATTTACTCATAATCGCGTAGCCCTTGACCTCCTCTAGAACTTTATTGAAAACACCATTAGAGTTCTGAGATGTAACATATTCTATAATGTGCTGCAAGCTAGTACGCTCACTAGAACCACATAGTGTGAGTATCCCAAACTAATCTGTAACCATGTGGTAGTCTTCGATGTCTTCTACAACTTTACTGAAAACAGTACTCCTCTAAATAATCTCGTTATTAAGATAAAGAATGATTTTAACATTAGTTGAGCATTGGCAATCCCACTAGCGTCGCGTGGTGAAACAATTTCGAGTTATTATTTTCACCATTCAGAAGCTCTTTATTTTCTGGACAAATCTTCCTGAGACATATCTTTTCATAATAATCAGTGTTTCGAGATATTACATGATAAACCCATTCAATGACAGTCACAGTCCCAATTAGCGCAAATCCCATATGCAATGGGATCCTTACAACGCAGGTACCGCGCAGTACGATCTTACGTAGTAAGAATCGTGTCTCCGACTGTATGTTAACATGAGGAACATTGAGCTCACGCTGATTAAGCCAATTGAATATTATATTTTTGTTTGTTTCAAGTGTGTCAGCGTCGACATGGTGCTTATCAGGCTCGCGGCAGTCGTGCACTTATATATAGGGGAACACGGGGAGACTTGACCAAGCGCAAGATTCTATTATTGGTTATGATGGCTAAGGACGCTAACCTTAGAGTGGCACTAAAATCTTGATCTGCTTTTTACAATAAGTGAGTTTAACTGATGAAATTAGTCAGGATAGGAGGATCAAACCTAGGTACAATTTAGTCAAAGTTTAAACAACACCAAAGGAGAAACTCTATGGAATTTCGAATATCGAATTTGTATCTTTGTATTCAAATGTCTTGTCTTGACATGAAAGATCGATATCCAGAGGTCAATATTTTTTTTGAAGATTGCTGTTATAGGACTTGGAAAACTTTGGAGTTGAGTTCTTGTATATTTCGTATTTTTTCATGAAAGTTCCCCTCTGGGACTGGGAATTTATAAACTGAGTCTTTCAAAAAAAATCAGGAGGAAATATTTTTTTTCGAATTTACACCAGATCTCGACGTATCACTCGTTTCTAAGACATTTGGCATACATAAAAATAAAAGCTGAATTTACAAACTCAAGTTTTATCTTACCTTAAGAACTCGTTACGGGGATGGGCAATAACTCCGACAACCCTAAATATTTTTTTTAAATTCAACTTGTTTTTTCGAACTTCGAGCTGTCTTTTGCTTTTTCAAAAGAAAATTGCATAAAACGCTTTCAAAAATCACGAGCTTAGCTCACTTTTTCGCCACAACTTTGTATATAACCCCTTATATCATACACATTAAACTTGGACGCGCCATATCAAATCTTAGGATTAAAGCATATTAGCAAAGCATTCTGAAGATCATGGAATAACTAGTCAGCCGTGACAGATATCTTGCAAATTGGCCCTGATAAGCTCAGAATCATGATAAACCGTCTAAAGCAATCGAATTATGTTACTAGCGACAAGCCTTTTATGAAATCCTACCGCATCTACATACCCGCTACCAAAGTAAAAATCGACGGTGTGTCACCGATTTGAGAATGTCCTGCATGAATATACTGGAGCATGGGATTGGCTGTCTCAAGAACCTGATGCTCCAGTAAGCGAAGATATTGAATGGCAATCGCACTAGACGGGACAAGCTGCTGTCGAGTGACCTTTGGCGGAACTGCTTTGTGTTTTATTAGCCTTTCTTTGCCAAGAATCGTCTGCCTGCTAGTACCGCGCGTCTTTAATTGCAGCAATGCACTAAATACAAGCAAATAGGAAGTTTTAGTAATAAGGTTCGGTGAGACAATCGCACTGAGAATCATGAGGATGACTCCTGCATTGAGAATGCTGAAAAGTGTGGCTATTATGGGGAGAGTCCGTGTGATCTATTACCATGCAACGCATGCAAACTGCGCTCGACGAATCTGAATCGGTTCTTTAAACGACGCTCAAAAAGTTCTTTTGCAGAAATACTAAAAAGAGCTTCGCCACTCACAACGACAAATCATTAAGCTCTCTTGGCCTAGGAAGCGTGACTCGTCCAATATCATATCAATTCCTTGTAAGGGCTTATTTTTTTCTCATAAGAGCCCGCCAAATATCGATGAAGATCCCTTGAAATATGATAGCATATAAATAATAGATGATGTAATATTTACGCAGCTAGACATAGCCGAGGGCATTGTGTACGAAAACATCCTTAAACGCATCATGACGTACGAAGAATTCTTTACTGGCCTGGACTATTTGTAAATTTACGGTAAATCTTCCCTACTCCATTATTCCTCCTTTATGCCTTGGAAACTTTCCATTCTCAAACAACACACAGTATTGCAATGTAACCAAGGAGATCAAATTACTACTGTTATTCTATGAGTATATACCAAATTCTTTTTTTTGCACGGGGGATGCACCCTGTGCAAAAACAAACCGTGTTATTTCAAGCAACCGTGCAAAAAAAGTCCATGTTATTTTAAGAGACCGTGTAAAAAAATCCGTGCTATTTCGAGAAACTGTGCAAAAAAAATATGAAAAAGATGTTTTCATTAACAGATATTTGGTTATGGTATTTGACAATGAATACTGTTGGACATTTTCAATGAGCAAAGGGATTGTCAATGTGCCAAGTAGAAGTTTTTTTTTAATTTTTCGAGTTTTTTTAGAAAAGAAGTTTTTTTTTTATTCAGTCCGTTAAAAGAAATTATTGTCCGTTGAAAAGCAATAGTCAAAATGGTAAAATCTTTGAAACTATTTTGATTTTTATGACCTTTTGTAAATTACACGGTGCTACAGTGGTTTTGAACTTTTAAAATGAACTAGTATAGCAAATGCGATACAAAATAATGTTGCACACACAAAAATTTTATGCAAAAAAATTTTTAACAGGGACCTTTGGCTCAACGAAATTAGCTACGTTATCATTTTCGGCCGATTTTCGGTTTTATAATATTTTTTGAATGAAGAAAAATAGACCTTTCGAACGGTATGCTGTCACATACAGTTTTGTAAGAGATATTGTGCGATTCTGGGACAACACTACCAAAATCGTAATTTTTTGCTATTTTTTCATGGTTATCTTCTCATCAAAAGTACATTTTGATTAAAAGTGCTTTCCTGAAAAGTTACAGAATTCGCTATTTTACACTTAGCGAACCTTGTTTTTTTTTAGCGATTTCAGCCTAAGGGATATCAGTCCGTCCCGCGAGACAAACTTTGATAAATCGGACGAAGGGACGACTGTCTCCGAATTAAATACCGATCCTCAGGAGGAAAAAAAACATTTTGTGCATGTGTGTTTCAAAAAGTGCGATGTCCTCTAATTTGTCTACTTCTAAAAAATGTTCTCCTGCCAGCGCGTTTGAGTCGTCTGTCTCCATACTAAACAAATTTAGAATTGGAACTGCCTTTCGTTTTGTTCCTATGCTTCTCATTCGTCTCCTAGGTCTGAAGCGGATCAATCGATTATTAATAAATACGATAAAAGATGCCAGAAGTATTGGCCCTTACTCGCGAATACTGTAATCACTATAACTGTGCTATATTTCTTCTCGATCTTATAACAGAATTTGAAAATCTCTGTTCTAGTCGATATTGATAGTTATTATGAAGTACACTAGGACAATATGCTAGAGTACTGACAATATTTTTAAGTTCCACAGCAACAATCTCCCTTTATTGAATACTTCGGAATTATTTGCATCTGCTCTCGGAGACCACCAATCCTCCAAAGGACTCAATCTGCTCGAACCAAATGCGCATTTCAACCACTGAGCATTCAACTCGAATATATCACACCGATTTAAGGAATCGAACCTAAAAACCAAAGTAATTGGTCGAGTGAAACAATCAACTTTCTGTCAGTCCTGCACTCCTTCCTGGAACCAGCTAACATACCCAAACTCAACAACTAGCAGGATATATATCTCCACCCAAGCGAAGTGAACAATTCACTTGTTAGTAGTACCACTCATCCACAAACCAGTCATGAACACATTCGTACCAACGAGAATGGATCCTGCCAGACGAAGGCCACAGGTCCAGCATCAACTCGTCCCATGTCAGTAAAAAACTACAAGGGGCAGCCCTATGGGGTTGCACGAACTGTAGACGTAGGACTATACTACTTAATGTAAAATATTTATTTTCTTAGTACTTAGTGTGTGGGAAAAAACACTCGGACCGGTGAAGAAAAATCAAATTTTAGACAATATAATCACATCTCATGTATAGAACAAGCTTTCTAGTTGCTCTCAAACAGATTCTAAAAGTTCAAACACCCATGGATAACCCCAAGTTTGTAGATGTGTTTCGATGCCGCAGGATTGTAAAATGGTTAATATTACGTCATGAAAACTCAATTCTTCCGTGACAATTTTTTTTGCCTGCAAAATGCCCTGTGTGTATGCAAAGCTCATGATTTGTTGGAATATTAGCATTGATCGGAAAATGCTTTCCAACGCTGCGCATTGCATACATACAGGACATTTTGCAGGCCACCAGAAGCTGTACATTTTACCCACTCGCTATAAACATGTCTCATTTTTGGACATGTTTAGAAATCAAGAATCATGTTTGAAAAAATGTGTTTATGACGAAGTATTTTTACCAGATATGTACAAAACATGTCTAACAAGAAACATAAGGTGATTGTAATATCTCATTCACTTATTAGTTAGAAAATAATGACTTTGCTTAACGTGTTCATTTTACCGACAGTTCCCCTACCTACCAACACATTCGCCCCAAACATTGAACCCAATCGTACAATGCAAAATGAGTCAACGCTGATGATGATGGGTAGAGCGAAAGAGACAACTAGTACCACCACGACACTATTAGCGCATTTCACGAAAATTCCACGCGGCCTTTTCCGATTGAAAGGATCGTCCGCGCTTAGCCCATCTGTCATAATATCGTGATTTTGCATAGCGAAGGGCTGAATGATAACACATTTTGTTCCAAAAACAGCCCTGCGTTATGCAAGACTTTGTGCAGGTTGATTATACCAGTTGCAAGTGGGGCCAAATTCATCAAGTTCCGTGAAATTCCTTTTAAATTACAGAATTGATAAAATTGCTTAGATGAGCTAAACTAATTAATCAAATCCTGTTTTAAAAACTGTCCTCGCGTTTAAACCAAAATGGGAAGCTTATTACTACCACTACATTACTTAATTTCAAGCGCAAATAGCAAATACATGTGCTAGTTAAACCAAAAATTTACTGGCAACATTACAGCGGCATTTAGGAAGCAGTTGGGGCGGTCGCCTGCTGGACGGCACAGGGTAGCGTCCCTCAACAGCCAGTGTAACGGACTTCTAGCTCAGCTACACTGGCTGTAAAAAACACAGCGCAGTGATCTGCTTCACCAGCCGTTCAACAGGGAACTGAGCGTGTCTGGCCAAGTCCGTTCGTTAAATAGTCGATGATGACGTCATTCTTAGAAGCGTTGCGCGCTAGGTACACCAATCCGTCGTACAGGGCTTGGGAAGCGCTATCTTCTGTGTGTTAATGCGCGATATTTTGACAAGGTTGTATATTATTTAATTTTTTAATGCTATGATATCAAAAATATTTGGGTTTATTTATTGGAATCTATTCTTAGAAGTATTTCGGGACGACCTCAAACCAAACAATACGTATTTACCCTGCATATTAAAATCTCCGCTATTAGTTTCTGGCTTATCAAACTAAACAAGCAAAATTAATATACTTTGTGCAGTAGAGCTACCCGGGGAGAACTTGACCATATACCCGTTGTTCTATTGCCAATGCGATTTGATATCCGAACCAGAATATTATATGAGCACAAAGTTCTATAAAAAATATTGCCCAACATTATTGATTTTCAACTACCATAACTTGAATTTTGATGAAGAACTCTTTTCTTAAAATTGATTTTTTTTGCACATCGGCAGACCATCCCCATTTGCATTGAAAATATCCAATGCAGTTTATTTTCAGCTGTCGTTACTAAACGCCTATTAAAAACAAATATTTTACATGATTTCTCGAAATAACACGGATTTTTTTACACGATTTATCGAAATAACACGATTTTTGTTACACGGTTTCTCGAATAACACAGATTTTTTGCATGGTTTTTTTCACGGGATGATCGTATCGTTAAACTGGTAAATCGAAATAGGTATTTTACATATAAAAATCGTGTTATTTGTGTGTTTTAAAGAAAAGCTTGCATGGCTCTAAATATTAAAATACTTCATGTCTTCCAGTACTTTGTCAATTAAATGCAGTACCTGGTCAATTGCATACATATTTTTAAAGTATATAAATAGGACTGAAAAATGTTTATTATTTTTTGTTTTTTTTTTAATTCTCAGCATTTCGGTCCTTTAAATCAGAACGGGTAATATAAGCTGGCCGACGTTTCGGCAACTGGCTTTGGCCTTTTTCAAAGGATAACATATTTCCCTTGAAAAAGGCCAAAAGCAGTGGCCGAACCGATGGGCAATGTACAATACCCGTTTTGAATTAAAAGGCCGAAAAGCCGATAAATAAAAACCAAAAATTAGTTAAAAACATAAAAAGAAAAAGAAGTTTGATTTACCTATAGTCATTAATGAAACCTGTTTTAATCCACCTAGCGGTGCAATTGTGCCTTTCTCATTTCTCTAAACTATGGCACGGAGGCTTTTTATGTTCAACATAATTGTGGAAATGTCCATTACATTCTTAGTACACTTTGCACTTATACACAATGGCTTGCCAGCCACGAACTTGATGAGCTACACGTCGACGGTGAAACACTTGAAACAAAAAAATATCGCACTTCATTAGCCTAATCAGCATTAGATCAATGTTATCTGCTTGCTAACTCATTTTGTCATGCGGGGGTGGGTATGTGAGGAGGGCGAAAGTCCCATGAACGAACGACTCCCCAGCTTAAATTGGTATGCTTTGTGATATAGTGGTGGTTTTAAGATGATGGGGTTGAAGGGGAGGGGTATGAGGGCTGGATGGGGTGGTGGTCTGAGGGGTGATTTAAGAAGATTTTTAAGGGAGGGGAGTGAACAGTAGAGGGGGAGTGTAACCCCACTGCTTAAACCATCAACTACGCCCCTGTTAAAATCCAGAAACCTTATGCGAGTCAAAAAAAAATTAGCTTGACGTTTTTCAGAGTGATTAGGTTGACGTTTTTCAGAGTGATTGCATAACCTTTCTATATGAGAAAGGCAAAAAAGTGCCAAAATCCAAAAAAGTGAATCGTCGTCAAATTTTTTTTCGAGTTTGCATCAAATCTCGACGTTTCATGCTCCTTGAAGACATTTAGCATCAAAAATAAAAATTCTATTTTTAATTTTTCCTATAGTGTATATGAGAAATTTCTGTGTGGCCACACTCTTAAACCCGTAATTCCTGAACCAGAATTCCGATCGATCCAAAATTCAATAGCAGCCGATGGGAATGTTGCACCTTTCATTTGAGACTAAGTTTGGGCAAATCGGTCCAGCTATTTCTGAGAAAAACGAGTGACATTATTTGACACAGAAGCACATACATACACACACATACACACACATACACACACACATACACACATACACACACATACAGTCTTTTTCCGATCTCGACGAACTGAGTCGAATGGGATATGGCACTCGGCCCTCCGGGCCGCGATCAGGTTGACGTTTTTCAGAGTGATTGCATAACCTTTCTATATGAGAAAGGCAAAAAGACATATTTTTATTGTACACTTGAGAGACTCATGCTTTGAATAGGATGTGAATTTCTACGATAGAAAAAAAGCAGTAATATCAGAATAACTTGTTTCAAAGGTTTTTCTCTCACATATGATCTAATATATTTCGATATTTCGATACGATGAACATACGGAATATTGACGGTTTCTACAAAGTTGTTTGAAATTACTTTTTCAGACTTTGTTGAAGACATTATGTCTTGAACTAAATTTGCTTGAAGTAGTGGACTCTCTACAATTACTTCTAGGAAGATTAACCACCAAAATTACTTTATCAGACTATGGGCCGTATTACGTTGGAAAATTATTCAACGATACTAAACATTCAAAGTTGACTGTTTCGAATGAATGTGATCGTGACCGTAAACACGTTTTCGATAATTTATTTTACTTTTCTTCACTGTTTGAGCCTACAACTTGAGAACGACACCTAGTATATGAAATTTTTAGTGCATTCTATTCAGCAGTCAAACATACACCACTAAAAGCCAACTTGAAATGTTTTGAAATTTTATTCTGTTGAATCCTGCTTAGGGGCAATCCATATAATTGATAACACAACACAAATAAAATGCTCATAAAAACCGATCCTGACCTGCTAGAGACGAATGGAAAATGTTATTTTTTCATGATTTTCCGTGCACTTTCCGAAATTTTATTCTCGTTTTTAATCGTATTGAATTTTTATCTCAACTCGACGCAATCTCAAAAAAAACATTTTCAGCAAATTTTGAAACGCATGGATTTTTTTGGTGAGCAAGGTTAATTTTATAAACAATAAACATATTCAAACATAGCTTCCCGTTCGAAAAATTGTCCCTAATTCATATTTCGGAACACCTCATCAAAAAAGAGATCATGATAATTTAAGCAGTTATTTTATTTGATATTGATGTAAATTCATAACTATGTGAGGATCTCGGCTAAGAGGTCAGATACAAGATCCCATGCCCACAGTTTTCCAAAAGTCCTCACAATAGATTCTCAATATAGACAATATACTTCCAAAATTATTTTGAACCATATCTAATTGGATTAGTCAACATGAATTATTTTATTTTCGATCCAATTAATTTTGGTTTGGATTTTCACTCCCAAACCCCCCCCCCCCTGGTTAAGCTGCTGTGTTCTCAAGTAATGTTTTCAATTTTGGGTATATCCTTAGGCAGTAATATAACATCTTCTTAAAGACAGTGTTTTCCAGGATGATTTATAAATACTGGATGTATAAGGGTTGGAATAGCAGAGAATAGTACGGTTGCCACCTCTGAAAAGGCTTTGACCCGCAGATTTGCACTGGCCTGGGAGGTGGTGGACTTCGAGTGAAACTAGACAGAAATTGAAATCAAAGCGATTGCTCGACATTTTAGAGCACTTTAATCGCTTTTTATTACCTATTGAGCTGAAAAGAGACACATTCTTTCTGTAAGTCGTCATGGATTTTAGTACTGGTCTATTAGAAAATTACCAAAATTTTCTCCCAATTACCGTAGAGTGTTATTTTTTTCCAACCTTAGTGTGTACCACTCTTTTATGGCGTTAAAATAAAGTTGTAAAGTTTTCACGTTTGAGAACGGCTTTGTCGGTTTAATCAGGTATAGAATTTCACTTCGGTTAAGTGCCAAGAATACCATAGCACCAGCTACTCTCGCTGTGGAAAATGAGTCGAACGATTGGTCTCCTCACAACTAACAGTAAACGAAAAGCAAAGCAGGCAGGACAGCGGCATCACATGGGAAGCACTATGCGGTGTCGGTTATTTATCACCAGAGGTCCCAACAAAAAGGCAAAAGTCACCTCCCTAGCTAACAGTTAAGAGTCGCTGCAGGAATAGTAACAACACCTGAAGAATTCGTTTGATGTTGACTTAGACAGTTGGATTGGAACAAATCAGCCACACCTTTGTGTAGCTACAGCTCAGCACCACTAACAATGAAGTCAGGTGGAGTCTATAGAAGTAGGCCAGAGGCTTCTCAAACCACGCTTGGAGCAACCGAGATTTGTACTTATCGTTAAAACAAGTCTGCCAGTGTCAAAAACAAATGTCTGCCAGTGTTCTCAAGGTGGTGTGCTGTCACCACTTTTAAAGAACAATGTCGCAAAAAACTTGGTGAGGAAAATTTATGAGCTTGGATTTCCGATATGTGGATTCGCCGATGATATAATGATCACCATTTTGATATGATGGAGCAAGCCTTATATGTTGTTCTGTGTCTTCATGTTGAGCTAGCGAATAATCCAAATAAAACACCAGCCGTGCTTTGCATGCTACGAAGTACTATAACTGGTGCTCCTCCGTTGCCATTCTTTGGCGCTGAAATTATTGTCGCAGATCAAGTTATCAAGTTGGAGCAATTCTTGACTCAAAACTCAATTGGTCTACTCAAATCGACTTAAAAAAATTAAGTTTGTCTGGCTTTCGGCTAATGCAGACGAGCTCTTGGCAAACCATGGGGACTCAAACCCAAGTACATGCAGTGGTTCTACACAATCATCTGACCAATACTGGCATACGAGTGCCTTGTGTGGTGGTAAGAAAGAAAAAGTTACAACAATCCAGTCAAAGTTAATCTATATGCAGATAATGGTCCTACGAGTGATGACTGGTGCCTTTACAGCTACGTGGCAGCTACAGGCACTCTGGAATATTAAACTACCACATCTTTCTTGTACATGCCTTCTTAAGGTTACTATGATCTAGAACTGTAACCCACTAGATGGTGCAACTTGCCACACAAAACTGTGGCTCCAAATCATTACTTGAAATGAGTCTATACTTACACCAAGTGACCCTAAACTACTTTTGCTTTTTAAACTGTCCATGTGAGGATTCCTCCTCGCAAGGAATGGCTGTCTGGCTGTTTACAGCGACAACTAGAAGAATACGTAGCTTGCTACCCTAAGTTGTTGAAGAGTCGAACCGGTGCTGTTGTCTACTGTCGTGAAATGAGATTATACCAATCCCATTCGCCAGGTAGATACTATATCATATTCTAAGCAGAAATCGCTATTCGGTACTTCAACAGGGAATGTGTGGTAAAAGAATTTATTTTTGCTCCTACGATCACGTTGCCCTAAAAGAAATTAATTCGGCAGATTCCAGATCGAAATTAGAGACCACATGTTGAATTCAAATCAAATAACTTAGTCTTTTGAATGCTATTTACCTTTTATGAATATTCGGTCATTCCGGTATTGATGAAATTGGATGCTTTTTTGTATTAACGAGTTATAGTGAGTCAATCTTTTTCCTTGTCAATGTTAATGCCAAAAGATCCTGACTCCTGCGTTACAGAAGACAAAGAGTTAAGTAGGCGGGAAACTCTAAGCTTGTTCATTGACCCTACTCCACGCTTTTCTAAACTTTCTTACTTCAAATCCTTGCTCTTCCGTGAGTACTATAGCTCTTAATATTTGAAAAATACTTCACCTTCCAGTCCCTTGCTAATTATATGTCGTTACAATTTATAAAAAAGAAAATGAAATTGGATGGGTGGACGAATTGGCTAGAGCGGGCGCTGCGACTGACTTAGTTGGTCAAGAACCAGTTTTACTACTATTGATTAGTTGGACAATGCACAAGATTCGCCCTTGGGCTGCATCCGAACATGACAACCATTGGTGTAATTTGCAAACTTGCGTTCAAACACTTTTCTATCGGATGTGAGTCCGAAAACGTCAAAGAATTTATTGCAGTTTTCCAACCACAATTGCATTATTCTAGTCCAAGCGCAGACTGGACATTGCAAACTCAATTATCACATGGCTACTATTCAGCGTACTAAGTATTACTCGTGTGATCTTTGTGAATCCGATTACGGAGCTTTGAATCATTTTATATGTAACTGTCCTACAGTAATGCAATTGCTCATAACTCTCCGAGCTCTCGATCGAAGCAGTTCGTTTTCTGGTGCTGTGCATAAAGTGAACAAGAATATATATTGTCAGTGAAGGTCAACTATTGTTTGAGGCAGTCTTTGTTCGTCGGTGCCCAGGCTGGTGAAGTGAATACCAGAATTGCCGGACACGCCGCTATATAAGCTAAGTATTATTTTCCTTTCTTTCGTTTCCCCGATCGGTCTACTTTTCCCTTTCCCCTGAATACAAGTTTCATCTCTCGTTTACACCACGTGCTATCCTCGTGCCTAAATGGCCGAGGGCGAAGGAACATTGGATGGGAATGATATTCCCATGGATCTACCGGATAAACCCGATATTACTCCCTCCCCTGATTCCCCCAGTCCTCCCCGTATTAAAACATACCCAGCCAGTTCAAATGGACCCTGGGTGGTGTATTTCCGGCCCAACACGAAATCGCCCAATATTCTAGAAATATCACGGGAGCTGACTGCTAACTACCCGGCCGTAGCTCAGATAACACGTGTTCGAGCTAATAAGATACGCATATTAGTGAATGACCTCGACCAGGCAAACCAGATTGCTCGCAGCGAACGTTTTACAAAGCAATTCAGAGTGTATGTGCCTTGTAGGGCAGTGGAGATCGATGGAATAGTCGCCGAACCGGGTCTAAAGTGCGAAGACCTGTTGAAGTACGGGGTTGGCTGCTTTAAGGACCCCTCACTTCAAAAGGTGAAGATTCTGGAATGCAAGCAATTGTATTCCGCAAAAACAGAAAATGATAAGACAACTTATTCTCCGTCAGACTCGATTCGGGTGACTTTCTCCGGGTCTGCTCTTCCCAACTATGTCCTCCTGGATAGGGTTCGCTTACCCGTTCGCCTGTTTGTACCGCGGGTAATGAACTGCAGCAATTGCAAGCAGCTGGGCCACACAGCCACTTATTGTGGCAATAAAAAACGGTGCGGCAAATGCGAGGGAGAGCATGAGGATGACGCTTGCGGTGGAGAAACTGAGAAGTGTATTTACTGCGGGGGCCCTCCGCATGCTCTTAAGTCATGCCCGGCGTACAAGCAGCGCGGGGATAAAATTAAGCGCTCCTTTAAGGATCGCTCGAGGCACTCTTATGCAGAAATGCTAAAGAATGCTTCGCCATCTGTCCCTTCCGAAAATTCCTTTGCTCTTTTGGCTGGCGTTGAGCAAGAATCTGACGACCCACAAGAGGGAACATCATTGGTTATCCCAGGGGAATCCAGGAAGAGGAAAAATCTAGCCTCCCCTAGATTGCCTCGTAAGGGTGCCAAGGTGTCGTCCACTCAGCGTGCGCCAACTACAATCAATAAATCCAATGGAAGTGATGCACTAAAGCCGAAGCAATTTGCTCCAGGACTTGGAAATATTAATTCTAACAAGGAGTACCCACCACTTCCAGGGACACCAAAAACCCCAAGTGTCCCCTTTTTTCAAACAGATACTCAGCCCAGTAGCGGACCAATGAAATTTTCTGACATAGTGGACTTAATTTTCACAGCTTTCAATGTTACTGATCCTCTTAAAAGCCTTCTGATACGTTTTCTCCCTATAGTGCAAACATTTTTGAAGCAGTTGACTACTAAATGGCCCCTCCTTGCAGCGATCGTATCCTTCGATGGCTAAGTCATCGAACGAGGTCATCGATTCGATCACTGTTCTACAGTGGAACAGCAGAAGTATCCTCCCGAAAATCGATTCCTTTAAATTTTTACTAAATAGTTTAAAATGTGATGTTTTCGCATTATGTGAAACTTGGTTAACTTCCGATATAAATCTCAACTTCCACAACTTTAATATAATTCGTCTGGATCGAGAAAACCCCTATGGAGGAGTACTTTTGGGGATCAAAAAGAGCTATTCTTTCAACCGAATTAACCTCCCTTCGACACCAGGCATTGAAATTGTCGCTTGTCAAGTTCTAATCAAAGGTAAAGACCTTTGCATTGCTTCCATCTACATTCCTCCTAGAGCCTCGGTAGGGCACCGAACGCTTTGTAATATCACGGAATCCTTACCGGCACCGCGGCTAGTTCTGGGAGACTTTAACTCGCACGGTACGGTATGGGGTTGTCTTCATGATGATAATAGATCAACATTAATCCAAGATCTTTGCGACAATTTCAACATGACCATCTTAAACACGGGAGAAATGACGCGGATTCCTACACCACCAGCACGCGCAAGCGCGTTGGATTTATCGCTTTGCTCGAAATCGCTACAGTTAGATTGCATGTGGAAGGTGATCCCTGATCCCCACGGTAGCGATCATTTGCCTATCATGATTTCAATTGCTAACGGTTCAAGACCATCGAAAACAATCAATGCCTCGTATGACCTCACACGGAACATTGATTGGAAGAGTTACGCGACCGCGATATCCGTTAAAATCGAATCCACTCAAGAACTTCCTCCGGAGGAAGAGTACAGGTTTTTGGCTGGCTTGATTCTCGACAGTGCGAATCAAGCTCAGACTAAACCATTACCCAGCGCGAATACCCATGGACGGTCTCCCACACTGTGGTGGGATAAAGAGTGCTCAGAGCTGTACGCGGAGAAGTCCACTGCATATAAGGCCTTCCGGGAATACGGGTTACCCGCTAGCTACCAACAGTACGCGTCGCTAGAAAGGCGAATGAAGAGTTTAATGAAAGCCAAAAAAGGCAGTTATCGGCGCCGGTTCGTCGACGGGTTAACGAGAGAAACAGCGATGAGCACTCTTTGGGGTACGGCTCGACGTATGCGTAACCGTAATAGTACCAACGAGAACGTGAAATATTCAAACCGTTGGATATTCGCTTTCTCCAAGAAGATCTGTCCGGACTCTGTCCCGGTACAGAAAACGTGCTGCGCCGCGTCTCCTCCCGATACCGCGAACGAAACACCGTTTTCGATGGTGGAGTTTTCACTTGCTCTCATGCAACAATAACGCCCCAGGGTTAGACAGAATCAAATTCAACTTGCTGAAGAATCTGCCTGACACTGCAAAAAGGCGCCTGTTGAATTTATTTAACAAGTTTCTTGAGGGTAACATTGTCCCTTATGAATGGAGGCAAGTGAAGGTCATCGCCATTCAAAAACCAGGAAAACCAGCCTCCGACCACAACTCGTATCGGCCGATTGCAATGCTGTCCTGTATTCGGAAGTTGTTCGAGAAAATGATCTTGTTTCGCCTCGACAATTGGGTTGAAGCAAATGGCTTACTATCAGATACACAATTTGGCTTCCGCAAAGGCAAAGGGACGAACGATTGCCTTGCGTTGGTTTCTACAGAAATCCAAATGGCCTATGCTAACAAAGAGCAGATGGCATCAGTCTTCTTGGATATTAAGGGGGCTTTTGACTCAGTTTCTATCAACATTCTGTCAGAGAAGCTGCACCAGCATGGTCTTTCACCAATTTTAAATAACTTTTTGCTAAACCTGTTGTCTGAAAAGCACATGCACTTTTCGCATGGCGATTTAACAACATCGCGATTTAGCTACATGGGTCTTCCCCAGGGCTCATGTCTAAGTCCCCTGCTCTACAATTTTTACGTGAATGACATTGACGATTGTCTTGCCAATTCATGCACGCTAAGGCAACTTGCAGACGACGGGGTGGTCTCTGTTACAGGGCCCAAAGCTGCCGACTTGCAAGGACCATTACAAAATACCTTGGACAATTTGTCTGCTTGGGCTCTTCAGCTGGGTATTGAGTTCTCCACGGAGAAAACTGAGTTGGTTGTTTTTCCTAGGAAGCGTGAGCCGGCGCAACTCCAGCTTCTATTAATGGGTGCAACGATCAACCAGGTTTTCACATTTAAATATCTCGGGGTCTGGTTCGACTCTAAAGGTACCTGGGGATGTCACATTAGGTATCTGAAACAGAAATGCCAACAAAGGATCAATTTTCTCCGAACAATAAGTGGAACATGGTGGGGTGCTCACCCAGGAGACCTGATCAGGTTGTACAAAACAACGATATTGTCAGTGATGGAGTACGGGTGTTTCTGTTTCCGCTCCGCTGCGAACATACACTTCATCAAACTGGAGAGAATCCAGTATCGTTGCTTGCGCATTGCCTTGGGTTGCATGCATTCGACCCATACGATGAGTCTCGAAGTGCTGGCGGGCGTTCTTCCGCTAAAAAATCGATTTTGGGAACTCTCATATCGATTGCTCATCCGATGCGACATTCTGAACCCGTTGGTGATTGAAAACTTCGAGAGGCTCGTCGAGCTTAATTCTCAAACCCGATTTATGTCCTTGTACTTCGACTACATGGCACAGAGCATTAATCCTTCTACGTATACTCCCAACCGTGTTCGTTTCCTAGATACTTCTGATTCTACTGTATTCTTCGACACATCCATGAAGGAAGAGATTCGTGGAATCCCGGACCATATACGCCCTCAAGTGATCCCCAATATATTTTATAATAAATTCCGAGAAGACGACTGTGACAAAATGTTCTACACTGACGGATCAAATCTCGATGGGTCCACTGGCTTCGGTATCTTCAACAATACTATCACCGCTTCATTCAAGCTCAATGATCCTGCTTCAGTTTACGTCGCAGAGTTAGCTGCAATTCAGTACACCCTTGGGATCATCGACACTCTGCCCACAGATCACTACTTCATCATTTCGGACAGCCTCAGCTCTATCGAGGCTCTTCGTGCGGTGAAGCCTAAAAAGCAATTCCCGTATTTTCTGGGGAAGATACAGGAGTCCTTGTGTACGTTATCTGAAAAATCTTATCAGATTACCTTTGTTTGGGTCCCCTCTCATTGTTCTATCCCGGGTAATGAAAAGGCCGACTCATTAGCAAAGGTGGGCGCATTAAATGGTGACATATACGAAAGACCAATCTGCTTCAACGAATTTTTTAGTATTTGTCGTCAGAGGACACTCAACAGTTGGCAAACCTCGTGGAGCAATGGTGAACTTGGACGATGGCTACATTCGATTATCCCAAAGGTATCAACGAAACCTTGGTTCAGGGGGATGGATGTGGGTCGGGATTTTATTCGCGTAATGTCCCGACTTATGTCCAATCACTACACCATGGATGCGCATTTGCGGCGTATTGGGCTTGCGGAGAGTAGTCTGTGCGCTTGTGACGAGGGCTATCATGACATCGAGCACGTTGTCTGGGTATGCGCCGGGTATTTGGACGCCAGGTCTCAGTTAAAGGATTCCCTTCGGGCCCGAGGTAGACCACCCAATGTCCCAGTCCGAGATATGCTGGCAAATCGTGATTTCCCCTATATGTCCCTTGTTTATACTTTCATAAAAACGATAAATATCCCAATTTAGCCCCTCTCTTTTTATTTCTCGTTTTTAGAAGTTTCCTCTTGCTGTGTGGAACCGATCAGCTCCAGACTGCCACTATGTAACCGCCGTCGCCCTTATCACTACGGAATCTGGAGCGAGAGCGACTCGAGGTCCGAAGGATTCCCTTTGAAGGATTCTCCGCGGGTCCGAAGAATACCATCCGCCAATCCGACCTACTAGACTGAGGCGCAAATTTGATTTGCTGATCTCCCGTTTGCCCGAAAGTTGCAAGTTTTGCTCTTCTCTACCGGTCACCATCTACGCCTTCTCTCCCCTGTCCTTGATACAACTACTTCTACACAGATTTTGGAAATGACCAAGCATAAGTATCCGATAAAAAATCAAATTTGTATTCCGTATTCTTAGTTTTAAGATAGTTGTAATTTCTACTCTTTGTTAAAACTAGTGTCCCCCACCTTGTAAATAGAATTGTATCCCTAGTTTTAAAACATCTGTGAAATTTTTCATAAATATTTGTTCCCCCTTTTGTGTACCAAACTATATTGTTAGTTTTAATATAACTGTAAATATTTCCTAAAAAACTATTACTATTGAATTCCTTGTTTTAAAATTTTTCATAAAAAAAATCTTTTGCCCCCTCTCTTATATATAGATTTTTTTTCTCTAGTCTTAAGATAGCTGTAAATTTTTTCTCTTTTATAAAAAAAAATATTTCAACATTGTAACCTCCTAGTTTTAAGATATTCAAAATGTAAAAACAAAAGAATTCGGCACCGCCAAGCTAACGCATTTGTGCCTATCAAATAAACGAAATGAATAAAAAAAAATGCAATTGCATATCCGGTTTTTTGGTTCTCTATACATAGCCGTACCTAGGTTCAGGGAGCTATAAGTACGGTTCATTATTCTTTTTGGAGTGAATAATCCAGACCGTTTAGTGTTTTGTGTTGTCTTTTTCCATTTTCTTTTCTTTTTCTTCCACCTCCCTTTCCCTTCACATCAGAAAAGTGATCAGACGACATGGTAAGGCACAAATCTCCTGATAGCAAGGGGAATGTACTAATCGAGATAATATAGTCTAATTGATACACTACACTACAATACATTACGTAAACCTATTTCAACTTCAAAATGGCAAACTGTTCTACAACATAACGTGATTTTTTCTTACTTAGTTTCAAACTTTCAACCAGAAGCCTATATGTTTTCTCACATTGATTTTTTTTTCATATCGAAGTTCATGAATTCTTACTCGAAACATCCGTGAGTACTGCACATTCCTTCATCAAGCGAACCTATTACGAAACTTCCACACTGTCCTCCCAAACTGTTAACACGCGGAATCATCGACTGATAATCCCAGCCAAACCCAAACCTTTTTCCCATGTCCCTCTTTCCATTAGCTCACACTTTCTGTTTTGGTTTTCACAACACAAACAAGATCCCGATAATGACCAACTCGTCCGAAATGAAAGGTCTAATGGACCATTCCCAAAACAGCATTGAGAAACGACATTCCCAGCATTGCAGAACTCCAACAGATGCCTATCATTCCCACCAATTCATCTTAATGTCAAAATCCTTCATTGTTGGGGGTAGGAGAAGAATAAATAGGTGTCACGGACGTTTCGTAGATACGACTAGGACGACGACGATGATGATGATGATGATGATGATGATGATGACGATTAAGACATACAGCCGAAAGACATAAGATAAATTTGGTCGAATTATGACCCGACTCGGCTCGTTTAGAGATTAAATCCCAACATAAAGTAAATAATACCACCTCAACTAACCGGCAATCATGAGCGATAGGATTCATCGCCCGCATATTTTAACCTATTTCAGCCTACACAGAGGAAGACATTATATACATCGGATGCGTATCCTCCTCACGCTAGTATTTATAGATCCTGGAAGACAGCAGCTGTAAGCTGTTGACCCGCCAGGAAGCGGGGTCAGTTTTTACAGGCTAGAAATGATATCGGAAGCAGCCGACAGCAGCAAAGCAGAGATGGCAGTAATTTCCGCAACGGAATGGACTCGCCTAGCGAGCAGGCGAATGGTGGAACGGTTTTGCGAAAGGCTGCTGGGTAGTGGAGGTCGTTTTGGTTGTTGAATGAGCACAAAACACAGAATGAAAACGGAAGTGAGACTCACTTTGCGTCGTCGAGGAGTTGGTTGACCCAACCCAACCTGCTCGGGAGTGTTGTTGACTCTTGCCGGAAGCCACGGGTGGCTCTCGGCGGTAATCCCGCTCTTTCGTCGCCCTCGGTCGGGAAGGATATTCAAACTGTCAGCGAGAATATTTGTTTCCGTCAAGGCGACGACGGTCTGTCGATTATGTTTTGTAGTGGGCACAATAGTTTCACTATGAGCACTGTTGCTTTGCACTAGACATTGGACTGCTTTCGGCAGTAATCACCATTTACTTTCCGGTTCAGATCAACATCGAGCACATATATAGGTGTAGTTTCGATTCAAGAGCTAAGAACTTCAAAATCAGCAGGAAATTTTCCACGGCTTCCGGGCTACTGAATTATACTTGCGAATAGATATTTCGAACTATCCCGGTATTTGATTATTTGCTTCCACCAAACCAATCACATTTGCAGTTATATACATTCGTTGTTATATTTTCACGAGAAATGCCATAAACCTATATATGTATATATGTGATTCACTCGTTAGCTCTGTAATTTACGTAAACGACATGACTTGCAACAAAAATAACTTCACCGCTAAACAGCCGCAGTATTATTCACGGATTTTCTTATTTCTAATTGGTATTTGTTGACCAAACCACAAATTAAAGCTCACTCGCCCTAAAACGAAAATGAACTCTGAACTGCCCTTCCTCTCGTAACCGTATTCAAACACTTCCAGCACACACACGAAAAAAAATTGGAGCAAGCACCGAAAATATTTCTTCCACCACTCCCGAATTCGCACATACGAAAACCTGCCCTCCCGTAGGCGGCCGGATCGATTTCCACTTCGATGACCGCGAATCCGCAAAACGTACCGTTCAAACTCCTCCACTGACCCACACTCGGCGGTGAAAAGATTTACATTTCGTGTCCCTTCAGATGACTATTATAGTTGGAGAAGGCAAAAAAAAATCCCGACCCCGTCAGCAATCGAAAGAAGCAAAAAAAAATCCGTCCAACCAAGCCCGACGTTTGTTCGCTGGTACGGTGGCCGGTCCCGCGGTCGAAAAACACGGTTATCTAGGAACACCGTTCGAGAGTAACTGAGTTGGCCTACTTCCAGGCGAATCCCGAGTACCGCCAGCAGCAAAGGACACGATGCCGAGCGAAAGCGTGCGGTGCCACAACACATGCCAACAGTGGGAGGAACTGGGCCGAGGGAACATAACAAAAACACAAGGATTTGCGAATGTTGATTTTCTCGCTTCGCTTGCGGGAACGCGTGGAGCACGAGGGGAGCATTGGTTGTGCAAAATCTCTTTACTCGCATCGTGGGTTCTCAAGTTGAGAGCGTGCGGAGAGAGAGAAGAGTTACCGTTTGTTTTGGTTTGTGAGTGCTGTTGCTGTTATTCCGTTAGAGATCACTGACAACATTGCGGTTTGGAAGTTTGAGGACATTGGGAATAATTACTTGGATGATTAGTGGTAAGAATATAATCTTCATCCAAATTCGTGCAAAGTAGTCTTAACCCTAGAACGTTGCACTGGGGTACAAGTGTACCCCACACCTTCTTTGGAGCCGTGTGAAGACTAGAATTCGGCGTTTATCTACCTGTGATCCTAACCATAATTCAATTTAGAGTTCCTATTAAGAGTAGGAAAAGGTGGTATAGACAGTTTGCTTATAACCTTCGTGGAATCAGGTGTCAAAGTTGGCGTGGGGTACATTTGTACCCCAGTGTACGGTTGCCGTTAGCGTTTCGTCAGGTTTAGTGTTCTCAGTGGAATGTGACACGAGACAATACCAGTTTAAATACCGGTTGTTTTACTACGTAAGTAACAATTAGTATTATTAGTATCGTTTTTAATCATTTCTCACGTTTTTTTTTGAAAAGGGCCAATAAGCATGCTGCCAAAATCCACTTTGAGAGGAAATTGTAGACAAACCATTAATGAGAAAGCTTTTCTCTTTCATAAAACGTTAACATCCATTCTCGGAGAATTACGGTTTGTCTGGATTTTTCCCTCAAAGTGAATTATGACAGTATGCTTATTGGTCGTTTACAAAAAACACGCGAGATTTATTCAATTGATTAAATTTAATTTTGAAGTAGAAAAAAAATCGTGCTCGTTTTAGCTGATTTTTATTGTTGTAGGGTAAGGTGGGGCAAATCCGACCTAGTAAATGGTTTTGGCTGTAAAATGCTCATTTTACATCGGATCAAGTCGTTTTGTATACCAAATTAAAGGTTAAACTTTCGGGCAACTTTCTATATATAACATTGTATTCGTACCTTTAGAAAATTTGGAGATAAAAGCGTTTTACGAAAAAGTTCATTTTTGCTGTTTTCAAAAATGGTGGGGTAAAGCCGACCGCCTATGTTTTTGGTTGATTTAGTACAGATATTACCCAAATTTTATGGTTGTTCAATGATAAATCGATGAATGTTACGTTATTCAATTGTAACATGAAGAAAATGGAATTCAATGTCAATCTTGAATTGTCAAAATCACGAGCAGTAGCACGTAAAAATATTCCCATTCACATCGGAGCAATTGCTCGATGAATTCTATATTCATTACATTTTTATATTTTTCGTTTGTAATTATGAACCATTGTGCAAAAAAATAATAAATTTATTTATTTATTTATTTATTTCAAGTCGTCAATCAGATGTAGACCGGTTTCTTACAATAATTATTAAACTAACTTAACACTAGTTAAAATTTTGGTTTACTTTAAACTGCTGCTTAAGTTTTGTTTTCGACATAGTGAAGTCAATGCTTTCGCAATGTTTGTTGTAAATATTCATCATTTGGTTTAAAGGGCCAAACTTGGCATAATTGGTGCGATGGCGAATTGTACAAAAGATGCTGCGGTTACGTAGTTGTCGAGAAGGAGCATAAAAATTTAGTTTCGATAAAAGTTCGATTGAATCAATGCGATGTGATACAATGTCGTTTACAAATGATACCATAGAAAATTCACGACGATCTTTCAAGGTTTGAATGTCAATTAGCATGCACCGTGCTTCATAAGATGGCAAATGTAGTCCAGTCCAACCTAGTTTACGAAGAGCGAATATCAAAAACTGCTTTTGTACTGATTCTATCCGGTTTGCATGTGTTGCTGAAAAAGGCGACCAAACTATACTACAATATTCTAGTGTTGAACGCACATAGGCTACATATAATGTTTTTATTGTGTAGGGATCTTGGAAATTATAGCAGAAGCGTTTAATAAAACCTAGTGTGCTGTTTGCTTTGTTAATTATTGTGTTATAATGATCTATGAATGTTATTTTGGAATCTATAATAACTCCTAGATCTCTTATTCTGTCACACTTTTCTACTTGTTGATTTCCCAATAAGATTCTATTGTTCTGTATATTATTCTTTCTACTCAATGTTATGGAATTACATTTTTTTACATTCAGTTTCAGCAGGCTTTTATTACACCATGTATAAAATATATTTACTTCGTTTTGAAATGTCTGAAAGTCTTCACCATTTCTTATTTCTAGAAATAGTTTCATATCATCAGCATATATAAGAACTTTTACATTTTTCAGAATGAAGGAAATGTCGTTAACAAATAAAATAAAGAATAGCGGGCCCAAATGAGACCCTTGAGGGACTGCTGATGTAACTTGAATTGGGATTGATTTTATCCCTTTAAATCTAACAGCTTGTTCACGATTTGTAAGATATGATTGTACCCATGTAAGAAGTCCTGGCTCAAACCCCATTTTTTCTAATTTAAAAAGTAGCATGGGTATGTCGATGCGATCAAATGCTTTGCTAAAATCTGTATAAAGAGCTTCAACGTGGTTTCCGTTATCCATTGCTGTTAATGTGTAGTTAATGAATTCGAGTAGATTTGTACTTGTAGAACGCCCTTTGAAAAAAACCAATGATGAATAATGAATAATGATAATAAAAATATTTTTCAAATTGATAAATAAACATTTTCTTAGCAAAAAAGCGGTCGGATTTACCCCACTATTTACAGGTCTGATTTGCCCCACCGCGTTATTTTTAATTACGACGCGATTAAAAAAAAATATGAAAAAAGTTGAACTAAATTCATCTGTGCACTTTGTAGGACTTAAATCAAAGAATTTAAATCCACTTACATTTTGTATGCTATCACTTTAACAATCAGAAATATATTGAAGTCAATCATGCACAAAAATCAATTCAAAAGTTCTAAAAACACACTTATTATCGTTTGAGCATCTCAATGTAGACTAATAAAATGCTGTCATGCCACCATTATGATTATTTTCGATGCTCTACACGACAACATTGATGTTGGTTCGCGTAGTGCTTCCGATTTTCGATAACAGAGGGGGGTCGGGTTTACCCAACGGTCGGGTTTGCCCCACCTTACCCTACATATTGTTTATTTTTTATAGTTTTTCAAAACATTGAGTAGCCAGTATAATTTGCGCACAGTAACAGCTGTAGCAGTAACGTTGCGTGTTACTAATGTATTACTGTTCAGATTATTTTTTTCATTTCAATTTTCACCCCATTTCGTGGTATTTTTCAGAACCGGATTTTTAACCTTTCACTCCGCCAAATAATTCCTTTTTTTCGAAAATATCAAAATTCCATTTCATAGACCAATCTTTCAATTTTCAGAATCATTTGTTTTTTTTCAAATCGGTTGAAAATTCGGAAAGTTATAGTAAAAAAAAGTCAAAGCCTCTATTTTTTCATTTTTTTTGTTTAAACCAATTAATGTACCCGTCATTCAATGAATTCCGTACTTTCACTTATAGAGCTGTTTTCGCAAATAAAAAACGAAGAAAATGATGTATTTTACATTTCTTTTGTTTGCATTTTTATCTGCGAAAATTGCGACCAATCGCGTGGGGTACATTTGAACCCCAGTGCAACGTTCAAGAGTGGATAACGCAAGTGTAACGTTCTAGGGTTAAAAGTAGGGTGGAGTGTTAGAATATTTATATGTATTTTTAATAATGATTAATAATACTGTAACAAGACTTCCCAAATGAACATCGAACACCATGTTCGCTCTAGTTCTGTGCTCATCTTAAACCCACATTTCGTGGGTAAACTCGAACGCGCTAATGCGTACCAAAACACGTACACATGTTCGTCTGCACAACCGAACCCCATGTACGTACGCGGTGTTCGTACACACAGGTTCTTGACACTAGTTTTCTCTTTCTATCACTCATCATCACTAGTGTTGACTCATTCTGGTTTTGTGTGTGCCGTTCTTGTGTACGCACACGGTGTACGCACACGGCGTTTAAACCTAAGTTTGCACATCGTTCGCTTGGGTTTGATGTTCGAGGTGAACCTGTACACAAAGGCAAGGTAAGTTTGAGGTTGAACGCGTGCACGAAATTTTGTACGCAGGTGCAAACTTAACGATGTTCATGGGAAGACTGACTGTAGCATTCGTGGCTAACATTCACGTCGTATACATAAAAAAGTAATGAAATTTACATAACTTGTGAATCAATACGAATGTAAACACATATAGATTGAAAAATGAAAAATTTGAAATTTAACTTAAATTTCAATAAAGTTGAAATGAATGCACCCAAGTGAAGCAAATTTTTGAAACTTTGTTCTAGCCTAAACGTCTGCTATCTGTACTTTTGCTAACGCAATCCATTGTTGATGACAGTAGTAAGAGGCTCTCGTATCTAGATAAGGAACAACAAACGACGTTGAGAAAATTTTGAATTATTGTTTAAATTTTTGTTAATTTACAATTAATGATTAAAACTTCACCTCTCCCATAGGCTGATTTGACTGACATCTTCAAACAATATTTTATTTATCGAATTGCATCAATTATCAATAATTAATACTAGTTATTTCTAAATCTCCATTTAAAGTATTAACTAGGAAAATAGATATCCAGATACCATTGGACAAAGTTGTTGATTTTCATATTGACCTCTAACAGAAAGTTGCATAAAAATGTTGGTTACAATACGCAATATATAGTAGTAAACGAGTTGTACGTCTATCTACCCTTTACTGGATGAAAAGCTAATTTATGGTGTGGTTCTTCCTTTCTTTTTTGGCGATACTTAAAAGCACACGGGAATATGCAAGCAGCCCTATGGTTATATCATTAGTAGGCGCGAAATTATAAACCTGCATAAATGTCCATGCGATAAAAAGAATGCGCACAATAACATACAATCGTTCGAATATTTCACGGTAGTACAAATCCGTTCGCAATCGCGATCATTCACGCATACGTGCTTACGAATTTATAAACTCGGTCTCAAGCGCCAACATGCAAACTGCTCTCACAACTTTCGTATTCGTCCGGGAGCTTCCAATCAAAAATATGGAATGTATACACTAGACAACAAATTTCAGGGCGCCACAGCTAGGGACTCCAGTGAGAACGGGGAACTCACTTTCTCCCTTCCTATGAATCGTACACTCAACATTAAATGTCAGATTGATGGCCCGTGCGTCCATTCGAAACCCCACAGGAATATACAAACGACTGTACGGTTTTATAAACGAAACCATATACGCGAAGAAACTCACAGGCTAGCATCCGCGGTATAAAAACGCCCACGAGATCAAACACGGAAAACCAAAATCACTTGTGCCCTTCGCGATATAACAAATCTGGTAACATCTTCGAACATGCAATTGCGATCATCCGCGCACATCTACGCCCACAATCTCGCATACATAAAACACTCCGGTATCAAGTTAATATTACAAATTCATAAACGCGGTTTCAAGTGTGATTACATCAACGCCCGTTTCCACGCGATCATGGAACGCGCACAACAGAGGTGGTGCTAGTCACCAACTGCAAACCGGTTCGTCGAGCTCAGAAAACCGTCTGAGGAATAGCAATAACCTCGAAACGTGTACTGAAGCAGCTAATAGTAATGATAGACGATCGGTTAAATTCCTATTACTAAATTAGGGAAAAGGCAGCAAAAGTCGGACAAAAACTAAAAAACTTAAATTTCAAATATTTAGATTTTTCTGTGTTTTTAGGTTTCTCATATTTTTAATAACATGTTCTCTAAATTTTGTCTACATTGAATGAGGATTAGATTTTTAATAGCTGTGTCAGGAAATTCTAATAGTTTCCATTTTTAAAATGATAGCATCTATGTTCAGTTCAAACACATGTTACTCTTTCAATTTCTATCCGATTTGAGTACAGCTAGTTTCATTTTAAAGCAAATTTAATAAACTTTGTTTGTCAATTTAACATGTTCACCAAGTTTGATTTGAACTATGATTTATATTTACAAATATTATATATTTTAAGTTTCCTGATAACAAATTACTAATTCACAAATGTATTTTGAACAATCAGGTGAAATAGTTTGGAACGGTCACATATTATACATCCTATAAAAATTATCTCTACTTTTTGAATTTCTAGGTTTCGTTTTGTCAATTTTTCCCAAAGAAATTCAAACAGATTTTTGTCTGTTTTTGCTTATATGGAGGCACGTGGTATTTAGCACCAAATAAGATGTAAATCAGTAGTAGTTTGTAGTTTGCTGCTCATATACATAATCCGACAAAAAAGATCCATCATAGAAGGACATTACACTAAAAAGAAAGCTTCGATAACGATGAACACAGCACTCCAAAAAGCTTAACACGAAATTTTACGCCAGATTTAGCAACATTTTCTGTTTTGGCCGACTTTTGTTTGTAGACTCACCATTATGCAACGCAATGACTCGCATTATTCCGAACTCTGGTGGCCTACGAAGCAATAAGAGGCGTCTTCTGGCTGCTGTAGTATTTTCGACACTAAGGTACGGTGCCCTAGTCTGTGGTGATGCACTGAAGACCAAGCGAAATCGAGATAAGATGAGAGCGGCTCATGGGCCAGCACCAGTCGGAGTACGGTAGACTCATCACCGCCGGTAACTATCAGAGTATGAGTTGGGAACTAGATAGCTTGAGTATATAGAAGAGCTAATTATCGTAAGATATGCAGAGAACACTGGATTACAAAGCAAAAGTCTGGAGCTAAATAACTCAAACGAAATTATCTAGGGCCAAATTCTTGTGATTACCATCCATGGAAAAGTCGGACAAAACCTTACAAGTTGCTCGAAAATGATTTAAATTTCAGTCTATGATAATTTTGTGACGCCTTATTCATACTTGACCCGATCAAAAACACATAACAAAAATATTTCAAAAACACATCTCGCGTTGTTACTTGTTACAATTTTCTGTTATTTTGACTACTAACGAGACTGAATTTATAACACAATTTGTTACGAAAATTGCATTCTGTTATACACTTATTATTTCATTCTGATCGGGGATGCTTCTTTAAATTTTTTCAGTTCAATATATGGTGAATCATAAATTCAACGTTTCCGAAAATATCTGAAAAATCATTTTCGCAAAATTAGGTGAAGTGAAATTTTAACAGATCACACGATTTTTCAAGTGCTAATAATTTTGAGATATCCAACAAACAACGAAAGCTGAACAAGCTTTTGATCCAACAGAATAGGCTGAACAAGAACTGTTTAAGCCATCACGGGTGATCAAACCCTACCATGCGTCTTCTTCAGACATAATATGAACCACCTTTCTCATACCTGCAACCAAAATGAGGCAGAACAGGACATTCATTTCAAGAAAATACACACAATTTCAAGTATCAAGCATAAGAGGCGATCTTTTCGAACTCTTTCAAAAAGAAAGTGCAACTTTCCAGCTCATGATTTCTAATTTTTTGTACGATTTATTTAAAAATTCTAAATTTTGAGGTTTTGTTCATCTCGACGCACAGTAGTTTATTGTGACAAATTGTCAAAAACAATAATTTTCTTTTGATTTTATCTCCGGTACTGTTTACTCAATAATAAATCCGCGAAACAGTTTTAAAGGAAATTTATCAAGGATTCAAAACAATACTAGTTTTCAGCAGCGATTTAAAAATGCAGTGTTCCCAGTTAAAAATTAAAGCTACTGCTTCCTTGCAAAGAAAATAAGAATTCAAAAAGCTTATATTTTCGTCTTCATTTGCAATTTTTTTCAAGTCGAAAACAATAAAATGACGTCCGTGGTGGCGTTCTGTCTAAGGTTAGATGTGAGTGGAATTCCAAAACTGTGTACAGCCTGCTGCTGCAGGTTCGATCTAAAGCACAAAACTATATATAGCTCTGAAGTAAACTATCACAGAAAAAAATATTTTGTAATTTTAAATTTATTTTCATAGACATATTTGGAGCATGAATATAAATGTAAAATTAAGTTCTACCACAAATACACATAACTTGTCGTGCTTTCTTCATCGAATTTTGTTTTAATTTTACACGTTTATTGAAGATTACAGTTTCATTAAACTGGGTACCAAAGCACTTTGATGTATTTTTAACCCAATATTGCTGTAAAATAAATGGAATGTAATATTACACGAACGAAAGTGTAAAATCGTATGCTTTTTGATGCTCCCATTGAGTGCATCGAATTCAATCATCAATGAATTTTCAATCATATTTCCGATCCAAGCTTTGTATGTTTACATTCGTATTGATTTGCATGTCGTTTAAATTTCATTCTTTTTTGGTGTGTAATTTTATTGGAGGAATGACCTAAGAACGGGTAAAACACTTAAAATTTGATGTAATGGTGCTATCTCAAGCTTTGAGATCGACTTTTTGTTCTTTTTTTCATGACTTTAAATAGTAAATACAAAGAATTTATAGATTCTATAAGTTATTCCTCCAATGAAAACGGATTTCTTTCGAAAGGTCTAAAGATGAAGTTTTTAAATTGAACCATTTTAAAATGAGATTGCACGCAGTTTTGAAAAATCACGTTTTGAGATAAAAGTGCTTAAAGTTTTGATAACAGTTTTGATGAATTATTCGGGGTAGAATGTCAATATCCTGTAACACTTACATGGAATTATGGTTGTTGGACACCGCTAATTACAAATCCGAAATCGGTTTTTCGCTAACTGGAAGAACGACCACTTTGTTTTCAACAGATGGAGATGGCTTTTGGTCACGGTTTTAGCAAGTATTATTTTATTTTCAAAGGTCTACTACGCCTTCATCTTCAGGGCAAAACTACAATCAACAACTTGATGACTTATAACAATCACAGATTTACAATCAGTACAGAATTACTTACAACGGTTACAATAATATCATAGTCAAGTGATTTTGAACATGGAACCTCAAAACGCAACACGCTACTCTACACTGTAATATCATTAAGTTTGGCTGAAATTAATTTTAAACGGAAATATTTAATTTATCGGAAAGCTTACATAAAGGAACCCCGCGCACATCACTAGCAGACTGAGCAATGAAATGTTTCAATAGAGCAAAAGTATGTGTAATTATCGTCTTGGTACGGAACAGATGGTAGTAGAAACGAAAATTTGACAGATGGGATGAATCCGCTGAGAGAGAGAAACAATGAGAGAAAGAGCGATTAATGGTTATGCTTAATGCGAGAGAGAATGCAACACACCAGAGTATGCTGCGTTCAAATTATTTATGTCGGTTCTGAAATTTATCGTGGAACCGTCACTGAAAATCCGGTTTTTCGATTTTTTTTTTGTTTCGATTATTGAGGTTTTAATCTTAAGGTCATTCGCTTCTTCGGGTTAGAAAAATCTCTTATGAAAAATCTCTAACCCTATGTGCGGGGTCGGGACACGAACCCAGGTGCGCTGCATACAAGGAAATTGATTTACCAACTACGCTACGCCCACCCCCATTTTCGAAATTCAAAACGGTCGATCCAATATAGCGGACCCCTGCCAAAATAATAATTGGTAGTTCAGCTATTATCGAGAAACCACAATAGATCTAAATACTGGTCGCAGTGGTTCGTCTCCAACAAAAACAATAAATATCGAGAAAAAAATAATTAGATAATATGCATCAAAATAAAGGAAAATTAAAATGGCGATTGCAATATGGTTGACTAAAATGTGATTTTAACCATTTTAATAAAAAAAATCGTTTTTCATCGTTTGCTGTAGTTGTTTGATAACTCGCGATTAGTCTGTGATGCTAGCTCAGTATAATAGTACTTCCTCTACTTCGAATTGCTCCTGGAGAGAAAAGGTTCGAGTTTTCTTCGCCAGAGATGCCGTCCTTGCGTAGCCCTGCATTCCGCAGCTTGCAGACGTTGATTATCAGGGGTCCCACTGCGTTCATAGTCTTAAGCAATGACGAGCTTCCATCATTGAACAAGTTTGGTGCGCGGATCTAAAAACCCGTTTAACACAATGTAGTAGACACTTATACCTTTCAACAAATGTAAAAAAAATCAAGCCATTGAAAATTTTGAAAGACCTTAAATCCCTTTATATTGTAGCGCGTTCTTGTACAACACACATTTTGACATAGAAAAACGTGTTTAATCCACCTAACAGTGTGATGAGACATTTCTTATAACTCTTATCACTCTTCGGATATTATATCGTTTAAGAACATTTAGAACTTGATGCTTCGCGATGTTTTTGATAACACATACTACATGGGATAGTGGCAGGACTCAGAGAATCGCTCATATCAGCATAGGACAACATCAGTGCTAGAAATCTCAAACCAAATCAATGGGAAAGCGAAAAAATGGCCCAAAACATAGACATACCAACGAATTATTGTTAATGCTCTGTTTATAAACTATCTATATTGTGGTGGGAAAACTGAATTTTCCTAAAGGGGTTATATATTGTACTGAGCCAAAAAAATCGAATTTTTTCAAATAGTTTATAATTTTCGCAAACTTATTAGGAAAAAATGTTCAATAAGTTTTCGTAATATTGTTTAGGAAAAAAGCTGAAAATTTCAGTATTTTCTCTATCTGCAACATATTAACCCTTAAGTATACCAATTAATTGGTATACGAATTGGAATAGGTTCGCCAAATTTTGGAAGAAGTCTATAAAAAAAAACCCTTGAAAATTACCTAATAATTGTTGTAGTTCGATGCAATAAAAAAATCTCCAAAAAAGAAATGTACCTATTAATGTGAAACACAGCGAATAATACATACAATAAAGACCCATTTTTATCAGTCTCATGGTGTATTTTAGGCTGACAAAATGGGGACATTGACTAAATCGGGCAATTTTTTTTCTTTATAATAAACTGAAGCTGTTAAAATATTCTTCTCGTCCCTTGATGTAGTCTGATAACTATTTCTGATTATGATGAACTTTTTATTTTCGAATATTTCGCATATCTTCATGATAAGGAAAACATGCTCAAGAAAGGATTTACTCGAATTCAGTCTTGTTCGTCTGCTAGAGCCTATCAAACATATGTTCATATTTGGCTGATAAAATCGGGGTTTCAATGTGTTATAATAGCTCAGCATTCGAAGAAGTTTCTTTTGAACGAGTGTAGAACGACTTTGTTTCTACTTACTTGAAATCAGCGGCGTAGCCAGAAATTCGTTTTGGTGAAAATCGATCTTACTGTCCAAACGGCATAATTCCGAAACCGTAATTTTTGAAGTTTTAAAATTATGCAGAATTAATTTTTCAGAAAATAGTATCAGAGCTCGTGTCTTTAGCGAATATGTTGGGACTTTATTGTAGTCATGAATATTAACCTGAGAAAATTCACCATAAATACTTCTTGGACGATATACCGTCAAAATTATTTTATCAAATGATGCGCTGTTTAACGTTTGTAAAACTCATCGAAGATACTAAACCTCCGAAATTATCGGTTTCAAAATGATGCTATCTTGACCTTAAATTACTGTTTTTAAATATTTGACCTATACAACAAAAATCAAATGCTCATCAAAATCGATCAGAACCTGCTAGAATCGAATGGAAATCGTCATTTTTCATAAATTTCTCTCTACATTCGGAAAGTGTTATCCTAGTTAATAATCATATTACGTTTTCGTCTCAACTCGACGCATTCCTAAAATAAAAACCTGTTTTAATCCACCTAGTGGTGCAATTGTGCTTGTCTCATTTGTCAGGACTACGATTCCATGGCTGATTATGTTCAATACAATGGTGGAAATGAATATTAAATGTTCAGTACGATTTGCACATACATACAATGGATCGACAGCCACGATCTTGAAATACTATGTGATACTGAATCATCGCTTGAAACCAGCGGCGGATCATGGAGAAGGATCCGGGAGGTCCAGGTCCTGCCAAAAATTTTCAACTTGTTAAGAAATTTTAAACTAGTTTTAATTTTAAAGTAGCAACCCCTCACTGCATACTTCCTCCAGGCCGGTATGATTGACGATTTTTGGAGTGATTGCATTACCTTTCTATATGAGAAAAGCAAAAATGTACCAAAGTCCAAAGAAGCCAATTTTTGTCAAACATCTCAATGTTTCATGCATTTTAAAGTCATTTGGCATCAAAAATACAAATTTGATTTTGAAAATTTTTCATTTCAGTTTATATGGGAATTTGCTGTGTGATTGCACTCTTCAACTCGTAACACCGGAACCGGAAGTCCAATCAATAAAAAATTCAATAGCAGCCGATGGGAAGGTTGTATCGTTCATTTGAGACTAACTTTGTGCAAATCGGTTCAGCCATCTCTAAGAAACAGAGGTCACATTTTTTTCCACATACACACATACACACACATACATACACACACAGACATTTTCCGATCTCGACGAACTCAGTCGATTGGCATATGACACTCGGCCCTCCGGGTCGGGATTAGATTGACGAATTTTAGAGTGAATGAGAAAGGCAAAAACATTTTTAGCAAATGTTGAAAGTTATGCATTTTTTTGGTGAGCAGTTCTACACACTTAAAAATATTTACATCTCGCAAGATGCACATAAAAGGAGCGTCATAATTCACTTCAATTTACATTCAAGAACATGTAAAAATGCGTTTTGTTCACAAGTCTACATCTCCATTCAGCCGAGTTCTACATCAAAAGAGACACAATATTTTATTTCACATCTCGAAACATGTCAAATTTCATTATTAGACAGCAAAATACGTCGCAATGTTGTTTACGTCAAATGTAATTTTCATTTTTTCTAAGTGTGTATGTTTCATAGACATTAAATCAATTTTAACTTCGCTTCCTATTAAATAAAGACCCTTATTACAGTACATTTCTACAAAAACGAGCTCAATTTGAAAATAAATCTGAGGATTATGATTGATTACAGAACTCTGGAATTTTCTATAGGAATGTTTTCAGGCAGAAATTTGATATTGATGCTATTAGACAACTGTGAAATCAAGACCAATAGATCAGTTACATATCAGGACCTCATTCCGACAATTTATCAAAAGTCCTCCGACAATTTATCAAAAGTCCTCATGATGTTTACAACAATAGGTTATAAATCTAAGGATCAGATAATTGTTATTGTAATATTGAATTAAATCAGTCTGCATCAATAAATTTTCAACTTCAATCCAATATTTTTTTGGGTGTGGTGTGGGGGGGGGGGGTTGTATGGTGTTAAACCCCAAAACCTTCTCTTGGCTACGCCGTTGCTTGGAGTTATTTATTTCGCTTTTCATTTTCCGGTATGTTTCAGATCGATCCGATGGTTATAAGTTAGAAAAATTGCAGTCAGAAGGTTCGCACAAATGAACATTTTTGTACTGATAAGTTATCAAGTTCCTTTCAGACAAGTTGGAAGTGTTCGGTGATTATTTCTAGCGGTTGTAGATAGTAAAATGAAATACAAAATTCGTTTTATCGAAATAATGTTTAGCTTATTTCAATGGATTATTACTATATTGAACAAAAAATAGGCGACAAAGAGTAATCAACAAACAACAAGCCATAACTTTTAAAGTATTCAAAATAGATATTTAAAGTCTTTAGTAAAGTTATTCGCAAAAGTAAGAGCTACAAATTTGCTGAAGACATCATTTCGATATAATCACTTCCAAGAAAATTTGTGAAAATATCTCACTCATAGGGGGATTAATCAGCAAAAGCACAATACCAAAAGAAAGGGCATATTGCCTCCATTAAATTCACCGAAGATACTATTGACCTAAAATAAGCCGTTTTGGCGTTAAAAATAGATTACATGTTTTTGGTCATATTTCTGGCAATGGGAAATGATAAAAATCTTTCGTCCGCATTTAATGTTAAATATCTCTTTTGATAATAGTCCGATTTCAACAATCTGTAGCTTGTTCGAAAGGTATTCGTTAAAGCTATCTAAAAACATATGAATTGCTATTCTATATTGTCAATTTCGGCAGATAATTCAAAAAAACTGCAAAAAACGCCATTTTTACGCATTCAAACATTCATATCTTGGAAACTAAACATCAGAATCAAAAACAAATTAATAGCGCTCATACTGTTTTTTAGTTCTTTCATTTAAAATTGGTTTGGATAAGATCGGTTCAGCCATTGCTGAGAAACACGAATGAGAATTTGTCCGTTACATACACACACACAGACACACACACACACAGACATTGTCCCAAATCGTCGAGCTGAGTCGATTGGTATATAAGACTCGGCCCTCCGGGCCTCGGAAAAAATCTTGAAAGTTTGAGCGAATTCTATACATTTCTTTTATAAGAAATGTAAAAAAACATACAATCTCTAAATAATTAGATCGTGTCCCAAGATACAATGCTTTGAGGGAAAAAGTTTGCATGTACCCGAATAAATTTACATTTATCTAGCCCAAAAAAATACATAAATGATTATAAAAAACTACCCTGACCGGCCAGAAATAAACCAAAAATGCTGTTTTTTTATCATTTCATGTTTATTTCGCGATTAAAAACTCAGTGTACTCAAGTTGGTTTTTTGTCGCGCGCTTGCGAATTTATATAAGAAATTGCTCCAAAACGTTCTTGAGATCGGTTCAAAGTTTTCTGTCAAATTAACTACATAATGATAAAACAAGAATTGATTTTGTTATTTTTTATCATCGAACAACTTTCAGTGCAACTGTGCATCGTTAGTGTTTTGTTTTTCTTTTATCGCGCTCTACCCACTCCGAGATCCCAAAATGATCTTTCAGAAGAGGCGCTTTGATTGGTCACCGTTTTTCGATGTGCGAGGTAAATTATGCTCTCAGCCGAACTTTCACTCAATATCTCAGTTCACACCTCAATTAATTAAGATAATTTAGGTCAGTTATTTCCGTATGAGCCTTTTATATTGAATTTAATTATTTATGTTTAATATTGAAAAAATATGTAATCTGTTTGCCGAATATCAACGGGAAAGAATACAAAAATATTAAAAAAAATAACACATCTAAATGTATTCTCATTCACTCCGATTATATCGCTGACATTCTACCCACCCGCCTTTTCAGACAAAAATGCAAGAAATACACCGATTTGCACAGTAACTCAGCTTTTCAGTTGCATCATTGATGCGAAAATCCCTTTAGCTTGTTTTGTTTTAATGGAATACTGATGACCACCTATTGAGTGCCAAACTAACGGCGAGAACCGCACATGCGCCCCGTAAATAATCATCGATGGAACTCACTCTCTCTTAAAGCGAAATACCGCGCTCACCATATGGCCGAACTGCGTGCGAGCTTGCGTATGCTCTCGATTCTCGTACTATCTCTTGTGAGCATGGATCGCGCGAATTGTGTTCCAGTCTGCGGTCTGTCACGAGATTAATTCCTCGGCAGGATTCAACCGGCGGTGGTGTTCTCCAATGGTCGCTGGTGATTTTATTCGATGCTATGTAAAATGTTCATGTTAGACTTGAAGAACCACGAGTAAATTATATGTTTACACGCGAAACAAAACACACAAAAAACGAGTTTAAGGATGACATGATTTTTGATTTATTAGGGTAAACAGGTTTAATACGCCCCCCTTAAGCAAAAATCGCTATATTTCACCATTCGATGCAATGATCTCCGCACCAACTACTCCAATTTATTGTTATATTACTTAAAAATTAGTACCCGTTTCATTTTTATTAAAAACAATGTAACAAACTGACTTAGTACGTTGATTTCATGAAACAATACTGTTATCAGTCATTTTTACTTTTTAGATAATTCATAAATCCTGGGAATTGAAGAGGGGCATTTTGCCCTGGTGGAGCGTATTATACCCTTTGACCTTACTGTTTTCTTTGCAAAGCCTTCCAGAAATCCGTGGACTAATTAGTATCCGGATAAAGAATGGGCAAATTAAGCATAGCAAAGACCATGGGGCTAGATTCCGTATGCGGCATTTTCGCCTTCTGCTTCAACAGACTTCTCAGCCAATTCTTAGTGTATAAGACACTTGCATATTGAAACTAAGAATCTTCGCTGGTCGGGGCTCGACTGTGACGACTTCCTTATGAGGCCAGCGCCACACCCTCTGAAACGCAGCACCAGGGCAAACCGCGAATCAGTTCCTGCTTATTGAAAGTGTGCAAATTTTTGGACGGCTTCGGAATGGTAATGAACTAGCATCTCCAAGCAGTTCAGCGAAACAAAAAAGCTGGTAGATCGTCTTCAAACTACAAGCTGAAATAAATACCATGTAGATGAGAATTCTTCGACAGGTCGTTGTGGAATCTAGGGTAAGTTTCGACAATGCACTCACAAACGAATTGCGTCAATTCTAGAGCTTTTATTCAAAACGACATATCTACAATGAGTGACTCTCTTTGTTTACTTTCTCTTTTTTCGATTTTTACGGCGTCACTATAGCAATTTTCACTTATTTTACAGTACAGATCGAACGACGGTGGTTTTGACTAGCATATTATGCAAAGAGTTGAGGGGAAAATGTTAAAGCGACCAAATTATTAACAGAAGAGAAAGTAAACAATATGAGTCGCTCATTGTAGATGCCTTTTTGAAAAAATAACGCTCTAGAATTGTTTGTTATCTTCGCCAACGTTTCGACCCCTGAAGAAGACCCAACCCGGGGGTCGAAACGTTGGCGAAGATAGCACACAATCGACGCAATTCGTTTGTGACTGCATTGCCGCCGAATCTTACCCTAGAAAAAACACCACTACATTTCTCCAGCGGAATTCTAATATTATTAATAAAACGTAACAGAAGTGTTTGCCTGAAGTTCTGTTGTATCTACTCGCTCAAGCGCGCAACTAAAAATAAACACAATCTCAAATTAAAATTGAATATTTTTATAAATGATTAATTTGCATTATGACTTCGTTTCATCAGTATCTATCTGAAACACTACTTTTCTGTACAAGTCAATAGCTCGTGATCGTGGATGAAATACATTGATATTATCACCAAATTTCATCAGGGAACCAAAGCATTGCATATTAGCATTTTTCCTAGATAAACATAAAACTTCAAATTGAACTGAATTATCAGATTATTTGGTAATGCCGAGTAGATAATGAATATTTTACAGAAATACTACTTTCTGTTCTCGAATGTAATAAAGTCACACAAATCCTCTGAACCTCCTGATCTCAATTCACTCTGTAAGCCATTTGATTTTTTTTTTGTTTTCCAAGGAGACACATGGCGATCGTTTACCTCCGTACGTGTGAATTTAACTGAACATCTTCAACAAACATATCTGGTCAAAATTGCTTCGGCGTATAAATTGGACTATTCCTGTCCTCGGCGAAGCATAAATCAAACTCGATTCCACAATCAGCGCATTTCGGGTAGACGCACCAGCTAAGTACTACGATTACAAAGCACCCCATAAATGCCTCCAAAATTATTACGCAGTCTTCAATGCTGCCCACGCCTTGCCACAACCCATCTCAATTTTACGCTCCAATTCTCCGAATCCGTGGATCTCGGAATCGATTGCCGAAAACCGAACCGAAGCGAAAGCTTCAATTGCGCGTAATTTCCCACCAATCTGCAGTTCGCCAGCATCCAGACACAGATAACTGTCATTCCCGCACAAAACTCCATACCGGCGGCGTGCGGGGCCGGGCGAATTCGAAATCAATATGGTTATACCGAGCCAGTTGTAGCTGATGATAGCATTTCACCGTCGCTCGTTCACGTTCGACAGCCGCGCGGGTGCCCTATTGTGAGGTGCAGTATCCGAAATTATAACCCGGCAGTGATCATCGTTGGACCGACCACAACACGACGCAACCCGTTCCGTCCCATCCCGTACCATCACGCACCGGTGGTGTAGCAGATTCGCGGCGAAGCTCAATGCTGTGAAATGCAGTTGATTTTACGACTGAAATTGATAGTCCTGCAAATTCGGACTGCTAGACTGCTGTAGTGATTTTTGCGGATTCGCCAGTCAGTCATCACAGGGACGTTTGTACACAGGAAAAATTAATTTAAATTACTAGTATCCTGAACGAACAATCCATTCGATATCATAAATTGAATTCAAATTGATAAACCAGCGCACGATTGGAATTCTCAGAATAGGTTGTTGACCTTTGAAATTTATTGAGTAAGTCCGGGGAAATTTTCTGTGTGCTACAAATACTACATACCCGGGTTTACTCGGTTGAATGCAGAGTTCGAATATCAATCGGTGAAACAGCGAAAAGGATTACATTTGGCGCCAGCTGCTGGTGGGTTGATCATTATCGTTCTCCCTCTGTGTCTAGAGCAGCACTAACCGCATGGCAGGACTTATATTGACACATGTAACGGAGATAATTATGTTACTGCTGGTAGGTGGCAGATGTGAGCTGGCATCTACCAAATTACACAGTTTAAGCTTTGATTTCGTGCAATCAGCTTAAGCATTGATTTTGAGCAAACACCTGGACCATTTAAAATAGAAAACGTTTGGTGTATCTCGTTGCAGTATTTGTTTTAAATTTCGTCTATTGGACACAGCGTTGGCTTTATTGGGCAAGGGTTCTTTTTTAATTATAATGTGTAAACAAAATGAAATGAATCGATGTTTCTAATCATACAAGTCGATTTGCAACTTTCCTTAATTAAAGCAATTAAATCTGGAGAAAATAAACATAAAAATATTCAATAACTTTGAACCGAATGATAATATTTTCAGACTATATTCAATGAAAATTAGTAATTTTACAACCTTGTTTGCATGAAAGGTCACAATGAAATAATTATTAAATAAATTAAATTTAAGGGGGTTACCATGAAAAATGCATCATGAATTTTAAAGATTACTCCTATGAGTTCAAGTTCATCGGAAAAAAAAATTTCGACTTGTTCTAAAACTTTGTTGAAAAAAACCAACTCTGTATTATTTCAGGGGAAAGAGGTGTTTTTTCGTTTCAGAATAAGGGTATTATTCATGTGAGTAATTCCTACAAAAACGATGGTTTGACGTCTAATGAATAAGGTGTACGTTTCAGACATTTCCGACCACCGTACTGTGTAACCGTTTTCTTTGATATTTGTTGCTGTGCTGGTGGTTGGTTATTCAAGTATTAGTAGAGTTTGAAGTACTAATGTATGTCTTTCATGTAATGATCACAACTTCAGCTGGATCTTGTACCTGTCTATTACGTCTCTCATATATTGTTTTTTATTTCTTCATTCCAAATCCTATACTGCCATTCTACACCCGTTTTCAGCTAGGTCAGCAAGGATGGTGATAGTGAACGTCTTAACACTCACACATTCTCAAACGCGGTCTCAAGCGGGAACCTAAAGCCCCCCCCCCGAAATTTTTCAAAAATAGATTCAAGAAGCAACATGTTTTTCGGTAACTTGTAAAAAATTGTATCTTGTTTGGTTTCAACAAATTAATGGGAGAATGGTGAGGAAGATTGCTATTTCGAGCCACCGAAGACATCGGTCATGATATCTAGTCAGTATGCCGAGTCTGATAACACACTTCCTTTCATATTGTGTGACTCGTCGGAAGAACAAAAGAAACTGTTACTTTAATTCTTGCTGGGATGATCCGTCGGATGATTGAATCGCAGAAGCAAGAAGTGGTGCTCCAGCCAAACGTGGAGGCTATTGACTTCCGGAATTTTTGCATAACCGAATTTCATGATGGGAAATATTTGCTGAAGGTGAAAATAGAGGTTATGCTTACGAACTTCGCCTTTAACGAGTTCTACCTTGTCAGGTATTCAGTACTTATCTTATTCAACACATTAGCCCAGGCGAAACCAGTCATTTTGCAACTTGTAACACGTGGTTGATTCTCATATATATGGATGATGAGAAAATCAATGTTCGGCTACAAGATCTGATACCACTTACTTGAACCGCGGACGAACGACCAGGAGGTTAAAGCCCCAATAAACAAACTTAACTTATTTGAACCGTGGCCATTAAAAGATTCCTGTCACATTTGGAAAAAATGGAATTTATTATAAAGGACACATCTAGGAATTAGACGGGCAGGGTTAGCTAGGATTTCGTCCTAGCTGACCCTGTACGTACAAAACGCAATGCGATAGTATCATTATACGGGTTACATCTTTGCACATCCATAGTCTCCAATACGATTACCTGAAAAACAAACAATTGCCAAATTTGTGGCTGCTGTTCATATAATATTGACGGCAAAAACTGCGTCTAGTATCTCAAAATTAACAGTCAGCATCATCATTGAGGAAGTCAACACTGGTGGCCCGTAAGGGGCCAAAACAAAAATTAAATCAGATATTCGCGAACATGGACATGGCAGTTACCACGATAATAATACGAAAGTGTACAAGATAGATATGAACGACCACCAAGACGCGGTTGGTTATGAAAAATATTTCTCAGTCAGTAAACAGGTCAATCGCACGAGATCTGTTGGACAACCATTAGCGTTTTATCATTTTCATTGTTTTCATTGTGGAAATATATTAAAGACTCAAGGTTTCATTTAGCTCAAATAAACGAATTATATAATAAAAATTTAGAAGTTTCGTAGAAAACTGAGTACAAAAACTGTCCCAAAATTAACATTTATCGCTAGTGATGGCATCTAACAAAACTCATTTTATGCTTGATATTGGCCTGAATGAAGAAAGTTAGTTAAATCATACGCAAATTGGATTTCTGTAATAGATTAGAGCACTGTACGCTTAATATAAACGTCAGGCATCTCACTCAAGCGTGCTAAACAAAAACATTTCAATTAGCTGATGACATAGTTGTAGCCGAGACGACAGGTTTTTTTTATTTTCGTATCATTTTAATGCAATAGTATTTCTATTGACATTCAATTTCATTTTATGTGGGGAATGCTGTGAAAAAATAAACAAGCCAAAAAGTGGTAAACCAGCGGTTTTCCTGAGGTGTTTATCAACCCACGAATCGTATATTACTAATTTTGTTGATATACAGAAACGTACACAGTAGCGGTAGGACTAACTGACGTGATTTTACACTTACTTTCCTTCAGATGTCAATTGATCAATTGATGCTAAACCACATATTAGTCAATCAACCATAATAAACTAAATGTTGCAACCACCAGCAGCATTTTAGTCGCTTTCGATGGTTTCTAATTAATGCCTATGTAAGTTTGAAAACGACGTGTCGATAGATTGATCAGACATCAGTAGGTTATTACGGAGAGCGACTAAAATGTTGTAACTAGTTGAGTCTTTAAGTCAATAAGGTGGGATTATTGTTTCGATTTCATGTTTTCATTATATTACAGTCTTTCATTTTATTTTTGGTCTTTATGGAATAAGATGATAAGACATCACGGAGAAAAAAAGCAAAAAGGAATCAATAAATTGAAATCGAGGGTAAGTAAGTGCGATGTATTCCCTTATATGTGTCGAAATTAAGAGATGCTGAAATTATTGAGCTTGTTCACATTTATAGTTTCTAGTTATGTTGTCCGCAATGAAGCATTTAGCAAAATTTTACGTAAATTAGATGATAGTAGTAACAGTGTTAAGTGATTTTCATTCGATTTGTGGACAATTTTCTTGAATAGATTAAATTCCGGGAAGTTACCTTTAGTTGATTAAATCATTGAAATACATAAGTCATTCCACGTCAGTTTTACAACCAAAATTTCAATTCCTTCCAAAATGTTTTCTTACATTCTTTAGCTAAAAATAATTGACACGTATTTTTTTGGTTTGGCTAAATATTATATTTTTTTTTTCAAGTTATTCGCTTTTGAACTTTTCAAGTCTATAAAATTGAACATTTTTCAATCACTGATAACTCGGAATCGACTCGATATATGGAAAAAAATATTAAATAAAAAAGTTGCGTTTCAAATAAGCTTATCAAAAAAAAATCACAATTTTTTTGTTATATAATTTATGAAATTTGCAATTACTTGAAACAAATTGAATTTTTTTAAGGTTGGACCAAATTTTTTATTTATTATTTTCTTTAAGTATTAAAATCATGTTAAAAAGATTATGTAAAAATTTGGCAGTGGAATTCTTTGCGAGATTTTACAATTATAAACATAAAGCAAGGCAATTTTACACTAAACGCCCAGTGAAAGGCCTGTTATAAGTGAAATATCTCGTAAAACACTTCAAGTTCCATTCTGAAATTTTCTCATAATCTTCTTAATATAGTTATGTAATCAAAATAAATTTGATTTCGGGGGACTTTAAAAAAAATATTCTTTTAACATTAGAATACCCCAAAAAATAAATTTGCAGAATGCGAGTCATTCCACGATTAAAAACTATGATTTTAGTTCCCTCCAATTTTTTTGCATTCTTTAGCTGAAAATTATAGACACGATTTTTTTACTTTGGCTGAATTTGATATTTTTTTTCAAGTTATGAGTTTTTGAACATTATAAAATACTAGCTAATACCCATCGCGCGTTGATGCGATTTTCAACGAAATAGGAGGAAAACACAATTTGTTCCGAAGCGCCATCTTGTAGACAGATAATCCCCACCAATAGCACACAAACACGCTCCATAACAAATTCCTACTATGCATAAATTTTTACGGCAATTGGTTAAGCCGTTTGGGAGTCCATAAATCATGTACATACAAATATCGACTTTTAATAATATAGTGATTTTTTAAAGTTTTATAAATTTAATAGAATTGGACATTTTTCATTCACTGATAACTGAGAAACTATTAGATTTCTGGAAAAAGCGGCGGTGTAAAATTGCCTTGTTTTAAGTTTATAATTGTTATATCTCGCCAAGTATTTTGATATCCACTCCCAAATTTTTACACAATTATTTTAATATGATTCCTAATATTTAAAGAAAATAATAAGTATAAAAATTGGTCCAACTTTAAAAAATTCAATTTGTTTCAAACAATTACAAATTTCATAAGTTATATAACAAAAAGAAATTGCATTTTTTTTAGTAAGCTCATTGAGTACACAACTTATTTATTTAATTTTTTTTCCATATATCGAATCGCTTCCGAATTATAAGTGATTGAAAAATGATCAATGTTATAAACTTCAAAAGTTCAAAAACTAATAACTTGAAAAAAAAATCATATTCAGCCAAAATAAAAAATACGTGTCAATTATTTTTAGCTAATGAATGCAAGAAAAAAATTGGAAGGAATTCAATTTTTGGTTGTAAATCAGACGTGGAATGACCCATATATTTTGATCCTATTGATCACCAAAGATCCTCCTTCCTAACTGGGGTATGCCAAAAAATTATGTTAGCATGATGCATTAGAACTGGTAATACTTACAGGACGCCAGATCAAGAAAATAGAAGTTGAACCATCTACAATTCGTTTGCTAAATCAGAAGATTTTGTGCAAATTTCGACATTCTCTTCGATCGAATATTTTATGGATATTTTTCTACTCATTTCGATTTAGCGTCTTCTACACCTTTTAAACGTGTAGCTTAGAACACTTTGCGTTTTCCAGCACCGTCAAGGATTGTCATATTCGGTTAGCGCATAAATACTGAGAACTCTAGAATATCCATTGTTGCAACGAGAGTAAATTGTAATTTGAAAATAAAAATAAATAATAAAAATCAAATTAAACATCAGTAATTCGTTGATGTACTATAGCCTTTCTTGTAACAAAGAACATGGATTGTCTTAGATTTGGCTTTGTTTTCATTAAGAACTATTCAAAATTTCGTTTAGTTTCTAGTGACAATATGAAGTAATTAGAACTAAAAGCTTTATGCAGGGGCGGGTAAAGCGTAGTTGGTAAATCGATTGCCTTGTACGCAGCTCATCACGGTTCGTTCATCAATCCCGCACATATAGAGGCGAATAACCATAAGGTTAAAACCTCTATAATCGAAATAAAAAAAGGTTTATACAATAATTTTTAAGCCCCTCCCGAAATAAACTCCTGGCTACGGGCCTGGGTCCATGCCCTCAGCTGGACCAATTAAGAAAATACGCTCATACCTATTAGACAACACGTCTCATGGCGACATGACCGGAAACCCTATCGATATAAGGGATCCCACTCTCTGCCAGAATTAAAACCGCACACCGAAAATTTAATATCAGGTTCGTTTAATTTTAATTCGTTCGGTTCGCGCAACCATTCAAAAACATACGCGAATATGTTACAAAATCACTTCAACGTACAAACGTTGGAGCCGCTCGCGATTTTCCAAGCAACCTACGCCTACGACCTCGCAAACATGATTACACTCCGGTGATAAGGTGAACGTCTCAGCACTCATAAACTTACCAATGCGATCTCAAGCGTCAACCTACAAACTTCCGCGCTCGCGCCATCATGAATCGGGATCGTCCGGAAGTCTCTATCCTCGGTACAAACAGTCTAGGTCCATGTTAATTAATAAAATAAAATACAAAATTGAAAAATTAAGAAAAAAATAACTCCCATCTCCACTAGACAAAACGTTCCATGGCGACATGACCTGGAACTCTAGTGATATGGACCAACTCACTCCCTGTCCGAATGTGATCCGTACACCGAAAACTAAATATCAGAATGACGGACCGCGAATATATGAGCGGCAACAGGATTTCAAAATCGAAGCATACGCGACAAACACGTCAACATACGAACGCTTAAGCCCTTCGCGATCATCTACGCACACTTATGCCCGCGATCGCGCAAACTTGATAACACCCCAGTAATTATGTGAACGTTTTAGTACTTCCGAAGTTACAAACGCGGTCTCAAACGCAAACCCGCAAACGCGCGTGGCCATGAATCGGTCACGTCCGGAAATCTTTAGCATTCATTCTAGCAACTTAGGTCCATACATTCAGTTGGACCAATAAAAAAATAAAGCTCATAACCACTAGACCACACGTTCTACGGCGACATGACTGGGAACTCTAGTGATATGAAAGAACCCACTTTCTTCTGGAATCTGAACCGTACACGAAAAATTAAGTATAAGATTCACGGTCCGCGCGCGATCATTCTAGAACACACGCGAATATTCGAAAGGCACACGGTTATAAAATAGAATTTGTACACGCGAAGTTACATACACGTTAGCACACGCGGCATACAAACGCACACGCGATCGAGCACGTTAACGTACAAATGTTCAAGACCTTCGCGATGATACACGCGATCGCGAGTCCCCACGCCCGAACATACCTGAACCGTACAATAAATATCACATTCAGAATCACGGCCCGCTATAATTGGCCCAAAGCAGTGTTTTAGTATGCGCCATTCGCCTGCCTCGTCTGCAAATTGTGGTATGTTATTCTGATGGGGAGCTCTTCCAAGAACCTAGCTCTACAGCTCCAGTAGGACAACTCTCGAAAAAAAAAGAAAAAAAGAAAAAAATTCCCTGTAGCTACCAGAGAAACTCAGATCAAAACCATTTTTTCCTACCCGTCGATTGGATTATTTGGGCAAGAACCGTTACTCATAAAACGACAGAGAGGCGCAAAGATATTGAAAGATTGAGAGATTTGGTTGAAAGAAAGAATGCGAAGATTTCCTGAAGCCACCCATTTACACTTTTACCATACATGAAATTTGGAACTGCGTGACGCCCAGGAATTTCACTGAAAACATTGAAAGTGAGTTACTTTCATTACCTATTTAAAAATATGTTCCTCTTCAAAACTCTTCCTGACTAAGCAACTGCCGATAACAAAATATTGAATATTGTTTTAATATTTGATAGGCTTCCGATGTGAAGTTTGGATCAAACAATTGCTTCGGCTTTAATCCTTATCCATCGAACTAATGTTACCAACAGACACACAATCGGTGATCCAAATCATTGGAAAAGCAACAACCCATTCATCACTCACTAGTTATTCCACCAGAGCACGAGTAGGTATGCAATTAGCGACTCAACTCAACGGTATCCTTTGTGTACTCGGCCAGTCCTCAATGCTAGGTGTAAACTAATCATCTTATCATATTTCATTAATCAGTCTACCTTTTGTTCTTCCAGAACCGTGGATGGCAACGGGAATTACATAAACAGCAGCACCGACTGCCTACTGATTACGGCAAGGACCTGGAAGGTGTCGGACGCTGTCTAGCACACTGCCGTTTAGGAGAATGATGGTGCTACTTTCTGTCGTTCTTGTGTTGCCTTGCTCCATCGGGGAATTAGTTCTATCGTCGACTGCAAATGTATGTGATATCACTAAGGCAGGGTCTCAATCTGCGATTCTGAAAACAGCCAATTGTTCCGAAGGGAAATGGAACACCAACCGGATTTGGAGCAACCCCCAATGCCCATCGACGACGGTTTTGATTGTTACGGTGCAAAGGGGTAGCACGATTTTTGTACACCCCGGTTGGAAGAAACACCTCCAGATCGGTTCGTTGAAATTGATTGGATGCATTGTTCGGAGTAATTTGAATAGATTGTTGGGAGCAATTAGCGATGAATTGTGGTGATTGCGAAACGGGGTTCAATAATTCGCTCGACTAGGAAACATTCCGATAAAATCGATATCTGAAGCTGTAATATGATATTACAATGCCATAGCTGTGAAACCTCAGCAATTAATCAAAACTCGAATGTTATAACATCCAACGAAAACAGCCTGTTCATCTTGATAAAACGAATCTGTTTGATGACGAGAATTAAAATGTCTGCAAAACATTAAATTCTTTAATGTTTTAGAATGCACGACAATTTGAGATAAGATCTTGAAGGTCACATCAGCTACAAGCAATGAGTGTTTAATACTTGGGAACAAGGTCTGATCTCCGCACTTGTCACCTTTTCCCTAGCGTACTATATTTTTTCACCATCAACACGGGTCGCTTCCTCTTGAGTAAGACAGCGACAGATTAACTTAAGCTGTAAACCATTTTTAAGCACGCTACTTGTCGAAACAGCTTCCACAAAAGATTCCTGTCCTGGTGTTGTCCTTTCGACAGCCAACGGGCAGCATTTGTTTGGATTAAATTTTGACACCCGTTGTGGTGGCAAGCGAGGGTGTGAGTGTGTAAGCAAGTTTGTGGCTGGGTCAAGATAAGAAAATCGCAAATGTTTGAACAATGCTAGAGGCGCCCGAACAATGTTTGCTTTTCGAGCATTTCGGAGTGGAGCATAAATGAAAAGTAAGCAATGAAGCGAAAGGTGCTGGAAAGTGTGGTGTTTCCGGTAAGTACACTGAGACGAGGATGCGCACAATGATGCAGAAGTGTAATTCGGAATTATCGGAGGAATCTTCTTTAGTTTCAATTCGGGAAATATGATTGCGTTTGAGGTTTTATAACTTACCGGCTTATCACATTTTTCCTATGCTATATTTCCCCATAAGGGAAAAAATTGGGTAAGCAATATTTCCTGTCATGCATGGTTCTGGGTGGCTTGCACTGATTTAGCCGATGATCAATTCAATTGGAAGTCTTTTTTTTTTCGTTTTTTCAAATCTTTTTTTTTTTTTGTTTATTTGTGGCTTTAACCTTTTTAGGTCATTCGCCTGGTTTTCAAATCTGATATTCTCAACGTGTCCACTGTCTCAAACATTTACACCAATCTTCAGTAAAGTAGATACAAATTGCCACATTTTTCCAATGTAGATTGGTTTTTTCTAGAATGCATTTGAACAGCTAGAAAACTCTACCCCTTTCAGTACCGGAACATGAGCAACTCAGCCAATGAAGCAAACGTGAACTTTTTCCTCGATGATTTGATTTTTTTTCCCTCAGAACAGCATATATGCATTACGATGGTGCAATGCTCGCTCCACTGTACGACCGCCATGTCATAATTTGTTTAATACGTTTATTCGAAAACTTTCCCTGCTTCCGGCAACCATAGTAATTTAGCATCGAACATCACTTCATCTTCTTCTTCTGGTAAGTAAGCTGCCCTTACTCACTGGAAGAGTGGAATAAAATTGCACACATATATTGGGCAGAAAAGTTTTTTCCCCTCAAACTGCACTTTGTCATATTAAAAAAAAAAGGACACCACAAACACCGAATGACGCAGTTATAAGCTATAAGAGAAGGAAGTTGTGGTTATGGGCGATAAAAAATTCATCAACCGTACATACAGTATACTAGCCCAGCACTGCATCATCAAGTATGTACAACTATTTCGTAATGATGTAGTGATGGCGCGAACGAAAAAAGAAAACTCATCCAAGATATTCGTAATGAACGTGGGAAGACAAGTTTTGCGGTGGAACGGAAATTTGCCTGATGGCAATGAACATATATTATGTGATTAAAATAGTGACTTGCTGTACATGTGAAAAATAATTAAACGACAGCTGTCAAGAGCATATTTAATGATAATTTTCCTTCGTTACCTATAATAAAAATAATAAACGAGGAGCTTGGCTTATGATTAAGTACTGGGTAAATTGACGCCTTAAAAATTATCATTCGCAAAGAAATTTCTTCGAAACCAGATTACTGATTTCAATTCAACAAAAATTTCAAAGATCACTGAACGAACAATCACGCCACAATATATTTACTTCATATATCTGTTTCTGCTGTTATGGTTCATGCTGAACGTGCGTTACATTCCGAAATGGAAAAAGTTGTGCCATCAAATTGGCACAAAATGGCACGTCGCGTTGAACGCGTAAGTATAGTGTCGTCCTCCTGAATGACAGTGAAACTGTTGCAAATTGGTCAAAATAAAAAATTTATCATCATAATAACGACGATGAAAAAATCAATACGTATCCAATGATTTCCTGTTAACATCAAAACGTTTCAATAGTCCTGCTGTATGCGTTGACGTAACATTTTTTACGGTCTCGAAATGGCAGCAATATTGTTGATACGGAGATGAGCACACTATACGCTAATATCCGCCTGTTTTATAGTACTGCCACAACGTGCCGTGCAATCGTATGTGAAGGGGGTATGGGTTTTACGTTCAAACAAACAAGCAGTAATATTTACTTGCATCCGTAATGCAACATTGTTCTTGTACTGTAAAACGGAGTATCTACGATCATATGGGCGATCGAAAATAAAAGCCATAAGGACAGGGCCAGCGTCGTAAAGCTCGTGAAAATCGGACTGAGATTCCTTAGCATAGGGAGCGTTTAAAAGTTTTCACCCGAAAAGTTGTCTAGGATGAAATTCCAGTGTAAAAGCAGATTAAAAATAAATAATCCGTTTGCGTGAAAATCCGTATATCGTCTCTACATACAAGATCAAAAATCGGTGCAGGAAACTACTTTGTAATAACCGGATATATTTTTTTCCACGGAAACACCGCACAGCAAGGCCAGAATAGCATTAAACCGATTCAAGCGTTGCTTCAACCGATTCAAATGTAGTCCGAGAAAAAAATATATTTTAGACTACATGTATACAATGTTCGGAAGTGATCAAACCGTAGCGACAAACAGAAAACGATGGCAAACAAATCTGTGTCTGGCAAGCGATCTGCGAATGTGTCAAATTAATGCAGCTCTTCATCCCATTCAAACACACCTACAAAAACGAACCTCTAAAAATTCTTCTTTTTTAAGGACTTGCGAAGGCCTGAAACTGTTATATCTCGATTTATCATCTTTCACTGCGCCCGAACCGTCTTTGACTGTTACGGTACCAATAATGGTTTTTGAACTAATAAAAGTTCAATAGTTCAGAACTTTGCCCTATCGGCAAAATTTAAGCCGTCTTGAAATCAAACCTACGTAAAATCCCAAAACTGTTTAAAATAAACTTGAACACCAGAAAACTGCTGTTCAGAGAACAAAGGAGGCTCCTAGCCGATTCTTTTTAGCCGTTCACAAACTCGGTATTTTGGTGTGAGACAGCTTAAAGCTAAAAATTTTTATGGTCATCATTTCCGTTTTGTAATATAATTAGATAAACTTACATTTATCGGTTTAGAACCAGAATACAATGGCTTGCTAGTACAGTTAATCTGCGATTCTGCCCGTTTTATCTGTGATATAGTTTTAGGTTAGGTTAAGTATTTTAGAAATTTAGTTTTAAGCTCAACCGTACCTTACTGTGATGACTGTGATTTCCTTAGGTATAATTTTAGGTTTCACTGTGTATATATAAGGTTTAACTGTACTAACAATGATTTTACTGTGATTTAATGAATTTAATATAATTAAGTTTTCCTCCTCCTGCACGATGCCTTACTCAGCACTTTTTGAAAAATGAGTTTCAGTCAGTCGAATGACAGTACTGTTCAGCAACAGTTACACCACCAAGAGCAGTGTTGGCAGTAACAACTGCAAAAAAGTAACGACCCCATTTTTTCACTCACTAATAATATTTTTATGAACATTTTTTTATCATGGAGCAATCTTGTGATCCTGCAAAAAAGTTATTTAATTTTAGAATGTAGTGTATTAGAATTCAAAACCTCAAATGATCAGATGAATGCGAAGTCAAAATGTGAGCCACTTAAAATCAACATTGCGCGCGTAGAATCAATATCAGCGAAGTATAATGTTCATTGGACGAGAACATGTCTGACGTTGCATGTGGGCTCTGTCCAGTTTCATCACATCAGGAATAATGTACTGCTCACAATCAAGAAGTTCTAAACAAATTTAAACGTACTACGGTAACTTCCGTAGTCTGAAAACTGGTGAGCTATTTTTGACGATAAAATTTATCGACTGACTCAGTTTTTAAAAAATTAAAATAAGGGTTTCGTACTATCTAACGTTTCGACCTTTGGGGATACCCTTTCTTAAGGGAAACTATAGTTTTTATAAGAGAGGGAATTGCTTGTATTAGAAGGAATAAATCTAAAAGATCTTCCAGTTATACTAATACTACACTCAGAAAAGCTTCCCTCTCAGGCGTTTTTTGCCAAGATAATTATCATATTAGATTATAATCAAATTTGAGATTTACACACCAAATCCATATATCTCAAAACACGGACGTTAAGTAGCATTGCAGTAATTTACAGAAATAATATTCCAATGCAAACTCGATCTTATTTTTGTACTTAACATAGATTAATGCATCCATCCATACATCATACGCCGGGCGGACGGACAGCGATTTCTTGTCGAAAAACAAGTTTAGTAGATTCACAATGCTATACTGTGTCATTTTTACGATTGTGTTTTTATGTCAATGTTTTCCTCTTTAATACAAGTAATAGTTTTCGTTGAATAAGGCCTCTACCAAAGGCCGAAACGTCACATATCAAGAATCTCTTGTTTTGATTTTTTAAATACTGAGACAGCCAAATTCAAAATCTCCACACGGTATCTCTGGTAAAAAATATTTAGACAAAAAAATCAGTATCGCCAAAATACCCACCAATCGAAAGCTTAGATGCCCCTCTTTCATGTGAGCATAACTTTGAAATGTTTTATCGGGGGGTCTAGGGTTTTTTTTTTCATATTTTGATGATCAATTTTTTAGGTAATTTTTCAATGAATGGCTCAAAGCAGATATCTTCCTTTTAGGAGGTTCAATCACACACACACACACACACTAGCAATACAACGGACTTTTAACATTAATGAAATTCTTCAAAGACACCATTTAGCCAGTTTGCCATTGGTTATTGGGTGTTTTTAAATGAGAAAAACAAAACGTTTCCTTCAATTTATTTTTCTTCGAAATATATTTTTGCTCTGGATTCCTATGTGACCACTGTTGGTAAATGCTACGTTATTTACAAGGGGGATGTTGGAATGTTGTGACCAAATGCTGCAAGGGGGAGGGAGGGGTCGAAAATCGCAGAAAAAATTAAAGAGTAGTGTACAAGACACGACCACAATCCCATTGAAATGAAATTAACCCTTAAAGGGGCAAATAATTTTTTTCCGTTATCTATTCGTCCTAATAAGGACAGTTTGCTAATAACTATATTTTGGGATACGTGACGAGAATCATATGGAACGATTTGAGCCTTGCCTGCACAGCTGATACGCACGGTATAAACCAGCAATTCGCCATCTCGCTTCTGTTCCGCCATCGTCATTTGAAGCTGCGAACCAAATCCTTCCAGCGCACAGACTAACGTTCCCCTGCCGTAGCTCGTGATTAAATAAAAGATTTAACAGCTATCCTACTAGCAACAATAGCAGTAATCCAACTGGTTCTGCCAGCAGAGCAGGCATTGCAACGAAGGAATTCAGTCAAAAACATTCCTTTTATATCAAGCGATGAATTGTGTAGGACGCTTGTGTATGTCGAGATGAGGTCCGTGTTAGGGAAAGTCTTGCGCAAATTTGTGAAAATTGTGTATGTTTTCCCTATTTATTACATATTTGCTAATAAAGTACACAGATAAATTTGATAACAATTTTTTACTTGCAATTTTCTGAATCGATTGGTGTTCGCATCATGAAAATCCATCAATAATTAACAAAACGTAAACGAAAACTTTGTCAGTTTTCTTACATTTTCATAATGTTTTTGCAATAATGCGGATTTTTCAATAGTGTACAGTTGAAAGACCAATTTATAGTTGCAACCAATTTTTAAGTTGGACTTCTCTGAATCTATTAGTATTTAAATGACGCAAATCCATTAACAATTAACAGCGCTACAGTTGTTTAAAATTATGCCACATTGTTGTAACGCAGTTCGACATCAGATTTTAGTTTTACACCTAGCCCCAGCCCCATATAGTAGAGTAAAGCATTTTCAATGCTAAAAACTACGTCATTTGTGTACGGTCCTTAAAGGTAAAATGGTCTGAGAAATCCGAAAATGATATAATTTTGAATAAAAAAGGGTCGGAAAAGTATCCCGATAAAAAAAAAACCTGTTTTAATCTAAGTGGTGCAATTGTGCCTTTCTCATTTATCAAAGCTATGGTTTAATAGCTGGTTGGTTACGTTCAATATAACATTGTGGAAATATCTGTTACATTCTTATTGAGTAAAGCCATGTCAAGTGATCCTCGAATTTTTCGCAAAATCACCGATCTTCATGAGGTATAATTTATTGTATAGGGATTATGGTGGTTACCCAAGTAGCACTTGCAACTTGTCGAAAGTTTTAAATGTTGCACAACTGCTAAACAATATTTTTTATTGTTGGATATATTTGGAAAGAATTTCCACGGGTTTTTAAACTGATTGTGCAACTATGTAACTATAGAGCTGGCCAATAGTGTTAAGTATGCAAACATCAATTACAGTTGTGAAACTAATCAGAAACTTCCCTAACTTGCACAAACAGTCTAACAAGTTGCAAATGCCTCTTTGTTTGCCATTCCACCCTAAAACAGAACTGTCCAACTACCCAGTGCTCGACAAATGGCACAGCTATTGTTTTCATTAGTTTGCTGCAATTAGGAACATGTTGCACAACATACAAACAAAGTGCGCTTTTTCCATAACATATTTGTTACCAAGAGAGTTACAGATACTGTACAGTAACAAAGCGTGCTACTTGGGTAGCTTTTGGTATAAATATTTCGTTACAATTCCTTTCATTCTTTAGGATATTAACCCTTGAACTTTATTGCATGATAAAATTGAAAATTTTATTTGTCAAAAACTACTGAAGATAATTCAATGAATTTTTGCACATTTATGTAATGATATTTGCACTATCTTATAAAAATATTTTTGCTTTATAATTGTGTAAATAACGGTACTTTGCATCTATTTAAAATTTTCAATTGAATTTTTTCTTGTGTTCTTCACGCTAAAAATTTTCAAAACTTATGTCAAATTACGCGAAAATCTTCCACCTTCAATAATCTGTATTGATAATTTTTCATTTTTGTTCCTATCGAGAGTTATAGAGGATTTTGTAACTGTGCGCTGTTTCAACACACGGCCCACTTTGATGCAACCCGCGAGAACATACATATTGGCAACGCCGCACGTCGTAACGTCCTAATGCGCATCGCTTTGAAGGAGCGTATCTCATGTTCAAAATTGGCATCTCTGAGATTAAAGCAAAAAGACAAGCTTTTCTTTATGGATAATTGAAAGTGATGTTTTGTGAGTAATTTGCATGCTCTTTAGCGTTATTATATTGTTCAAGAGTTATTTAATTTTCTGTCACACAATACCTCGGACAAGTGCGCTCGGTTGTTGCCAGCCGATGAGCAAAGTTGGGCAGTGGGCATGTTTTAATCTGCGTTGGCATATTTTTCGCAAATTGACATACTGTACCACGTTTTATTTTCAGTTGGTTCTGTCTAAGAGGTAGCACGGTATATTGTGAACTTTGCAGCCATGCGTCATCGGGTCGTGCGTTAAATTACGCGCTCATTTAATTTGCATCAGTGCGAGTGAGAAAACGTTTTGACGTTTGTTTTTGTTTCGATCGCACTTGGGTGTTTCCCATATAGAGAGAACTCGACGAAATGCTATATTATCTCAAGATATACAATATTTCCTCAAAAAAACATTCGATTGATTTATGTTATAAATATGGGTCGATCACACGAATGATGTATTCCGTTAAAAAAATTCATAAATATGTTCGTCGTATCTTGTTTTTAAGGCATCCATGTGGAGTGATAAATTTATAAACTATATTGGTCAACACATGTGTAGCATATGTCGTAATGGGCGCAAAAAATACAACGAAAATAAATATGGACATGAACAAAACACAATTTTCCTTAAATTTTCAATTTTACATCCCGTGTTTATAGTCTATAACGCGTTTAAGATATAGGAAAATTTACACGTTTAATTTTTCTTCTTATAGTGTTTGCCAAAGTAATGGAACTGGAATATTTGATGACTCAACAGGTACATTCGGAAAACTGTAACGATGATTTTGAAATAAAGATCGTTGATGATTAATTGAAAGTCGACAAAAATAAATAATATCTTACCAGAACTTGGAGAACCAACAATCAACAGAATTACCAGAAGCAATAGTGATAAAAAACCCCAACTTCGATGCGATTGAACAACAGATTTTATGTAAACTTTTTTTCAAAAGACACATCGTTGTTCACTCGGTTAAAATAAAAACGTGAAATGAAATGCTGTTGGCATAAGATTTTCCACTTTCATATAGTAATGTTGTAGACTAAAAAAGAATTTGGATATAACGTAGATGTATTTTGACTAACAAAAGTGTTTTTAAAGATGTTAATTGTTAGTAGCGTTAAATTATAATAATAAAAAATATATTAAACAACTATAATTTTTGTTGTGTACTTCAGTCAAATAAATTTAACGCATCTCAAAATATCCGGAAAAAAATCACCTTCGATAATTCGTATTGAAAAGTTTGCTCTTTTGCGCTAATCGCGAGATATGGTTTCTTTTAGTCATGCGATGCGCACTTCCCACACGATGCGCTTTCTGACGTAGTGACGTGCGACGTTGCCAATGTGAACGTTCTCGCGGGGTGCATCAAAGTGGGCCGTGCGTTGAAACAGCGCACTGTTACAAAATCCTCCATAACTCTCGATAGGAACAAAAATGAAAAATTATAAATACAGATTATTGAAGGTGAAAGATTGCCGCATAACTTAACATACGTTTTGAAAATTTTTAGCGTGAAGAACACAAGAAAAAATACAATTGAAAATTTTAAATAGATACAATGTACCGTTATTAACGCAATTATAAAGTAAAAATATTTTTATAAGATAGTGCAAATATCATACCATAAGTGTGCAAAAATTCATTGAATTATCTTCAGTAGTTTTTGAGATATAAAATTTTCAATTTTATCATGCAATAAAGTTTAAGGGTTAATATCTTAATGAAAACCTGTTTTAATCCACCTAGCGGTGCAATTGTGCCTTTCTCATTTCTCTAAACTATAGCACGGAGGCTCATTATGTTCAACATACTTGTGGAAATGTCGATTACATTCTTAGTACACTTTGCACTTATACACAATGACATGCCAGCCACGAACTTGATGAGCTACGTGTCGACGGTGAAACACTTGAAACAAAAAAATATCATACTTCATTAGCCTAATCAGCATTAGATCAATGTTATCTGCTTGCTAACTCATTTTGTCATGCGGGGGTGGGTATGTGAGGAGGACGAAAGTCCCATGAACGAACGACTCTCCAGCTTAAATTGGTATGCTTTGTGATATAGTGGTGGTTTAAAGATGATGGGGTTGAAAGGGAGGGGTATGAGGGCTGGATGGGGTGGTGGTCTGAGGGATGATTTAAGGAGATTTTTAAAGGAGGGGAGAGAACAGTAGAGGGGGGGGGGTGTGACCCCTCTCCGTAAACCATCAACTACGCCCCTGTTAAAATCCAGAAACCTTACGCGAGTCGAAAAAAAAATTTGGCCGGGATTAGGATGACGTTTTTCAGAGTGATTGCATAACCTTTCAATATGAGAAAGGCAAAAATGTGCCAAAATCCAAAAAAGTGAATCGTCGTCAATTTTTTTTTCGAGTTTGCATCAAATCTCGACGTTTCATGCACCTTGAAGACATTTAGCATCAAAAATAATAATTCTATTTTTAATTTTTCCTATAGTTTATATGAGAAGTTTCTGTGTGGCCGCACTCTGAAACCCGTAATTTCGGAACCAGAATTCCGATCGATCCAAAATTCAATAGCAGCCGATGGGAAGGTTGCACCCAAGCTTGCTGATTACTGAGTGAACGTTGATATTTTCGCCATTCGCTTTTTGCTGTGATGACGCACACGCCTATTCCCATAATGATTTGTTCATCCGACTCTATGCGTTCATGCAATGAATACAATGCTTGATGATTGGCATTGGTGAGCAAAGGCTGGCACTATCTAGCGTAGAATGGTTCGCACAGCATTCTCTTCGATGGATGAAGTAAACTGCTCCGAATGCCGCTCTCACTGAATCTGTATACAGCATTTTCACACGAATGAGATTTTCGCCATTCGGGTGAGTCATATTATGCGTGGTGGTATATGTGCTGCCGTGCTGCGTGTGGCAGTATGATGGTAAATTGAAGATAATAAAGTTATTCTAGGGAGAAAGGCTGGCTGTGCAGATTCAAAGCGAACGAATATGGGCAGGCGCACAGAGATGACGTCGCGCAATTAATTTAAAGCGTTGAACTGAGAATGGTTCTAAAATCAAAAACGAAAAGAGCAGTTTTTTCTACACCGCAAATTAAACCTTTATGAGAATCAATAAGCTGCACTTTTAAAATATTCTACATACGATGAATGATTTTCATAAAGATCAAACATGTGGGAAAAAGCAGTTTGCGTTTTTCATTTTCATACCATTCTCTGTTCCTCCTTAAACTGTGACGTCTTCGAAGATAACGTAATGTAGGGGCTATGCTTTTCAAATATATTAAACACTATAGAAGGTTTATTTCTTAATTCAATTCGAGCATTTGGGCCTACAATGTCGATGCAAATTATTTTCACACTTAAACCATTTAAGCGGTGAACGTGTTAACCTAAATTTCTTTTTGGACTTCAACTAACCCAACTGGGTTTTCTTTCAAAACACTAGAAAGTTTCACGTTCACGCATTTTTGTGCGCATCTATTTTTTTTATAAATGGAAACTTTCGATGAATTGCTTTTAATAAATGAATCTAGTGCTTGGTTTTGGAAATCAGAATAAGGTTTTTTGAGATATACAAACAATATATAATTCAGCACCTGCCTGCACAACAGAAAAGTATGTTTCATTAGCACCGTAGCATATATTACGGCGGTCGTCTCAAGCCACAGCTGTTTTTATCATTTTCGCTGATTTTTATTATTACCCTAACACTACGCGACCCTTACGCGTCGCAGAATCTATCTTCAACGACACAATTTAATATTTAAGCTTCTCGCGTAATATTTCGCGACCGATGTTCGCAGCTTCATTCACTAAATTGGTTAACTTTACACGTGACATTTTAATCCCCACCGCATCCCACAGCGGTCCGATCAAAGTGACTGTTCCTTCCCATTCCGGGAAACGAAGCGGAATATTGTGGCTAGTAGCCATCTGCAGAGTGCCGAGGATAATCTTGCTTCGAGATGTGTTTATGGACAGCTTAAAAAATTTAGTTTTTTATTTTCAACTTCGATACACAACCTCAATTGCTGAGCGACATCCGGATGAAAATTCAAAATATGCCTTTTAAAATTGCCTACATTGTACTTCACTTGTGCATATTCACACTTTTTTCCATCACCTATCCCAGCTTTGCACACAAACTTTGGACCGCTAGCAAACTGTTCTTCAGCAACTACGTCTTTAATCAAGTCCTTTTGGTACACCCGCTTGGCCATTGTTCCAATTATCCAATTGCTAACTAGCAAAATCACTTTTAATCTTTTTCAGTTTTATTATAAGATTATCCGAAAATGAACGCAATGTCAATATACAACCTTCCTTTTTTTTAATTCGTTTATTTGGCACGGCTCAAGGCGTTAGCTTCACGGAGCCGTGGGTCTTTTATATATTTACATGATGTAAACAATAAAAATAATAAACAATGCTAAGATAAATCCCGTGCGCGCGACTTGCCATTGCGCGCGGAGATCCGTTTTCGTGTCGGGGAAATCCTTGCATTAACGTCAACTATATCATGGGGGTCATTTGTATCTCTGTCGTCTTCGCACATGTCCGGGTCATCATCGGGGTTACTGCCTTGATGTTCGCGATCAGGTGTTGTTCCTAACTTCTTTCCCTTTCGGGTCACGACCGTGAATCCTCCGTCATTGCTAGTAGCTCCCTCGTTGCTAGAATTAGCTGTTGAGTTTGTGGTACTTGACGCGGCTTTCGCAGTTGTCATTATTGCTTGAACAGCAGCCACAAATTTGGCAACCGTTTGTGGCTCAGGGAATGATATTGAAGACTGAGTGTTGGTATTTGTTTCTGTAGATGAGCTTTTCTTAGCGGTTTCTGGGCAGGGTTGTCCGTAATGTGCCGTTTGTTCACAGAACTGGCACGTGTTAGTTTGTCCTTGATAAGTACATAGAGTTCGCTGTATAATGGTATCACCCCCTTCTGTTGTGTACTGCAGGGTAAGGTAGGAGGGAATGGGTTGGTCTACCCGCATTCTCACCACAAAAACACCATTTGAAATACCTGGAAAGTAGTTCCTCCACGTATCCTCCGTGATTGATTCCACTTCTCCGAAATACGACATGAATCTTTTAATGGCCACTTTGCAAGTACGTGGTGCCAAATCATGTAATTTAACTTCCACGTTTCCGTTATCCATATACACAGGGATCTTGATTTTTGCGGTGTCACAATCCAGAACGTGTTTCAAGTTGTTTTGCGAAATGAATCTTTTTGCCTGGGCGAATTTGTTGAACGTTATCAGCACCGCGTGTCTGACGTGCTCCAACTGAATGAAACTGACGTCTGAAAACCGAAGCTGCATTTTCTCCTTCAGCAAATGTTCCACATCACCAATACTCGGTCTTATGCGGAAAGACCGGAAGTCAATGGCCACCGTGTTGGCCCGAAGAATCACATTTTGTTGTCGAGACTCAGTCATCTTGATAGAATAATAGTAACGGTTCCCTTTGTTCTTCAGACAAAGCACACAAGAAAAAAGCAACTGCTTGCGCTGGCTTGGGTAGCAGCAGAGAGCACACTGGTATTGTGACTGATGCCTTTGATGGTTGAGAATAGACTGACAACCTTCCTTGTTAGACAAACTCTTCTGAGCAAACACACATTAACGCGTACCCTCGAACGACAGCATACGAACGGCATTCGCATGAAAAGAATTGGTTTCATTCTCCTGAAAATCATTTTCATGATTCTACAAACGAAAGATTCGTGCGAGTGTGGACTCACAGCATTTTCGGAATGGTGTGAAAAAGAATGATATATGAATGAACCTATGATGTGACCATACTTATCCATTCTCTGAGAGACTGCTGCTCCAATGAGGTGATTTTCGGCTCTCCTTTTCTCTCTGTGTGAATGTTTGTTCATCTATTACTTTGCTGTGTATCTCGCATTGCATGCCATTCGGCCGATGGGAGCATATCACACTCTATCGAATGAAAATTTTACAACCTTGGTTGCACCTTTCATTTGAAACTAAGTTTGGGCAAATCGGTCCAGCCATCTCTGAGAAAAATGAGTGACATTATTTGACACATACGCACATACATACACACACACATACACATACACATACATACATACACACATACAGACTTTTTCCGATCTCGACGAACTGAGTCGAATGGGATATGACACTCGGCCCTCCGGGCCGGGATTAGGTTGACGTTTTTCAGCGTGATTGCATAACCTTTCTATATGAGAAAGGCAAAAAAAGGAATTTTAACGAAATATTTATACCAAAAGCTATTCACCATAATCCCTATACAATAAAATATACCTCATGAAGATCGGTGATTTTGCGAAAAATTCAAGCATCACTTGACATGGCTTTACTCATTACGCTTGGTAAGTATATATTAGGGTGTCCCAAAATGACATCATGTCAAAAAAGTCATCGGGCTCACTTCTTAAATGAATAGTTAAAGTATCAGGAGCCCTTTCTTCTACGGAGAAAAAAGAGCTGATTTAGTGTAAAATTTCAAATTTACGGCTTTTGAGAGATTCGAGTGTGTATCTTCGTCGCGAGCGGTTGACTCTCGTAGAGCTCCCTTCGAGTCGGTTAATTTTCATCATTTTTGGCACAGTTTACTGTCTCCCGGTTGTCAAAAGTGTTAATAACGGTGCAATTTAACAATTATACAGAGTGAAGTGGTTTATAAAAGCATTTTTCGGCATATTTTCGACAGACGCGAGTGGTGACAGTTTGTGAAAATTGAATTCCGGCAAATGAAAAAATATCTTTTCCTCGCATTACGGGCCGTCGATTCCCGATGCAAGGACAATGAAAGTGTACAGAAAACATCTAGAAACACAGTGTACATTGTGGGAATGGTGAAAAATGGTTTTTCGGAGAAAAAAATTCGATCCGAAAAGTGAAAACATATGGCAATAAGAAAAATTGACATTCAAATAATTTGCGTTTCACCAGCGACTAGCGACTACCAGGTGTCGCCCAAAATTCTTCGCCCGAAAAATAGGTGGCAAACCAACCGGTCGGTGCTCAGCTAATTTCGTCCGTGTCCCTTGTCACCTTTTTTATTGAGTGCTTCATCGGCGGTGCTATCTTTAAAAATGAGCCGCCTTGGATATTCAACTGTGTTTTTTTACTGTATTATTTTATTGCAAATGAGTAGAGGTTTTGAGTCTTTTATATTCGGGATTGCAGATATTTTGTCGCATGTACATTTTGGGTGTTCGTTGATGTGATGGCGCTGTAAGGGAACACGTATCTGCCGGTCGGCAAACTTTTCTTTGGACTGAGCAAACTAATTTTTATGTTTCTTTAGGGTTTGTTTTACCAACGGAGGAACTGATTCACAGAGCATTCCATGTGCTTTGGGAAAACACATGGCCTTATTTGAGTGGAATGATGACTTCAATCATGTATAAGGTTTGAGCATTGACAATTCGCGAGAGGGATCGGGGACCGGTTGGCAATTACCTTCAGTAATGTCAGCACGAAGAATAAGTGTTTTGCTGTCATTTTCATTGCTTAGTTTTCTATTCTATCGCATGCCTCCACGCGAGTCTAAGTCTATTGATGACATTTGGTCCTTAGACCGGCGACGACTGGGAGCTATCAGCCTTCTGCCGATAGTAGCAGAATGAGAGTATGCGATATAGCCGAGAAAACAATACCGTAAAAGTTGTTCGGAAATCAGCGCCAATAAGACTTTAATTTGACTAGTGTCGATGATCGCGGGTCAATACGTACTGAAAATTCGCCGCGTCTGTTTTAATGAATCTAATTTCAAGTTCCGTTATTGGTAACAAGCCCGTGTATCAGGTTAACGATCCTCTGTATTTCCCTTCAATGTTCGATATAATAGTTCGTATACGTGTATTTCACAAACAATCCGATATTAGAAATAGGAAATCCTTTCGTTGATTTATAACATCTAGAGCTATCATAACTCTGTCTGTATAACGTTTTATCACTCGGTAGTTTGTAACCCAAAAAATATATCGTAGAGAAGGAATAGCGAAATTAGTCTAAATAATGTCGCAATAAATAGTGATCCGCCCCATTACACAGACAAGATTAGCTTTTCTAGGCAATACTCCCACGATCGGCTGTGTGAATGTGAAATTGCTTTTGTTTAGAAAACATAGGATACTCTCGGTAGATCTTATTTTTCGAGCGATCGTGTTCTCGAAAACTAACTGAACTACTACCTAATAAACTATGCTATACAGGTCGCATCGCTTGCTTGGAGCGAATCCTAGACCCTATTCCCTTCCAAACCACCAACTCCGCGATACCTGTGGAAGATTCTGATGAACCTTCTGTATAAGATTCCTCATTTTATTCAAACGATCGCCGGGTAAAATCAGCACCGACACGATAGAAACCACGAAAAAATTCGTTGTGTGATTGAATATTATTAAAAAATATAAGCAGTGCTCCTTATAGCCGGCTATCCGGAGTTCAAGATGCTTATTTTGCTAATCATATTAATACAACAAATGATAAATTTCCCAAATTCTCGGCAGCCGGCTGCCCAGAGCAATTATTACATGATAACGCTATTGGCACACTTACTAACAACTCTCCCCATCCCGTGATACATGTGGAGATGCAGAGGATTCCTCGGTCTCTAGTAGCAACATGTATCGGACTAACATTCCTTCCTTTCCCAGAAGATCTGCATTCGGACGTGGCCGGCGTCGGTATTGATCAGCATGCAGGGATCAGAATAGATTGTACAATGTGGCTCATCATGTTATTCCCAAGCATGTTCTTCCAATGAACATTTTGCAACCTAATTTGGTTCTGGTCAATAACGGAGTAGCAACTACGGGCGATCTCTTATGCTTATGCTTATGCTTAATTTCAAATTTACGGCTTTTGAAGTACCACTAAACTACCTTAGAATTTTTTCAACATTTTTTTTATTTTTCTGGAGATCCATATGGAGAAATTTGATAAGTAAGTTTGTTTAATTATGTGGATATAAGAACGCTACAGCCATTGAAACACAGCAACGAACTGAATCGACCCTCCGGGACTCGATTAAACGGTCGAAATTCTCGCCCGATTGCTTAACCTTTCTCTATGAGAATAGCAAAAATGCACGATATCTGTTTTTCTCACTTTTTTGGGATAACAAAATCTCGACGTTTCATGCATTTTAGGGACATTTGGCATCAACAATTTCTTATGTGGCCGAACGATTCATTCTATATTTTCGGAATCATTCAATCGATCCGTACGAAATTTCATAGCAGTCTATAGAAATAATATTCCTTACGACTGAAAGTTTTTGAAAATCGGCCCAACCATCTCCTAAAAACTGATGTGGGTTTTTTTTTAATTTTGAATTTTACATTTTTCCGGTTACTTTTAGAACGGGTTACGGTGGTCAATGTGGCCAACAAGATTTAGATGGGCCGCCAAAAACATAGAACTGCAAATGCAAGATGCTCCTATTTAAGCAAAAAAATTGCTTTCATCGTGGTATCGGTTTAAATAGGAGTTTTCTCTGTGACCACACTCCACAACCCGTAACTCCGCTACCGGAAGACACCGGACGCAACACCGTTAATTTTAAGCTAAGTTTGGTCAAATCGGTCCAGACATCACTGATTGAGTTCCCCGGGGGCATCAAGAGCCATCATAAGTGGCCAATGTGGTCAAAGCGACTTCGATGGGTCATTAATGATCCAGATACGCGAATCCAAGTAATGTTGCACACATTTTAATACTTATTGCATCATTTGGTCATCATGGTGATACCAGTTTATATGGAAATTTGCTGTGTGATCGTACTCTTCAACCTGCAACTCCGGAACCGGAAGTCGGATCAATTAACAATTCAAAATCGATCGATGGGAAAGTTGTACCTTTCATTTGGGCCTAAGTTTGTGCAAATCGATCCAGCCACCTCTGAGAAAAATCGGTGAGAATGTTTGACACATGCACACATACATACCCATACCTCTATGGTTTCGAATGTCTGATTTAGTGCCTGATTTGAAAATGTGCACTAAAAAGGATGATTTTCATATTTCTGGGAATGTTCCATTTTTCAGTAACATATTGAAAATACGGTGTAATGGTAGAGTAAGTTCTTCTGCTAGATTTTTTTAAAATATCGGGGCAATTCCGTCAGGTCCTTTTGATGCGTCTAGGTTTTTTATTGCAGAGGTAATTTCGTGTTCAGATAGTTCGTGGACGGAAATGTCATTTGAAAATTCAGGTATAAATGAAAAGTAGTCGCGGTCGCGGTCTGTTTCGCAATGTGAAGTATACACTTCTTGTAAGAATTTTCCAAATAAATTGCAAATTTCAGTACTGTTATTTCCTACATGTCCGTCAAAATGCATTTGGGATGGAAAGTTGCTACTTTTCAATTTCGTTTTCACGTAATTGAACTATGCTATATTTCACCCTAAGGAAGAAAATTTGGTAAAAACCAAAATTTCTCGCTAGGGTGAAAATTTGTTGGTAAAAACCTCGAACGGGACATCACGTTTGATCAGTCGTTCGATTGAAACACAAAGTGTGTTTTAGTTTTAAGGGATTTGCGTCAAGCCGGCGCTAATCTATTCCGACAATAAGTTAGTGTTGGTTTCTGATGAGGCGAAGCCGAAACGCAACACAGTACGTAATTGAAGATTTTTTTTGGACAAGTCTTGGTTTCATTCTCGATTTTATGATTATATTCTTCATGTTCAGTGTTAATGGCTATGTCGAGTTGGGAGCAAATATCCAGATAGTTTTGCCGATTTGTAATGCTATGTTCTTTCTTGTAAATTTTATGTGCCTTTTGTTTTCTATTTTTTAGGTTTATCAGATGTTGGTTGAACCACACAGGCTGTTGACCGCCATTAATTCTTCATCTTCTTTTTACAGGTACTGTTCCAGAGATTAAATTCGTTACAATTGAATAGAATTTAGTCACTGCTTCTTTTACATTTCCTTCTATACTCAATACAGTTCGCCAATTTATTATACATAGTCTACGTTTGACTTCTTTGAACTCGGTTTTATGGTTTACCGGCACTTCCTCATACTCAAAGTCGTTCGGGGAAGAGTTTTGATGAAAATTGAATATTCGATTGCTGTGTGATATACTTCAGGTAAAGATGCTTTAACACAGAAGTCTTCAGTGGAGCTCGTGAATTAGAGGACTAAATATGAATTTTGTTTATTTTTTACATGGTTGATTTGGTACTGGCCAAATTCTGATATTTTGTCAAATAAGTATTAAAGTGTTTCATTTTCGCCTACGACTGGGAGTAAGATAGAATCGTTTTCAATGTCTACGATGAAGTTGGTGTTACGTTGATTGAAGTCGCCATAAATATGCAGTTTTACTTCAGGTTCCATGTTTGACATAATAGATTCTACAGTTTGAAAAAATAGCTGAAATGATTTTTGGTGAGCATTTTCAGGTGGAAAATACACAGAGGAGAATATGTGTACTTCTCCTGATATTACTGCTTTTGCCCATATATGTTCAAATTCTATGTGTTTCGTGGTTTCTATTGCTTCTGAAGGAAAGTCTGCATTTATGGCTATGAGGACACCTCCTCCAGACTTTTTCTGACAAAGGGACAAATTAGGTCATGCCGGAATACATCAAATTGATTTCCAAAAATTTCTTCGCTTCTTACGCTTTCCTCCCAACTAGTTTCTGTTCCAAGAATTACATTGAAAGAAGATGAAATTATTTTTTGATGGATTTCTTTAATTTTTGCTGGGCTTTTCATTCGATTAAAATGTTGGCAATAGACTAGAATTTCAATCGAATTCTGTTGGAGATGCAAAGAAGTTTTTGAAATATTAAAATTACTTACATTTATATGTTCTTCCTCTATAAAGGGCGTCGTTACTTCTGAAAATTCGACGTCCCAAATTTATTGGTAGCTTCGCGGAGTTGTTGAAGGCGGCGAGTTCTTTCGCTTGACAAAAATTTTCCATAAGAGTCAAGGTCTGCTGATGCTTCGTCTGGGTTCAGCCCATATTCCTGATAGAGTTCGATAAAAATGCGCAGGAGATGGTCGTGTACGGTCGGTAGTCCTTCGGATGCGAGCGTCATTTTGATGCTGGTTGGCGTCATTCCTTCCACGCAAATAGATGGTTGTTGGTCCCTCATATATGCCAGGTATAGGCGTACAATATTCATTATTTTTAGTTCGCGAAATCTGGCCTTTAAGAAGCGACCGTCGCCATTCGTTGATTGCGACGTGATGGGTACGATGGGAGGGGGGAAGGGGTCCAGTTCAAATTGGCTGCCTATGTTCGAATGTTGAGATATGTACCCGACTCAACCCGTACCCGTTGATAACAAAACCCGAACCCGCCTCGATTCCTACGGGTTCGGGTCGGGTGTCGGGTAAAAAATACCCGTACCCGCTCATTACAACACCAAACGTTCCAGTATGTGCCATTTTGGCAAACCGAAACCTTTCTAAACATGTTGTCAAGCTACCATTTTTTGAAAACATATAAGTTTGACTCTTTTAGTACCTTGATAGCGTACTCTGTTTTAATATTTGTACCAGCTATTATGCTATGCCGATGCTGAAATATTCCTGTAGTTGTGCCTGTTGATAAAATCTATTGTCTCCTTATTTTGAAATGATATAACCCATTAAGATTTGTAAAATGAATATTATCAAATTATATCCCTAATTTAAAGAAATTTTCGTATTGTGCCATTCGAGCCAATGCATTGACAGATGCTGCCCTAACCAACGGTTTCAAAAGGGTAGGATTAGAATATAAAGATATCCAAAATATATAGCTTCAAAGAAATTGAAACACAAACACATCAAAGCTAAGACATTTGCCGTATCCTCTACATGAAAAAAGTAGAGTGAACAAAACAAAACTAGCTACGATTTTAATAAGAACGGCAAATGGTGAACAGAAATATTTGAGAACATAACCAAGTTTAAAGAGAATTTTAGTAAAGATTTTTTAGTGATTCTACATGTGTGACAATTTTTTTTCGAATCCGCATAAATTCAAAACCTGTCAATCTCATCTTCGCGGTTGGAACATTGCGTCGAACGGTCCTGCTTGGCGGCCACAGCTTGCCTTAATCACCCTGCAGTTCATATTTATTTAACATGATTTCCCATGCATGCTCGAAGCAATATTTATTTAAAAGTGAAGCAAATTACCAAAAAAACTGCTTCCCATGAATCAAACAATTTAACCCTCCGATAGCAAGTTATGTTCATACACAACCAGATGAAAAATGCACTCTGGCCCCAGCCCGACGAGGAGAGAGGGAGATGGTAAAAAATATTATTTTTAACGTTCATTGCGAAATTTGCTCTGCCTACCCACTTCCCCTGCCACTTGCTCCCCAATGTATTCGACCGATCGTTCGCCATGCTTCGGTGCACGTTGTCAATTTAATAATGTTACTTTCCTTATTACGCACGGGAATTGGGAAAACATAAGCTCCGCTGGCGTTTGACAAATATTTATTGGGTAGGAAATCAATACAAAATATTGAACGTGCCCGTAATAGGCCGTCGGGGCTTCCGATGAAGTAATTTTTAAATTATTGTTTTGGTTAGTTCGAAACAGGTCATAAAAATGATGAGTTTAGCTAATTGAGAATATTGTAAACTAGTTTTGTGAATTATTCCCAGCTGTGTTAGTTTTATGGGATGAAATATGATTCAATGTAATAACACTTTCATGAGCCGATAGACTCTCAAAAAGATTACAAGTAGTAATCGAAATACCAGGTATCTGTTAAATAGTGAAGTGCAAGTGCATTTAACTATAAACAAACATAGTGGAATAAAATGGTAGAAAAACCTATGTGAAGTACTTTTATGAGTTTGTATGTTGTAAACCTTTGCTAATACGTATGTGTTCTGATACACTAATCCTATAGTAAAATAGGTTAATCTCAATCAAGGACTCAGCCAGTCCCCAAACTGTAACCATATAACTTAAACCGACATCTTGACGCTTCCGGCATCCGAACACTCACTGGCCAATGTTTTGAATTGATGGTTTGATTTTCTCCGGCAGCCGTAAAACTGTAATCGGATACCAGATGAAACAGAACCAATGATGACGGTAGCATTTTGATTATAGCCTCTGCACCGCGCCGCTCCATCACCCGCCGCCCTCAAATATCCTGCCCTGGTTTCGCAAACACAAGAGCTGCTGATTTATATGCACTCTTGCAAGGTGCTTGTGCTGCTTCTTCCACCGACTAGCACCGTTCCGCACAAGGTGAAGGCAATGTAGATAGCTCTTCCTCCTCTCTGACTGGTTGGCTGGCTGGCTGGCTAGCTGGCTGGGATTTGAATGGCCACTTCAGGCCGGCACCCACTTCTACAGCCACACTCAAACAATTGCCAGTGCGAAGCATCCTCGCCGCCGTAGCGAATTCTGCTTTTGCATAAAGTACAGACCGGGAAGAAATGCTGCAGCTGTTTGTTTGCTTGGCGATTTTCCGCTCTCTCTGGTTTATTTTCTCACGTCCGAATGAAAAGCGAGACTAGTAACTTCCGTTTATTGAATCATGAGGTGGATTCAACATAAAAAACCCGCCAATCGCTATGGTGCTGATTCGGTTAAGGTAATTCGACTGAATTTTTCTGTTTAATGGGATGGTTACTGCACTATGTACTAGTGACCTAAAAAAATGAATCCTTCCTCTTCACCATGAGTCTAATTTTGACCCAAATCGATCAAGTCTAGCTGACGGTTCGACATCTTTGAAGTTTGTATGGGATTTTCGACAATCTATATCGAGATATCCTATGATGGATCAAGTTAATATTAATTCAACTTCGTCGAAATATTGGTTAAAATATTTACATGAAAATAGCAAGTAGTTAACGAGTTCTTAACGATCCAAAAATATTTAGGGATTCAGGTCAGCCTAAACCTGCCACAGACGAAATCTAAACTGCCGTATCTAAGAGTTGATGCGAAATTATTGCAATGCCAATTTATAAGGCTGAAAACAGAATTTTTACTATACACTGGAACCTCCATTTACGAACCAAACCGGGAGTTCGTAAATCAAATAGGTTAAAAAAAAGTGTTCGTTAGTTGGGATTTAGTTCGTAAAAAAATTCTTTCCAGATTCTTACAGATTTTCCTTTCGCAAAAGCAGTTTACAAAATTACATGATTATTAAACTTAAAAACCATTATGAATCAAATAGGTAAGTAGGTGAATGATTATATTTACTCATGTTCCAGGTATTCCACAAATTTTCTGAAGTGAAGGTCTAAAAATCTACAAGCGAAGAACCGGTAGTCTCCATCGCCGGCTGGCGAACGCCACTTGAATTCCCCAAAAGGAAATGGTTTGGTGTGAGAGCTTCGTGTTCTTCAGATGCAAGCGGTAGATACGTTAGTGGACGACTATTCACGATTGCTTCAGCCTCCACCATGAATGTTTCGAGCGCTTCGTCATCCAGCCTACGGTTATTATTGTATGCCAGCTCCACAGCCGTTTTGACCATCCGTTTCCATGCGCCGCCCATATGAGGAGTTCCCGGTGGGTTGAATATCCACTTCGTATCGATACCAGTGAACGTAACAGCTAGCTGTTCGATCTGTTCTTTCAGCAGTCTTGCGGCCCCTTGGAAGTTTGTTCCGTTGTCGGAATATATTTCGGCCGGAGAACCTCGACGACAGATGAGCCGGCGAATACATTTGATGCAGGATTCCGTAGTAAGGTTGTGAGCAACTTCAACGTGAACTGCGCGCACGGTCAGGCACGTAAACACGGCTACCCATCGTTTTGCATTACTTCTTCGCACTTTCACAGCCAACGGTTCAAATAAATCTATTCCGACGTATGTGAACGGTCGCACGAACGACACCATCCTAGCAAGTGGTAGCGGCGCCATTCGGGGAACCTTTGGCGAAGCCTTGTAAATTCAAAACCATTGACAAGCTTTGGCTGCTCTTCTCACCGCTATCCTAAGTTTCGGAATGTAATACCGTTGACGTATCTCGTTCACGATGGTCTCCGGGTTACAGTGTCTGTACCTTCGGTGGTAGCTATCAACTAACAGAACGGTAAACGGATGCTTGTTCGGGAGGATGACTGGGAACTTCACCTCATTCTTCAAGTTTGGAGCTTCTCCGATCCTACCATAAACGCGAAGAATGCCGTTTTCGTCCAAGGTTGGACATAACTGATAAATATTGCTGCTTTTTCCAATAGAAATCTGCTCATCCACCGGCTTTAGCTTGTAGCGGGACAACACCACTATCTCGTCCGGAAAGCTTTGCCACTGTGTCTCTCGAATAAGGTGGCGCTCAGCCTTCTGTAGTTCCTCAGACGTCAGCGGGCCTGCCGATGGTTTCTGACCGCTGGTACGCTGCTTCAGGATTTCGACGAAACGATAAACGTTAGCGACGGCTCGGATAGCTCTATTTAATTACGAAAAGCGTTAGAGCTCCACGATTCGTGTTGGAAATTGTACTGACTTGTGAGAATAGCAAGGACGCAGCTCTTCTTCTGTGGGTGACGAGAGAGTCACTTGCTTCGGCCATTCCGTTTCCGTAAGCAGTAGAAATACAGGACCCGTGAACCAAACGCTATTTGTAACCACGTTGGGACCTTTTCCCCACTTGGTCGCAATATCAGCCGGATTCTGCTTTGAGGGAACCCAACGCCAGTTTTCCACATCCGTTAATGTCAGCAATTCTCCTATTTTGCAAGCAACGAACTGTTTATATCTACGATGGTCGGCTCGGAGCCAGGAAAGCACCGTAGCCGAATCAGTCCACAGCACCCTTTTCGTGATAGGCACAGTGTGGTTTTCTTCGACAAACTGCATCAGCCGTGCCCCTAGAACTGCGGCCTGTAACTCTAAGCGTGGACTGACGTAGACTGCGTCTTCAGGGGGGCTACCTTAGTCTTCGCCACGACCAACACAATTTCAGGCATACCTGCAGAGTTCAGTGTACGAAAGTATGCCGTGGCACAATACGCAGACTCACTTGCGTCGACGAAAATATGGAGTTGAAGATCCTTATAACGCATACTGCTTGCGTTTGGGAAATAACAGCGAGAGATTTTAAGATTGCGAACGTCTTCGAACTGATTCGTCCAATTTATCCACCTTCTATGTAGATCGTCGTTCACTTTTTCATCCCATTGAATTCCTGCTCTCCACACTTCATGCAATAGGATCTTGCCATGTACTAAGAAAAGGCCTAATAGACCTAACGGATCGAAAAGAGACATCAAGCACCTTAACATCTGTCTTTTCGTGGGTCGCTCATTGCTACGGATCAGCGCTTCAATTTCTGGCTTCATCTCAATTGAGAAACTGAAGACGTCCTCATGAGTTGACCACAGCATTCCAAGGACACGATCATAGTCACTCGTCTTATCTGGTGTAAATTTCTTATTACGTTGGGGCAATGGTTCTCCCAAACCGATCAAGACTTGGTTACTATTCGACAGCCAATTCCGTAACTCAAATCCACCATGCTTATGAATTGAACGCATTTCAGCGGACACCTTTATCGCCTCTTCTACACTTTCGTAACTCTCTATAGAATCATATACGTAATAATTCTGAACTATTCCGTTCACTGCTCGAGGGTACAGCTCCTTAAATTTGTTAGCGTTCTTGTTTTTGACATATTGAGCCGATGCTGGAGAGCAAGTTGAGCCGAATATCGCAACGTTCATTAGATAAATATCCGGGGCATCTCTCGGATTCTCCCGGAAAAGGAACCGCTGTGAGTGGCGATCTGCCTTACGTATGAAGATCTGGTGAAACATCTCCTTTAGGTCGGCTGAAACGGCCACATTAAATTGTCTAAAACGGACTAGAACGCCTGGAAGAGACGTGAGTTGATCTGGACCTGTCAGTAAGGCTGAATTGAGAGATATTCCGTTTACAGTAGTTTTGGCGTCCCAAATCAGCCGAACCTTGCCTGGCTTCCGTGGGTTCACTACCACTCCGAGTGGTAAATACCAGACACGTCGCAAATCTGCACCGCCTAGCTCGTCTACGGTTGCTCGATGTGCATAACCCTTCTGTTGGTAATCTTCTATTTGTTTATGTAAAGCTTGCTTCAACTCTGGATTACGGTTCATTCTTCGTTCCAAACATTCAAGTCGTCGAAGAGCCATGTTGTAGCTATCGGGAAGCTCTATGTGGTCATGCTTCCACAAAAGACCAGTTTCATACCGGGCCCCGACACGAACGGTCGTTTCTTCCAGTATCCGAGAAGCGCACTTTTCTTGGTCCGAAAGTAGCGGAGTGATTAGCTGCATTCCGACGTCCTCCTTGGTGAAAAAATCCTTGACCAATTCATGAAGAGCTTGATCTGATGCGCAGCCGCAAGCATGGCAGTTGACTGAAGATTGCTGACCATTGGCTCCCTCTCCTCCGTAGATGCACCAGCCCAGTCTGGTTTTCACAGCTACTGGTTCACGTTTGAGTCCTTCCTTTATCTTCAGTGAAACTATCAAACTCAAATTGTTGACTCCTATCAGTATCTTCGGGACCGCATTTGTATATGTATAACTCGTAACTGGAAGTCCCTTCAGATAAGCATACCGCTCAGTTAGATGCCCGAATGACAGTGTTTGTATGGGTAGGGACAGCTCCTTCACAGTTTGCACTTCCTCTAATGAATACTTCCTTCCCCCAGCTGCTTGAACAACTAACGAAAGCTGTTTAGAGTCTTTCTCCACTCTTGTTACATTCGCTGTCCACAGCCAACTGGCTTGACGAGTATATGACGAATATTGGATATTTTTGGAACGGGCATGGCAAGTAGATGACGGAAGTTGATGTGTGACGTCATTTTGAAACTCAAGATGGCAGCTTCCGGCTGTGTAAATCTTGAAATCCCATCAATATGGGTATTTTTAGAACGGGTTCGTCGAGTAGCTAACGATTGAAAGCCGCCATTTCAAATTTTTAGATTATATCGCTCATTGACTTGCGGATTCCGGAATCTACTGCGCTTGTTTAAAAATTCCCATTTTGTTAGGGCCATACAGAATTTTGATCTGCAAGATGGCGCCATTTAAGCTTGTAAGATGGCATCGAAAATTGCTTTCCGATATTAATTTTTGCCTCCTGTTCCGAACATACTAAAATGTTGGGCACATAATTATTTTTCTCAATCGAAGGCGCCATCATATATGAAAATGTATTGAATGCATTGATTTTTGTCATTAACTTTCTTTCGAAAATCTCATTGTTTTCTATAAAACAAAACATAGAAATTGTTGCCATGCAGTAAATACCCGATTTTATCAGCTCCAGATTTTGTCTACCCTGACGAGCTCTGGCAAACGAACCAAGTAAAATTCCAGTACATAAAGGCTCTCTTGGGTATATTTTTCTTACATTAAAGATTGAAAAATAAAAATCTCAGCTTTTTCCAATTTTGCACTGGAAATTTATGACTAATCATCAAAAGGGTTATGAGGCTGTGTCTAGGGACTATTCGAGACGGAAGACGCCATTTTTGATTTCTAAATGGCGAAAAACATCGATTTCCGGCATCAAATCGCCAATTCTATTACGAAAATACTCATATTGTTGAGATTATGGAATATTTTCTAAACCGGAAATCGCCATCTTCGATTTCAAAATGGTCTAAGACATCGATTTCCGTCATCTACTCGTCAATCCCATCCCGAAAATAAACATATTGTTGTGTTTACAGAATTTTCTCAACCGGAAGCCGCCATCCTGGATTTCAAAATGGCCTGAAACATTGATTTCCGTCATCTACTCGTCAATTACATTCCGATAATACTCATATTCTTGAGTTTACAGAGAATCTTTTAAACCGGAAGTCATCATCTTGGATTTCAAAATGGCCTAAAACATCGATTTCCGTCATCTACTCAACAATTCCATCCCGAGGATACCTATATTATTGAGGTTATAAAAAGTTTTCCAAACCGGAATTCACCCCCTTGGATTTCAAATTGGCCAAAAACAACGAATTCCGTCATCTACTCAACAATCTTATCCCGAAAATATTCATATTGTTGAGTTTATAAAGAGTTTTTTTTAAACCGGAAGTCGCCATCTTGAATTTATAAATAGCCTAATTTCCGTCATCTACTCATCACTCTCATCCCGAAAATATCTTATTGTTGAGGTTATAAAGAGTCTTCTAAACCGGAATTCGCCATCTTTGATTTCAAATTGACCTTAAACATTGATTACCGTCAACTACTCGTTAATTGCACTCCAAAATTACACATATTGTTGAGTTTATAGTTTTCTAAACCGGAAGTCACTATATTGGATTTTAAAATGTTTTAGGCCATTTTGAAATCCAAGATGGCGACTTCCGGTTAAGAAAACTCTTTAAAAACTCAACGGCATGGATATTTTCGGAATAAGATGTTGAGTAAAACAAACACGGAAACGTTGTTTTAGGCCAATTTGACATCCAAGATGGCGACTTCAAATTTGGAACTCTTTATAACCTCAACAATCGATTTCGATTTATTGTCCAGGTTTTGACACAGAGAGCAAACATTTAATCTAGAACAAACTTTCCCGAAAAACCTGTGTAAACATTTAAATGAAAATACGTTGAAAATTACCATCGTATACAGGATCGCATGCGTGAATCACCTTTGTATCCAAGTTTGATCGCAAGGTCCGCATAGCGTTTGCTGATTGATCATAGCGCCGTGCTCGTGGAAAATTGCTACTTATTGGTGGCAATTCAAAACGACAGTTTTATTTATTACGCATATTGAAAACTTTACTTGCATGTCAGTTCTTAGTGTTTATAAAAAGTTTTCTGAAACGGATGTCGTCATCTTGGATTTTAAAATGGTCTAAAACATCGTTTTCCGTCATCTACTCAACAATCTCACCCCGAAAATACCCATATTGTTGAGTTTATAGAGAGCTTTCTGAGCCGTAAGTAGCCATCTTGGATATCAAATTGGCCCAAAATATTGATTTTCGATATCTATTCGTCGATCCCAATTCGAAAATACCCAACTTTTATTAGTAATATTTAGCCAAGAATATTTTAAATTGTGCATAACTTCACACGGTATTGCTCGTACTCAAACTTTTGTTTACGAACTTGGTTCTCGAAAATAGAGTTCGTTATTTCGAATTTAGTTCGCAAAAATAGTTACCTAAATCGAATATTATGTAAAAGAAGAGTTCGTAAATGGAGGTTTAAGTGTACCCTTAATCTTACCGAAACTATACGTTATTTTTATGTATGGAATCCACTCAGCACTTTTTACACCATTCATCAACGATCTTTCTCAAAGCATCATGCCTGGTAATTTCTGAAGGTTTTTGACTCATTCGTTCATTGAAGGTCGAAATTGAGCTTCATCCATTTCAATCATACAGTGCGTTTCATATTTATAACGCCATAAACCTATCTCATGGTATATCCATTAAAAAAGTGCGAAAGCTAATTTACTTAAAGTAGTTTATTAACATTCAAAGAGTCTAATTGTACAGCGGGTAAAAAATTAATATACGATCCCTTTTAGAAGAAATTTCGAGAAAACATATTTATTTAGTTGTTTCATAAACATAACGCCACTAACAAAGTGAAGAGATTATCACATCAAACAAAAATTTCATTTGTCCAGCTGCTTGCCTCCCTTTTGGATTACTTCAAAGATGCGATTTTTCATACTTTCTACCAACGTTTGCAACATTTTTTTGTCAATAGAGTTCCAAGTCTCTAGAATTGCTGATTTAAGCTCGTCAACAGTCTCGAAGTGCCGATTATCTTTGTAGACACGTCGGACCATGATTCCCCAGAGGTTTTCAATTGGATTGAGGTCGGGGGAGCATGCCTACCAATCCATAACCTCAATTTTATTACTTGAAAACCAAGCCATCGTCTCACGACTAACATGGATTCTGGCGTTATCTTGTTATCTTCCACTTCTTCTCATCTGAAAATATTACCTAGAAGAATTTTGCAGTGAATACACGATTATTATGTGGTATTGGGAATTGGTATTACCATTTTCCAATTGCGGTCCATATTCACACGAGCGAACTCAACTCGTGCATCTATATGATGCTTAAGTAGTCTTGGTGCCATCCTCTTTTTTGCAAATTTGATATTATCACTACGATTTAGGACCCTCCAAATTGTTGATTTTGATGCTTTTACACCGGTAGTGCTCTTTATATCATTCAAGCTCTTTGTAGAATTACTCTCTTCTCGCAAAATTCTTGATTGGTCACGTTTGCTGATGATTCGTTTCCTACCAGATCGTTGCTTTGTACCGTATTTCGATGGATCTTTCAAAAAATTTGAATAACTCGATGACTTCTTCCGAGTCTGCGTGAAATCTCCCGAATTCCAACATTTTCCTGACGAAAAGCAAGAATTCGACCTTTTTCAATGTCTGTAAGCTTTTTTCCACGAGGCATAGCTTTGCTATGGTGTGAATTGAAATGACCGAACGTATAGTAAGCAGAAAAGCTGCTTGCGCAGTTGAATAGGATTGTTGAGTGTAGTGGTGTGAAAGTGGCGTTATAATTATGCAATGACATTTTTCTGAACATCATTGCTCACATATACTAGCAAACATACACTTTAATTGAAAACACGGTAAAAACCTTCGGATATCGAAGTATCGCAAAGTGTTACAGAATGTCTATTCTAATTATCAAGATAGGTGACTTCTTTGTTTACGCAGTGGCGTTATATGTTTGAAACGCACTGTATAAGGAATGCAGCACTGATATCACTCAGTAGTTTGTCCAAAAAACAAAGCTTTATTTTGTGCATCCCGGTCACATCATCGGGTATGGTAGCGAATCCCGGGACAATGACAAAAATCTCACTGTAAAGAGAGGAGAGATTCGTTTCGTTCTAATTGAAGGAGGCATCCTCTTTTCAGAAGTTCTCAACTGTGTTTGTATTATGAGAAAGCTACATATTCGACCGTACCTTTGTCACTGGACCAGTAGGAATCCAAATACAAGCTCCGCCGGCAAGTCGATTGATATCAATACAAAGTGTACAGATAAGTGACCGCATTTTTTACTTTATTTTCCTCTGATACGTATTTTAATGTCTTATATCTCCCGTGTATTATTTCGTTCTTACTCTGTCCCTGACCATGGGTAAATGCATGTTTTGCCTCCTTTAAAAAAGACTCACCTGATAGTGCTAAATGATAGTCCAACAATATTGAAGATTCTTCGTTTGAAATCCAAACCATTGAACTCGGTGAGACGACTGGTGATCTTTTACCGGCCATAAGAAAAAGCATGTATTCAAACTTCAAAGGATCGCCTAAAAGGCCAAGTTTCCAGTCTAAAATAAGCCAATGACGTTGCAAGAGATAAGATTCGTGCTAAAAAGTATCTACGTGCCCGCACACAAAGTTGAGATCAATGGCGTAGTTTATGAGCAATCACTGAAGCACGAGTTTTTACAAATACCCAGCTGTTACAAATACCCTAGTAGCGATCGTCTTATTCGAGGGATTTGATCACTGTTTAAAGATAAAATCGCAGATATACCAAAAATCGATTCCTTTAAATTTTTAATAAATAATTCTAATAGTGATACTATTGCACCATTAAAAATAAGGTTTACTTCAGGAACAAACCACAACTTTCACTAGCTTAATATGACCCGCTTGCATCGCACAGACCACTATGAAGGTGTACTTTTTGGATCGAAAAAAAAGTTTTACGACTCCTATAGAATTGGGCCTCCTCTCGACAGTTTTGTGACAGCTTTAATACGGCCCTTTTTAATTCGGGTGAAATTAGTGCGTTACACGTATCTGTTCAACATTGCCGCGGCTAGATTGCTTGTGGCAGATAATCCCTAATTTTCACAGAAGCGACCATCTGCATATCCCTAGTAATAATTGAGGTTATATGGTAGTTTTATAGGGACTCATAAAACTAAAATTTCACTTGTAGCCCATTATAAAACTTTAATTGTTACTTGAGTATCGTTAATAGAATAAAAGTTTGAGTTCATACAGTGCAGTATGAAGTTGTACAATTTTATATATTTTTAGTAATAAAAGTTGAGAATTTTCGGAAAGAGGTTAACGAGTATATGACTGAAATCGTTGTTTGCCATTTTGAAATCCATGATGGCGACTTCCGGTTTAGAAAAATTCACTATAACCCCAGTAATATGGATATTTTCGGAATGACGGAAATTAGCGTTTGAAGTCATTTTTAAATCCAAGATAGCGGCTTCTGGTTTAGATAAATTTCCTATAATCTCAACAGTGTAGGAATTTCCTGAACTGAAATTGTGGAGCCATTTTGAAATTCAAGATGGCGACTTCTTATTAAGATAAATTTTCTATAATCTCAACAACACGGGTATTTTCGGAATGGAATAATTATGTAGTATATACAGTGAAGACCCCGACTTATCAGCCCTCGATTTTATCTACCTCCGAATTTGTCTATTCCCGATTTTGTCAGCTTTATGTCAAGTTCCGTTTGATGACCTCTAGCAGACAAACCAAGTCAAATTCGATTCCTTTCTTGAGCATATTCATACTTATCTCAAAATACAAACTGGGCAAAAATAAAAATATCTACATTTCTTTGTTTTGATGTGAGTCTTTGTTTTTTTTTTCATTTCTTAATGATTTTTATGAAATTGTCCACTGGAAAACAGACAGAGAAAGAATGATCGGAACGGCGAGAATGAAGAAACGGTGAAAATTCACCTTTTTATTCGAAACACCGAGAAAAGATATGTCCTCAAGCAGGAATCGAACCTGTGATCTCCCAGTCTCGAATTGGGTGCGTTAACCACTCCGCCATCGAGGAATTGTGATGATGTCATCACAAAGTCCCAATAGTATCGTGATGAGCGCAGTCCACTGATCCAAAAAATAGATAACGAGAGCGATTTGGCCCGATCGATGAGAGGGAAAGGGTACGATCTGCCTATAGGAGACATTGGGGGTCGATAGGTCAATTGGGAGGAATTGGAGGCTGCCGCGGTAATCACGATACTATTGGGAATTTGTGATGACATCATCACAGTTCCTCGATGGCGGAGTGGTTAACGCACCCCACTGGAGACTGGGAGATCGCAGGTTCGATTCCTGCTTGAGGACATATCTTTTCTCGGTGTTTCCAATAAAAAGGTGAATTTACACCAATTCTTCATTCTCACCTCCGACCACAACTCGTATTGGCCAATGAATGTATTCGTATAGTACCTGAAAGTTGCTCAAGAGTATGTTCCTATACCATCTCGTAGTTTGGTGGGCTGTGGAAAAGTGACATTGAATTGCCGATCCAAATACTTGATGGCCTATTTGTACATGTTACATTTTGTGACATACGAAGGAAAAAAATGTAAAATGTAGCGTAACGTTTTTACTGAAGATTTTTTTAACTAATACTTTGCGTACTAGGGTAGAAGAGGATAAAGAAATTTGTTACAATTTGTGACATGGTAGTAAGGGAAACCTTGGGCAATTTTTGCGTTATGTTATTTATGAATGGTGTCTTGATATCTTTGAACTCTGGAATACCTTTTGTGGTAATACTCGCTGTAAATAAAGCAAACTTCTAAATCGTTATTTTAACGATATGAGATGGCCTTTATGTACATGGGGACATATTTTAAGCATTTTAAGTGTTCATTGTCGTTGTTTGGAATTTATTGCTATTAGGTCCCTTTCAAAACTCAATCCATTGCCCAATGACAATCGGGTCGATTATCTCAAGTCATCAACTAGTTGAATTATACCTAAAGCTAAGTCCCATCGTTAGTACAATCCTAGCTACGAGCCTGTTCAGTGCATACCCAACGAAAATAACATAAAAGGACGCATAAGAATTGCTGATGATGCCATTTTACTTACCACCTACCCCTTCCAGACCGAGATTGGAATGTGAACACGACGCGGCCGCCTGCTGGCATCCAGGTGATATTATTGGACAGCGTGAATCATGAAGCAAATGGAATTCACGTGGTGGGGTATTGCACCGCGTTGATATGTACGAAACAGGTGGAGCGATAGAGGCGACCGAGAAATGTTTGCTTTGTTAGTACTTACAGCAATGTTGGTTTTCCATTCTACGTGATATGAGCGAGAAAGAATTATAGTCTATCCAGGTAACTTATCTAGGAAATTATCATTTCAACTCGTTTATGATTCAAGTAAGGATCGGAAGCTTTGCAGGGAATGTGAAACAGAATCGACTGTCGAAAAAACCGAGAGATGCAGATAAAGATATTTATGTATGTTAATGCTTATTTGCATTGACCTTGCCGTTAGATACGCGAGCTGGAAGTTTCAGTTCTCTTATCGATCAAATAAACGACCTCCGCGTATCTCAAACAGAAAACCCCAAATTCACAGTGTAATATAATGTACCACAGAAAGTCGTGTCTGTAGGATTCCTATTCATAGCTTCGCCTCGAGCAAGTTTTCTGTACTCCTACTTACATAGAGCAAGCAGAAAGTGTTTCGTCTGATTGGACCATTGGAAATGGTAGGTACAAGGAAAAGAAGAAATAAATACACAGACGGAAAGCCATAAAAAGCAGACAATTTCATTCAATCAAACCGCCATTCCGTGAATGAATATAATATTTGTACAGCTGTACAAGTACAGCAAGGATCAAACCATCTAGTAACGCTGTTCTTAGGTTTCTACTCGAGCAGGTTCCCATGCAACTGCTAGGCAGACTGTACAATTACTGATGGAAATCAGTGTATGTAGGTTCGCATGTTCGCGGTATTCGTTGCTGTGGATCAAGATTCGGGAGCACTGTTTGGATTGCTTTGGGTAAATCAAGATTGCTACAAAAACACCTAAACAACAATCGTCATACATCAATCAACGATATGACGGTTGGTAGAGTGTCAGTCGGTATATTCAATCTCGTTAATGAGTTTGTATGAAATATTCAGTTTAATTGAGAAAATTCATTCCTGTCACAGCCACATTCTGAAAGCAGAACAAAGCCAAATGCTTATGGGCAATAATATGTATGCTTTTTTATGGAAACACTTTTACTATAAGAAGTATAAACTGACACAAATTGTGTAGTAGAGGTAGGCCTGAAGTTTTGGTGGTTACACTCACAACCCCTAGAAAGGTTTAAACGCCATATATATTTTTGGAATGAAGTAATTTTCTGGAGACACAAATAGTTTCATAAATACGACTATATTCGAAATTTCATCTCGATTCGACTTCCGGTTCCGTAGTTACGAGTTGCGGCGTGCGGTCCCATAGCAAATTCCAATTCAAGCCAATAAGGCGATTGATGCAAAAAAGGTAAAAATTTCCACCATACACGGCTCCGGAAGTGCCCTGGAAAAGTGACAACCTGTCAAAATTAACAAACTCGCATCAGACCATTTGGGCCTAAAGTATCTTTCCCACACATGGTGCAAACATTCCTCTCCCAGCAGCTGAACAAGACGACCAAACTAAGTATAAAACCGCCGATTACTGGTTCTGATGATTCAGGTTTTCGATTCAGCCCTTTTCCAGATACAAACTTTTAGAATCAATATTCGATTGATTTCTTTTCTTGTATAGTTGTCTTGTCATGTATATTAAAAATATAATTGATGCATTAAAAAGTTTACAATTAATAGGTATAAACAAAGCTGAAATCTTGATTGAGAAAGGCACAATTACACCGCTAGGTGGATTTAAACAGGTTTTTTTTATCGAGGTACACGGTTAAAATAGAATCATTAGTTCGTTCAATTGCGATTTTTTTATCTTTTTAGGACGATATGTAACTTCCATTTCTATTTAATTTAATCCTTCATAAATGCTAATTCAATCACAACAGTATCTACTAGAAAGAAGAAGAAAACTCAGTAACCTTCTTTCAAAGTTCTCAATTGGTTTAGGACTCGAGAAACTAATTAGAAAAATTCATCAGATCTAAAAAGAAAAAACCTGTTTTAATCCACCTAGCGGTGCAATTGTGCCTTTCTCATTTCTCTATGGCACGGAGGCTTTTTATGTTCAACATAATTGTGGAAATGTCCATTACATTCTTAGTACACTTTGCACTTATACACAATGGCATGCCAGCCACGAACTTGATGAGCTACGTGTCGACGGTGAAACACTTGAAACAAAAAAATATCATACTCCATTAGCCTAATCAGCATTAGATCAATGTTATCTGCTTGCTAACTCATTTTGTCATGCGGGGGTGGGTATGTGAGGAGGGCGAAAGTCCCATGAACGAACGACTCCCGAGCTTAAATTGGTATGCTTTGTGATATAGTGTTGGTTTAAAGATGATGGGGTTGAAAGGGAGGGGTATGAGGGCTGGATGGGGTGGTGGTCTGAGGGGTGATTTAAGGAGATTTTTAAAGGAGGGGAGTGAACAGTAGAGGGGGGGGGGGGTGTAACCCCTCTCCGTAAACCATCAACTACGCCCCTGTTAAAATCCAGAAACCTTATGAGAGTCGAAAAAAAAATTTGGCCGGGATTAGGTTGACGTTTTTCAGAGTGATTGCATAACCTTTCTATATGAGAAAGGCAAAAACGATCCACTTTTAGTGTCTTTTTGAAATATTTAAGTTAAATACGAGAACCCGAAAGTTTTTTCAGTATTAACTAACTTAATTTAAATAAATGTTTATATTTTTCTGTATTCTTCATATAATCTAGAGTGTCTATTGTTTTCAATTTATCTATCTTTTCTATTGATTAATATTTCAATTTATTGCATTTATGATTGTTTCTTTTTTTATTTCATCCATGAATTTATTCTTTCTAATTTCTTTTTTTCTTATTTTACATTTTTCTTATATATTTTATATTATATATATATTTTTGTAATTATTTTCTTCTTGTCAGGTTATTTTTTTCATTTTGTCTATTGTTTTATTTGTTTCTTTATCATCCTTTGGTTCGATTAATTTCCTTCAATCTATTTAATTTAATTCACTCAACTTTTAATTTAAATTATTTGGATGTAGTTTTCCATATTTTCCATTAAACTTATTTTAGTATTTTCTCTTTCAGCCCATTTTTCATACTTTTAATTTTCAAGTTCCTCTCATTTTCTTAAAATAAAAATCAATCTTTTTTCATTTTAATTTTATTCGCATTGTGGATTTTTCTGTACCCCTTTATCAGTTTTGAATCTTATACTTTTATTTTGTATGTATTTTTTTCAATATTCGCCCAGTTTTCTTTATTGTTAAGTTCCATTACCTTAAGTATTTTCTTTTTTCGTTGAAACAACTTTGAAATTCCATTAATTTGAAACAATTTTAAAATTCCTGTTTCCTATTTTCCTCATTTTATCATTTCCCTTTACCTTATTTTGTTTTCGTTTTCGTTTTGTGCATATTTTCTGATTTCCATTTCATCAAATTTCAATTTTCTTTGAAATTCCACTTTGAATTTATATAGATTTATTTATTATTTCATTAATTTTTTATTTTCTCCTAATATTTTTTGTTGTAGTATTCCAATTTTTTCCATACCTTCTATCATTTTCATTTTCACCCATTTAATCGATTAATCAAGCTTTCTTTCATATCACTTTTGTCTGTTTTGGACTATTTCCACTTGTTCCTGTTTTCGGTTGGCAAAGCTGTATTATTGGGCAACATGAGACCAAACTATGTCGCCATTCACCTCTGATACAGAACTTTTATCCCTTACCTTCCCGTGGCGTCATCCGGAGTACGAGCCAATTTATGCCGTTTTTACTAAGACCCGGAGCGGAGTTGGGTTCTGGCCCCAACCGTTGTTACTTCATATACATTTTGTCAGCGGTTGGGTTTCGAGCCTGACTCAGTTTCGTTTCGGGCGGGAGCTGCATTAGTAAAGATCTGCCGGTCGTATGCTGACAGGGAAGGGGAACAAACGGCTCGTGCGCGTGGAACTGTTAATGTATGAGTCATACAAAGTAAAGCTTTTGAGTACAGTTAATGCTCATTTTGGGCCACTCAAAATTATTTCTTTTATTATTTACTACCCGCAATTTGGGGGTTTTTTTGGGTTTATTGCATTTTTTCTCTATTACTAGTTTTGGGTCTGTAGAAAATATATGAAAAAATATCCATTGAGTATGAGTCATTAGCTCGCTATTTAACGTGAAATTCAATCTCGAGCTTAACGAATTCTAAAAAAAATAAAAAGCCGAGTTTTCGGAGTTCAAGTTGCTCGTTTAAAATTCTCGGAAATTGATCGCGAGCGACTGCAGAGGCAGTCTCGGTCTCTACCAACAGCGAGTGTCGAACTAGCTTTCCTTTCCTTCCCTGGTAGAGCAGCATTGGACGTGGCCGGCATCGTTATTGACCATTTTATGGAAATTTTTGGGATCAGCGATTCATGCACAGTGAGAATGATTTGCTCCTCCCAAGCATCATTTTTTTTGTTGGTTCATTGTGCATTTCCGCTCATTCGGTCAATCACAAAGCGCAATTACGGGCAGTCTACTTAAGCTAAGCTAAGCTATTCCCACTTATTCCTGTTTTCTATCTTTTTCTGCAATCTTTTCCATCCTATCGTTCCCATTTATTGCTATTTCTTTTATTCTATTGTACTTAAATAAGAGCAAGAGTTTTAAAATAGTTCATTTAAAAAAAATAATGCGTCTATTTCAACATTTTTCATAGTTATTTTATTTTTATCTATTTATTCCATTCTTGTACTTTACCATTTCTTCGATTATGACACCTTTTTAGCATTTTTTCCCATTTTTCTGTATTCAATCTTTCAATTTGTTTATTTTGTTACCAATTTTTATATTTCAAAATTTTTGTATAATTGTTATTTCTACGTTTAACTCAATGGATTCATTTTGTTCGTTTCTATATTTGTTTATTTTTTTTATTTTTGTTGCTTTGTTTTTATATTTTTTGTGGCATTCATTTTTCTTCCATTTTCCTATTTTCCATGCTTATGATATTTTATTTTTCGTTTATCATTATTTCAACCTTTTTGCAATATTTTTCTATTTCTCCAGTATTTGCCTATCCTTTAACATTTGTGATGGCGCTTACCGGGACCCTACGTTGTGTTACTTTCAATCCTCACCAGAATCGTTCCGGCGTGATGATGGCAGCTATTGGGATCGTCACCCTAGTTGCATCAGTCCAACTGCACTCACCCGGCACACCGAACAAAGGCGATCGCAGTGAAACCAGCAGCCAAAGTGCAGTACAGCGGGCAAGGTACTTGTTTCCGATCAGTGGAATACACACTTTTTAAATTACAATTAAGTTGCACAAATATCCACTTTGGACAGAAATTTATTTAGCACAATCACTTTGACTTAAGTAATTATTTTATTGATCACAATCACTTTTGGAGAGATAAATTATTTATTCCTGTACGCATGCAGGTACGATCTGGACTGTCTGATGATCCCGACCGATCGATGCAAGAAGGCGATGATCGCAAACCGGGTTGCCAGAAGGGCTATAGAAACTGGCATAACTCTAGGGCCGTTAGCACCATTAGCATGTGAAACACAATGCTGCGTATTACGGTTGCCAACATTTCAGTACGGTACAACAATTTGTTTCCGTTAATTTGATTATTTCAATTATTCCACTTGTTTTATTTGGCTCTTTCGTTAATTTTTTACATACTTTCAAATTTTAACTTTTCCATTACCTTAATTTTGTCAATTTTCTGTTGTTTCTCCGCTTTAGATTTTTCCTGTTTTTGATATTTGTAGGACTATTTGGCACATTAATAATCTTGTTCCATTATTTTAAATGCCAATTCCTCAGCTTTCTAGTTTTGTTCCATTTTATCTATTTATTATTTTTTCCTCTTTTGTACCTTATTTTTTCTCTTTAAATTCTACCTCCATTGTATGTTCCTTTTGTTTTTTTTACTTATTATATTACCATTTTGCTACTATTTTTGCAATTTGCACACAGTTTTAATTGTAAGTTTATTAATAATATAGTATTAGGCTCCCAAAAATCACCTGAATCTGTTCTCTTCGAAACCGAAGAAAGTCAGCGGCACTATCGAACAAATGAGATGCTGCATTTTCAGAGGCTGGCAATGTTGTACTGCACTGATTTGGCCGAAACTGTTCTTTCTTTAACAAATTCCAGGTGATACCAGACAAAGATTCGAATAAATCCATGCAGTACCGACACCAGGATGAATATGAATTATTGATAAATCGGCTCTTTCCAAAGCCACTAAATGTTGCGTAGAAATATTTAAACGGTTTTTCGACCAAAATTTGGTCGACTTAAATTTTACTCATTTCTTTGCTTTTCTATTTAAAAAAATCTGAAAAACCCTCATTGGCCTGCGTGCAGGAAGATGCCTCTTTTTGATTTTGACATTTGCTGCTCAGTTATAAAAGTGTCGTCCAAGCAAGAGGAGCAACACAATGAAATTTTGCTAGTGTATCGCTTGAATCCGAACTACTTGCTCCAACGTAATGTCAACTGTAGAGGAAAGTGGCCGATATTTTCAAGCAAATGAATCTGTCGAAGTTCAAACAGAAATATCTGACTTGGGAAGCTTTCTGTACCTGTGGTTTGAAAAGCGACATTTTTATTGCAACCGAGATCGTCAACCAGGAAATTTACGCGAAAGAATGAACAAAAAACATCTGCTACCTTTAATGAAACAACACGATTGATCCATGCTATTTTGGCGGGACTGTGAATCCCGCAATTACCGAAAAAGAACATGTAGTGATATGACGCCAACAACGTTCCCAACACACTAGAGCTCGGCTCAATTGGAGAATATTGGACCAAAACCCAAAATTGTTTAAGTAAACTGACTGTGGCAATCAAGTGGACGAGGTGGGTGTGCAGAATTTGTTGACAGTAGCTAAAAGACCCTCAACCGAAATTTTGCATTTTTATTTCTAGAGCCATTAGTCACTCCCCCAGCCCTGCAATCAATTATATGGATACATAGTCCAAGAAGTGCTCAACGATGTTGCCGGAGAAAATATTAAATACCTTAAAATCTCAAACCGAAATAACTTCCCTGTTTGTCATCCTCCTCAGAAAAAATGGTTGTCATCCATTTCAATATATCGAACTTTTAATAGCAATGCCTCTATATAGAGACATCCTAGTACAGTACTTCCCACGGAAACGATAATAGGCACTTCCTGAGAATATTGAAAGGGTAGGTAAATTGTAAATTCCGAAATTCAATCAGTGCTTCCAGTTATCAGTCATTATCTAGAAATAAGTACTTGTTTGTGAAAATGTGAATTGCTCCGGTTAACGAGAAGCCTCTAATTCTATTTTCACGATTCATGCAAGTGAATTTCCAGGAAAAAAATGTGAAAATCAGCGCTCCCGATAAATTTACCTGGAATTAGTTCCAACGCGAATCAAAGTGCTGCAGCCGCTCCGTTTCATCGGATATTCATCCATCATCCCTTACAGTATTATTGGCAATTTCGTACGCAACATGCCCGCGCTTTTTGAAGCCGTTTCGAATATCCCAACAAGTTCTGGTAATCGAAATTTTCCATATATTCTGTCAGGGGATGTCTTTTTTTTACATCCAACAAATAACACATTCACGGTAAGCTAGGTCCTACAACAGTACCTATTTCTGCTATCATACCAGAACCACAAACAAAACCCATACAATCAGCTATAGCCGCACAGGGCCCCACAGTCAGTAGGTCACAAAACCACTCCACCCACCGACGACCTGCGGTCGACGTTGGATCGTCCCGGACCACGAACTAATTCCCAGTCGTTTTCGGACTGGCTTTGCCCAAGTGCTGATGATGATGATGCTGATAGTGTTCCTCCATGGGCACCGAATGGTTGTATCCCAGACCCTGCTGCTATAACCGGGTGAAAAATAGTTGATGTTTTTGATGCGGATATGACCACGTGACCTCTCCGAGTGGTCACTTTTTGATGTGCCAGTTAGCGACAACCATACCACTGGTTCCAGCACTATTGGTGTTGTTTTCGCTGTGCGGTAGATGGAGTTAATTTACTATCGTGTAACTGAACTTGCCGTATGTGTGTGTGTGTATGTGCGTATGTGACTCTCGCTCACAGAGTTGCCGCCATCTCCGAATGTCCTTTTCGTATGATCCGCTAACAGCACAGTGCCGCGCATTTGTGCTGTGGTGGACCACTTTTTACCGCACCGCCAGCGGGTAAAGTTTCGTCCTGTCGGCAAGTGTGGAAGCCCTAGAACTCATTTCCGCAAACAAGCAAAATACCGTTGACAAGGGTACTCTTTTATATGACGGTGGTAATGACGGTAGGTATTGTTTTTGTTGTTGTTGTTATTATTGTTGTCGTAGTTGGGCTGCCGCCGCTGTTGATTGCTGTTGAATTTATTTATTTGTGAATAGGTACGTATGTGAATGTGTAGTTTGAATTATAATTTCAAATGAGATGCTAGCTCAGAGTGAACATCAGACAAGGATCGGTCTAAGATAACTGGGTGAGGTTTCCTTTTGGGAAAGATACTAACAAGTCGTTCTGGTGTTCGATGTTGGAAATGTTTGATGTCTCTGATGTGGGTTTCGGGGATAGGCGATACCATGCTCTAAGTTGAATGATTGCGTTGTTTTGTTTGTTTTAAGCTCCCAATCATCTGGTAGGAAAAACAAGTTTGATATAGTATGTAGTGCACTTGAGGTGAAATATATATTCGGATATTCTTTTGGTTTGTTTACTTATGAAAAGACGGCTCCTATCGTATTCCAAGCATATGTACCTACTTTAAATCATTGCCTCCCATCCTAACATTACTTATTGCGTACGTCTATAGTGAAAAAGTGATAAAAGAATGTGTGGAAATTGTCAGAAACCTAACCGAAGTGAAGTAGAATACACTTTAGATTGTTAATACGCTGCTACAATATTTTTTTTTGTTCATTTCGTTTATTTACTAGGCACAAATGCGTTAGCTTGGCGGTGCCAAATTCTTTTGTTTTTCATTTTGGATATCTTAAACTAGAAGGTTACAATGTTGAAATATTTTGTTTTATAAAAGAGAAAAATTTTACAGCTATCTTAAGACTAGAAATAAGATTCTATATACAAGAGAGGGGCAAAAGATTTTTTTTATGAAACATTTTAAAACAAGGGATTCAGTTTGAGGGGGGAGTAATAGTTTTTTTACGAAATATTTTACAGTTATCTTAGAACTAACAATATAGTTTGGTACACAAAAGGGGGAACAAATATTCATAAGAAATTTCACAGATATCTCAAAACTAGGGTTACAATTCTAGATACAAGATGGAGAACAATAGTTTCAATAGAGTAAAAATTACAGCTTGATTTTTTATCGGAGACTTATGCTTGGTTAAGATATTCAGAGGGGGGCTTATTTCCACATCAGTGTAACAGCAGTTGTATTAAGGATAGGGAAAGAAAGGGAGTTCAGCGAAACAAATTAGCGCCTCAGTCTAGTAAGTCGTCGAGTACCGGATTGGCGGACGGTATCCTTCGCACCCGCGGGAAATCCTTCAAATCTCATCGGAGCTCGAGTCGCTCTCGCTTCAGTTTCATTCCATGCAGGCGTAGTGGTAAGGGCGACGGCGGTTACATAGTGGCACTCTGGAGCTGATCGGTTCCACAAGGCAAGAGGAAATTTCTAAAAACGAGAAATAAAGGAGAGGGGCTAAATTGGGATATTTATCGTTTTTATGAAAGTATCAATAAGGGACATATAGGTAAGATCGCGATTTGCCAGCATATCTCGAACTGGGACATTGGGTGGTCTACCTCGGGCCCGAAGGGAGTCCTTTAACTGAGACACAGACAACGAGCTCGATGTCGTGATAGCCCTCGTCACAAGCGCACAGATACTTTTCGCAAGCCCAATACGCTGCAAATGCGCATCCAGCGTGTGGTGGTTGGACATAAGTCGGGACATTACACGAATAAAATCCCGACCAACATCCATCCCCCTGAAGCAAGGCTTCGTTGATACCTTTGGGATAATGGAATGTAGCCATCGTCCAAGTTCACCATTGCTTCACGAGGTTTGCCAACTGTTGAGTGTCCTCTGATGCCAAATAATAAAAAATTCGTTGAAGCAAGACCAATCTTTCGTATTTGTCACCATCCAATGCGCCCACCTTTGCTAATGAGTCGGCCTTTTCATTGCCCGGGATAGAGCAATGAGAGGAGACCCAAACAAAAGTAATCCGATTAGATTTTTCAGATAACGTACACAAAGACTCCCGTATCTTCCCCAGGAAATTTGGGAATTGCTTTTTGGGCTTCATCGCATGAAGAGCCTCGATAGAGCTGAGGCTGTCCGAAATGATGAAGTAGTGATCTGTGGGCAGAGTGTCGATGATCCCAAGGGTGCACTGAATTGCAGCTAACTCTGCGACGTAAACTGAAGCGGGATCATTGAGCTGCAATGAAGCGGTGATAGTATTGTTGAAGATACCGAAGCCAGTGGACCCATCGAGATTTGATCCGTCAGTGCAAAACATTTTGTCACAGTCGAATTCTCGTAATTTATTATAAAATATATTGGGGATCACTTGCGGGCGTATATGGTCCGGGATTCCACGAATCTCTTCCTTCATGGATGTGTCGAAGAATACAGTAGAATCAGAAGTATCTAGGAAACGAACACAGTATACGAAGAAGGATTAATGCTCTGTGCCATGTAGTCCAAGTACAAGGACATAAATCGGGTTTGAGGATTAAGCTCGACGAGCCTCTCGAAGTTTTCAATCACCAACGGGTTCAGAATGTCGCATCGGATGAGCAATCGATATGAGAGTTCCCAAAATCGATTTTTTAGCGGAAGAACGCCCGCCAGCACTTCGAGACTCATCGTATGGGTCGAATGCATGCAACCCAAGGCAATGCGCAAGCAACGATACTGGATTCTCTCCAGTTTGATGAAGTGTATGTTCGCAGCGGAGCGGAAACAGAAACACCCGTACTCCCATCACCGACAATATCGTTGTTTGGGATAATCTGGCCAGGTCTCCTGTGTGGGCACCTCACAATGTTCCAGTTATTGTCCGGAGAAAATTGATCCTTTGTTGGCATTTCTGTTTCAGATACCTAATGTGACATCCCCAGGTACTTTTAGAGTCGAACCAGATCCCGAGATATTTAAATGTGAAAACCTGATTGATCGTTATACCCATTAATAGAAGCTGAAGTTGCGCCGGCTCACGCATCCTAGAAAAGACAACCAATTCAGTTTTCCAGATACCCAGCTGAAGATCCCAAGCAGACAAAATGTCCAAAGTATCTTGTAATGGTCGTTGCAAATCGGTAGCTTTGGGCCTTGTAACAGAGACCACTCCGACGTCTGCAAGTTGCCTTAGAGTGCACAAATTGACAAGATAATCATCAATGTCATTCACATAAAAGTTGTAGTGTAGGGGACTTAGACATGAGCCCTGGGGAAGACCCATGTGCTTTTCAAACAAAAGGTTTAGCAAAAAGTTATTTAAAATAGGTGAAAGACCATGCTGGTGTAACCTCTCTGACAGAATGTTGATAGAAACTGAGTCAAAAGCCCCCTTAATATCCAAGAAGACTGATGCCATCTGCTCTTTGCCAGCATAGACCATTTGAATTTCTGTAGAAAGCAACGCAAGGCAATCATTCGTCCCTTTGCCTTTGCGGAAGCCAAATTGTGTATCTGACAGTAAGCCATTTGCTTCAACCCAATTGTCGAGGCGAAACAAGATCATTTTCTCGAACAACTTCCGAATACAGGACACCATTGCAATCGTTCGATACTAGTTGTTGTCGAAGGCTGGTTTTTCTGGTTTTTGAATGGCGATGACCTTAACTTGCCTCCAGTCATGACGGACAATGTTACCCGCAAGAAACTTGTTAAATAAGTTCAACAAGCGCCTTTTTGCAGTGTCATGCAGATTCTTCAGCAAGTTGAATTTGATTCTATCTCACCCTAGGGCGTTATTGTTGCATGACAAGAGAGCAAGGGAGAATTCCACCATCGAAAACGATGATTCGTTCGCGGTATCGTGAGAAAAAATTTAAAATTTCAATTTTTTGGCGGCGCGGTACTTTTTCTGTACCGGGACAGAGTCAGTACAGATCTTCTTGGCGAAAGCGAATATCCAGCGGATTGAATATTCCACGTTCTCGTTGGTATTGTTTCGGTTACGCATACGTCGAGCCGTACCTTAAAGAGCATCGCTGTTTCTCTTGTTAACCCGTCGACGAACCGGCGCCAATAACTACGTTTTCTGGCTTTCATTAGAGTCTTCAACCGTTAGCAATTGAAATCACGATAGGCAAATGATCGCTACCGTGGGGATCAGGGATCACCTTCCATATGCAATCTAACTGTAGCTATGTCGAGCATAGCGATAAATCCAAAGCGCTTACGTGTGCTGGTGGTGTAGGAATCCGCGGAATTTTCTTATTGAGGATGGTCATGTTGAAATTGTCGCAAAGATCTTGGCTTAATGTTGATCTATTATCATCGCGAAGACAACCCCATACCGCACCGTGCAAGTTAAAGTCTCCTAGAACTAGCCGCGGTGCCGGTAAAGATTTCGTGATGTTACAAAGCGTTCGGTGCCCTACCGAAGCTCTAGGAGGAATGCAGATGGAAACAATGCAAAGTTCTTTGCCTTTGATTAGAATTTACGAGCGACAATTTCAATGCCTGATGTCGAAGGGAGGTTAATTCGGTTGAAATAATAGCACTTTTAATTCCCAAAAGTACTCCTCTATAGTGGTTTTTTTCGATTCAGACGAATTATATTAATGTCGTGGAAGTTGAGATTTATAACGGAAGTTAACCAAGCATCACATTTTAAACTATCTAGTAAAAATTTAAAGGAATCGATTTTCGGGAGGATACTTCTGCTGTGATCGAATCGGTGACCTCGTTCGATTTATATGCGAAGGGCCCCCACAGCAAATAAACTTTTCAGTTCCTTTGCTACAAAAGTCATCCTCATGCTCTCCCTCGCACTTACCGCACCGTTTCTTATTTTCACAATAGGTGGCTGTATGGCCCAACTGCTTGCGATTGCTGCAGCTCATGACTCGCGTTACAAACAGGCGAACAGGTCGGCGAACCTTGTCTAGGAGGATGTAGTTGGGAAGAGAAGACCAGGAGAATGTCAACCGACCCTGAAAGAGAGTAGGTTGTCTTACCTCCCTTGGTATTTGCGGTATACAATTGTTTGCATTCCAAGATCTTAATCTGTTGAAGTGAGGGGTCCTTAAATCAGCCAACCCCGTGCTCCATCAGTTCTTCGCATTTCAGGCCCAGTTCGGACACAACCCCATCGATTTCTACGGCCATAGCAGACACGTACGCCTTAAATTTACGCATAAATCGATCACAGCAAGCAATCTCGTTCGCCTGGCCGAGATTATTCACTATAACACGTATCTTGTTCGCCCGAACACGTGTTATCTGAGCTACGGCCGGGTAGTTAGCAATCAGATCCCGAGAAAGTTTTAATATATTAACCGGTCCGAAAACATACTACCCATGGTCCAGAGGAACTTTGTGGGTACTGCTTTATACGGGGAGCAATGCGAAGGTTATGGGGATCAGGGACTTCCATGATATCTTCAGATGGTATTTCGCCCTCTGCCATTTAAGCGTTGTATAAGCGGGAATGTATAGATGTTTTTTTTATTGGATTAGATTAGAGTTGAGAGGAGGAAGGGAAAGAAAAAAAACCACACGAAGGGAATGAAAAAGCGAACAAAACTTATCTGTAGTAACGTCGATTGTTCTGCTCCAGCGAGAACAATGTACTGGATTTGCTACCGGCACCAGCAAAACGGCTGCAAACAACGCACAAAGGCTAACCTTCACTCACTGAAATTAGCACACCGAACACCACTGTGTTAATCGGTTCAAAGGCTCGTTATTCATTTGATAAAGTTCAGGGTGATGTCTTGACAGAAAATGAAAACTGCTTTGAGCACCAAAAATCGTGGTCGTGATATAGACGGCGCCGGTGGTTGAGTGATAAGCTTGACCGCCTCTCATTCCGGTTGGCCTGGGTTCAATTCCAGCCGAGGTCGTTGAGATTTTTCTGAGGTGAAAAAATCTGTGGTCACGTCTTCCTTCGGAAAGGAAGTAAAGCCGCTGGTCCCCGGTCCATGAGTTGATAGATCGATATCTCGTCCAGATAGTGGAGTCACCTCTCTGGCGTCGGTAAAGAAGAAGTAAAATCCAACTTCTATACTTACGCGGATTTTCCAATTAACGCGGTTTTTTACGCGAATTTTCCAATTAACGCGGTTTTTTTTACGCGGTTTTTTACGCGGTACGTATCCCCCGCGTAAAAAAAACCTGGGTGTACTTACTAATAAATATCCCGTGATACTTGTGGAGTGCGCAGTAGTATATATGGCCTCTAGCAAAAGAAAGTATCCGACTAACAATTCCTTCCGCGATCTACGTTCGAGCCTGGCCAGCGCCGGTATTGATCAATAAACACTTTAGGATTACCAGGAGTAGCACATTGAAAGATGTTTCTGCTACTCCCAAGCATAATTATCTACTGATTTCCTGTGCGACTTCAACTAGTCCAGATCGATAACGAAGTAGCAGCCAGGGGTGGTCGCACAAGCTCAAGCTCAAAAATCGTGTTCGTGATATAGTTCGCAGAATAAAACTACTGATATCATGAACATGAGTCACATTACTCCACGTGTCAAATTCGAAAGTGAGTTCTAGAATAAAACATCACGATAACGCGAACGGAAATTACGAAAATCGTGATAAATCACACAACACGTGATAAAAATGTCTAAAATCGTGAATAAGATATTGAAATCAAGAACATAAATAAATAAGAATTGCAACTCGTGACAACGTGAATAGAAATTAGAAAAATCATGAGAAAGTTCCTGAAATCATGAAAATAAATCCCGCCAGTCTGACAGAAAAATCCGATAGTATGCTCATCAATAAAATAGCACGGCAACTAAATTACAAACATCGTGAATAATCTCCTGAAATCATAACTATCGTTTGACTATCGGCTGTGTATTCCAAAATTATGAATAATAATCATAACAAAAACTAAACATGTCCTGGGAACAACAACAATAACCCAACCAAACATTCGAATGTAACGCCATGTATATATTCAGGATGAACTAGTTTTTTAGAAACACAGATAGTTTCATGAAAACGAGGTTTATTATTCACAATTTCAGAACTTGGTCACGATTTTCGTAAATCGTTCAGGTCACGAAATGGTGATCTTCCGTTCATAAATTTATGAACGGATTTTTTTCCGTGTAAATTTCGTGGCAAAGCGATGCAAAAATTCTATCGTCCAGAGCTTGAGATGCGAATTCTTCATTCATATTAATGAGGGTAGTATTTCAAATTACGATCTACATCAATCAATATTTCATAGCTTTATTATTGAAAATTTGGTCAAAATTGAATTTTATAAGAAATGTACTTAGAAATATTTCTGTGAAATAACCACTTTTCTTAACGCATTCTTTTGATATTAAATTATTAAAAAGACATCAAAAAGTCTTTATTCTCCTTTAACTTTCACCCGCTGTACTGAAAAATGCCTTGATTCTACGGCATTGTGAGGGTATAACTAGCTCCCACAGCCATTGTTGCAGATTACCTACACAAATCGGTTTTAATGTACCACAGCTTCCATGTCCCGAACGGACACATTTCACGTAGTTAAATGGGAGAGATAGTGGTCGATTGCACTTTGCCTGCTGGGCGTGATTATTATCGATGTTCAGTCAAGTGTCCTAATTCGGTGCAATTGTTTTCCCGCGCTGGTTGTGTTCATCGATGTCATGGAGGGTGTCAAAATTCAAATGGAAACAGGTAAGTGGAATAAGTTCGGTGCAATTCTGATTTGTATACAGGATTGCGATTTGTGTGTTCCTGGCGAGTGCAATCTTTGGAGCTTTGCGTTGACGGTAGTTTGAAACATCTGTTCGAAATTTCAGTTCTGATCACTAACTATATTATGAAATCAATCGAGACCTACTTTGAGAGATCTGCAACGAAACATTACTAACGCTACGGTACCGTACATCTCTTGACCACCTTTTAGTCAATTGTGATTCTTAAACCTTTTTATTACGTTGGGTACGATTGCATGACTGAAGGTTGTATTTATTCAACAAAATATCGGCTTTCGTCAGTTTTTTTGAAACTTTCAAGAAGTAGTACAAATTAGTAAAAAAATGCAATATTCATTTAATTGAACCTCTTTTCCCGTTTCGAAGGCCTTTTCTGTTGCCTATCTCCAACCATTTATTTTTATGCAACTCATTTTCCCATTTGTATCTTACTCCGCCACACTTCGTAAGAGCCAACAATTTGGATTCTAAACAAAAAGGGGCAATGGTTTCTTACTAGCCTAAGTATTTCCAAACTTTCGAAGTATTCACAACGTCCATTGACATGTTTCAATCGTGAATGTATGTCGAGTATTTATAAATTGTAAGAGAAGGAACGATTCCGTCTCGTGCCAGCATTAAAATGGCGACGCTGAAATGGTTCACTTTAAAGCTTAAAGAGCTGCTTTCGAGTAGCGCTACGAAGCACAGAGAGCTTCAACCCAACACACCTTCCTCAGTGTTAAATCGCGAAGGCGTACACCGTACATGGAATCCACGATAAATTAAAAGCCGAACGTAAACCATTAATCCTGTCGCTTTTCGGCTCGAACAGAGGCATGTTGAAGGCGGTGACGCTGTGCTGAGCGCTTGGGATGATAAACAAACTTACATTTCCGAGAGAAAGACAAAGAGACGGCTGTGATGGGTGTATGGGGGTATATCAGCGTCCCCTTCGGTGCGGGGTTAAGGTTCAAATAACTTTCGGTGAGTGTCTATGAGAATTGAACGCTTGATAGTATGTGTTGGAAAAAAATTGTTCAGTTTTGCCACCGGATTATCCATACAAAACCTTTTCAAATCTCTAAAATAAGAACATCAATCGATTTATTAGATCATCACGATTCAAATCATGCTAAATACCTGCTGGAAAAACCATCGGCTTAGCTAAACGGTGCTTTTGAAAAAGTGGCTGTGATTTTTTGTCACACTACCACACCGTGCTGGGATACGCAACACAACTGCGCAATAAAAAAAACCACAGCCACTTTTTCAAAAGCACCGTTTAGCTAAGCCGATGGTTTTTTCAGCAGGTATTTTACATGAATTGAATCGTGATGATCTAATAAATCGACTGATATTCTTCTTTTAGAGTTTTAAAAAGGTTTAAATGGATAATCCGGTGGCAAAGCTGAATACAATTTTTCCTACGCATACTACCATGCGTTCAATTCTAACACATGCTTAAAAACGGTAACTTGAGCCGTGTATTCTAACGTTTGTCATTCCGAAGACGGTGTCCTGCAGTCGCGAACAGGAATTTGGGAATGAAATTTTGAAATATTCAACCAACGTAAAAGCTGTTTCGTAATTCTCCTGTCCTGCTGTGCAACCCTGGAAGCTTCCGCGTGTGGTTATAAACTATCGACCACTACTGTTGTAGGCATCTTCAGGACTTTTGATTCCGGTGGCGTGTTGAAAACCGTTGCTCACTCATGTACAAATAACGAAGGTTCTGATCCGGGCAAAACATATTGCCGATGTCGTAAATTTTAGGGGAGCTTATCAACAACGTCTCACCCCTGTCAAATCCCTTCTCGTGGTAGAGAGTAAATTTCAACGGATTAATTATTTGGTACGTCAAATGTCACCGCAAACGGAGCTCTTTAGCGGTAGCATAAATCCAATTTTATGGCAAGTTCTTCAACCTGCTAATGCTTATTGATATAATACCTGCCGTGATGATCATTTAAAGCTGCCTACGAACCATTATTACCCTGAATTATGTGAAATAGTTGCCGTGTAGCACAATGTTTCTATTAATTCTCCCTACCGCAATTCACTTTTATTATCCTCCTCCGCTTATAACATGTCTGCTCAACACAACAATTATTTCTGCTTACCAGTGCAACATCAGCCTATGTTCTCTCCGGTTTACATATTTTGCATCCGGAAAGTTATTCCACTCCCGGTTCTCAAGAGGACAAGATAAGCACAAACATTTCCATCTCTGCTCGTTCGGTCCAGCGCTCGGTATCCTGACGCGCTGAGGCCCGGTTCAGACCACAACACGATGATCCGACGAGATGGTTGCCACGCTGCAAAGTTGAACTGGGAAAAATGAATATGAAACAACAACAGATTATTATCAAGATGAGTGTACCTTTTCAGCTCCGGCAATGTTTTTCTCAAATGTTTGCAGTTTTCTCCCTTTTTATTGCACACACACCTGTCCACCCCGCCCCGCCAGAGCAATCGACGCTTTTCCCTTCTGCAGTGTTGGGTTTTCCCGCTCACCCTCACTCCAGAAGTTTAAGGCGTGGGAATTGTTATTTTTTCTTGTTTGTGGTACTTGGCTGCTGCTTCACATCCGAGCGATTTTCTCATTTTTTTTTCGTGGGAACTGCTGTCTATTCGAATAGGTATTTGCCGGCTGGATTATTAACTTGTTCAGGGATCTAATTAAAAGTTGTGATACAATGAAGACGATGGTAATAAATGGAAGGCACAAGTCGATATTTTGGTCTTTGGTTTCCATTGTCCCTTTAGTATCCGGTGGCAGCAAATTATTGGCCGTGAGAAATATTCTTTTATAATGACTCGTATAAGGGTCCTACATTATCGAGAAAAATGTGCCAAGCAGTCAATACTTGAGGATAGCAGTTAAGTTTCAAAGATTTAGAAGATTTAAAAGATTTAAAAGATTTAAAAGATTTAGAAGATTTAGAAGATCTAGAAGATTTAGAAGATTTGGAAGATTTAGAAGATTTAGAAGAATTAGAAGATTTAGAAGATTTAGAAGATTTAGAAGATTTAGAAGATTTAGAAGATTTAGAAGATTTAGAAGATTTAGAAGATTCAGAAGATTTAGAAGATTTAGAAGATTTAGAAGATTTAGAAGATTTAGAAGATTTAGAAGATTTAGAAGATTTAGAAGATTTAGAAGATTTAGAAGATTTAGAAGATTTAGAAGATTTAGAAGATTTAGAAGATTTAGAAGATTTAGAAGATTTAGAAGATTTAGAAGATTTAGAAGATTTAGAAGATTTAGAAGATTTAGAAGATTTAGAAGATTTAGAAGATTTAGAAGATTTAGAAGATTTAGAAGATTTAGAAGATTTAGAAGATTTAGAAGATTTAGAAGATTTAGAAGATTTAGAAGATTTAGAAGATTTAGAAGATTTAGAAGATTTAGAAGATTTAGAAGATTTAGAAGATTTAGAAGATTTAGAAGATTTAGAAGATTTAGAAGATTTAGAAGATTTAGAAGATTTAGAAGATTTAGAAGATTTAGAAGATTTAGAAGATTTAGAAGATTTAGAAGATTTAGAAGATTTAGAAGATTTAGAAGATTTAGAAGATTTAGAAGATTTAGAAGATTTAGAAGATTTAGAAGATTTAGAAGATTTAGAAGATTTAGAAGATTTAGAAGATTTAGAAGATTTAGAAGATTTAGAAGATTTAGAAGATTTAGAAGATTTAGAAGATTTAGAAGATTTAGAAGATTTAGAAGATTTAGAAGATTTAGAAGATTTAGAAGATTTAGAAGATTTAGAAGATTTAGAAGATTTAGAAGATTTAGAAGATTTAGAAGATTTAGAAGATTTAGAAGATTTAGAAGATTTAGAAGATTTAGAAGATTTAGAAGATTTAGAAGATTTAGAAGATTTAGAAGATTTAGAAGATTTAGAAGATTTAGAAGATTTAGAAGATTTAGAAGATTTAGAAGATTTAGAAGATTTAGAAGATTTAGAAGATTTAGAAGATTTAGAAGATTTAGAAGATTTAGAAGATTTAGAAGATTTAGAAGATTTAGAAGATTTAGAAGATTTAGAAGATTTAGAAGATTTAGAAGATTTAGAAGATTTAGAAGATTTAGAAGATTTAGAAGATTTAGAAGATTTAGAAGATTTAGAAGATTTAGAAGATTTAGAAGATTTAGAAGATTTAGAAGATTTAGAAGATTTAGAAGATTTAGAAGATTTAGAAGATTTAGAAGATTTAGAAGATTTAGAAGATTTAGAAGATTTAGAAGATTTAGAAGATTTAGAAGATTTAGAAGATTTAGAAGATTTAGAAGATTTAGAAGATTTAGAAGATTTAGAAGATTTAGAAGATTTAGAAGATTTAGAAGATTTAGAAGATTTAGAAGATTTAGAAGATTTAGAAGATTTAGAAGATTTAGAAGATTTAGAAGATTTAGAAGATTTAGAAGATTTAGAAGATTTAGAAGATTTAGAAGATTTAGAAGATTTAGAAGATTTAGAAGATTTAGAAGATTTAGAAGATTTAGAAGATTTAGAAGATTTAGAAGATTTAGAAGATTTAGAAGATTTAGAAGATTTAGAAGATTTAGAAGATTTAGAAGATTTAGAAGATTTAGAAGATTTAGAAGATTTAGAAGATTTAGAAGATTTAGAAGATTTAGAAGATTTAGAAGATTTAGAAGATTTAGAAGATTTAGAAGATTTAGAAGATTTAGAAGATTTAGAAGATTTAGAAGATTTAGAAGATTTAGAAGATTTAGAAGATTTAGAAGATTTAGAAGATTTAGAAGATTTAGAAGATTTAGAAGATTTAGAAGATTTAGAAGATTTAGAAGATTTAGAAGATTTAGAAGATTTAGAAGATTTAGAAGATTTAGAAGATTTAGAAGATTTAGAAGATTTAGAAGATTTAGAAGATTTAGAAGATTTAGAAGATTTAGAAGATTTAGAAGATTTAGAAGATTTAGAAGATTTAGAAGATTTAGAAGATTTAGAAGATTTAGAAGATTTAGAAGATTTAGAAGATTTAGAAGATTTAGAAGATTTAGAAGATTTAGAAGATTTAGAAGATTTAGAAGATTTAGAAGATTTAGAAGATTTAGAAGATTTAGAAGATTTAGAAGATTTAGAAGATTTAGAAGATTTAGAAGATTTAGAAGATTTAGAAGATTTAGAAGATTTAGAAGATTTAGAAGATTTAGAAGATTTAGAAGATTTAGAAGATTTAGAAGATTTAGAAGATTTAGAAGATTTAGAAGATTTAGAAGATTTAGAAGATTTAGAAGATTTAGAAGATTTAGAAGATTTAGAAGATTTAGAAGATTTAGAAGATTTAGAAGATTTAGAAGATTTAGAAGATTTAGAAGATTTAGAAGATTTAGAAGATTTAGAAGATTTAGAAGATTTAGAAGATTTAGAAGATTTAGAAGATTTAGAAGATTTAGAAGATTTAGAAGATTTAGAAGATTTAGAAGATTTAGAAGATTTAGAAGATTTAGAAGATTTAGAAGATTTAGAAGATTTAGAAGATTTAGAAGATTTAGAAGATTTAGAAGATTTAGAAGATTTAGAAGATTTAGAAGATTTAGAAGATTTAGAAGATTTAGAAGATTTAGAAGATTTAGAAGATTTAGAAGATTTAGAAGATTTAGAAGATTTAGAAGATTTAGAAGATTTAGAAGATTTAGAAGATTTAGAAGATTTAGAAGATTTAGAAGATTTAGAAGATTTAGAAGATTTAGAAGATTTAGAAGATTTAGAAGATTTAGAAGATTTAGAAGATTTAGAAGATTTAGAAGATTTAGAAGATTTAGAAGATTTAGAAGATTTAGAAGATTTAGAAGATTTAGAAGATTTAGAAGATTTAGAAGATTTAGAAGATTTAGAAGATTTAGAAGATTTAGAAGATTTAGAAGATTTAGAAGATTTAGAAGATTTAGAAGATTTAGAAGATTTAGAAGATTTAGAAGATTTAGAAGATTTAGAAGATTTAGAAGATTTAGAAGATTTAGAAGATTTAGAAGATTTAGAAGATTTAGAAGATTTAGAAGATTTAGAAGATTTAGAAGATTTAGAAGATTTAGAAGATTTAGAAGATTTAGAAGATTTAGAAGATTTAGAAGATTTAGAAGATTTAGAAGATTTAGAAGATTTAGAAGATTTAGAAGATTTAGAAGATTTAGAAGATTTAGAAGATTTAGAAGATTTAGAAGATTTTGAAGATTTTGAAGATTTTGAAGATTTTGAAGATTTTAAAGATTTTGAAGATTTAGAATATTTGGATGATTTAGGAAATTTAGTAAAATCTATAAAATTTAGCAGATTTAGAAGATTTACAAGATTTGAAAGATTTAGAAGACTTAGCAGATATAGAATATTTGGAAGATGTGCAAAATTCAGAAAAATTTAGTGGATTTTGAAGCCCTCGGAGAATCATAAAGTTTAGTAGATCTAGAGTATTTTAAAGACCTAGAGGTCATCTTGGAAAAGTTCTAGGAGCTTAAAAAATTTAGAGAAGCTTGTCGATATGGAAGATGTAGAAGTTTTCACAGAATTGGAAGATTTAAAAAATTTAGAACTCATCAGAACTGTGTTAACTCTCAATCGAGAAGATCCAGGTTTGTTTTTGCTCAGGTGTGGTGTTTTGCTATCAAAGTTAGATTCGTGCGTTGTTCTTGGTGTAGATTCTACTTGTAGTACCAAAGCTACATTCTACGCCTGCATAAAAAGTCAAAACCTTCGGATACTAGTTGGCGATTGTCCCTTTGTGTGTTTACTGACTACTAATGATAAAAACGCAAAATTTCACTTCTTTTTTGGCTTGTTTAGGGGTAGATCCAGGCAAAGGGATGCTGAGGAACAGAACATTCCCCCATCCTAAAATATTGAAATTGTTTATTAATTTAAATGTTTTAATATAGAATGTACTGTAAATTCATGGTTTTTTATAGTTTACCACAACCTGTTTGAAGACCTTTCTTTCACGGGATGACTGACTCACACAATAATATTTGGTAGGGGAGGGGGCTATCCCCCCTCCTACCAAATATGATCCTCCGATACAATGAAGATCAAATGGAACACTTCCTCAAATTATCAACCTTTTAGCGGAAGTAAAATAGACAAACCCAATGCCATTCGATATAGAAAATATCCTTACAACTCGACCGGCTCTTACGGACCGACAACAAATCGTACCATCACGATATCGCGAGAATTGACAGCACGATACTCGGACGTATCCGATATAACTAATGTTCGGCCAAACAAATTGAGAGTGACGGTAAGTGACCTTGAGCAGACATATGGATATACATAAGCTTGTTATGCAGCAGTATCGTATCTACGTACCCGCCAAGGTAGTTGAAATCGATGGAGTAATCACCGAAGCGAATCTGACAACTGCGTTCAGCTAAAAATTCAGAGAATGTCTCCACCAGCCTCGTTTAGGAGAAGCTTAGCCGGGGCATGCTTAGTCAAACAACGTTCGTTTGAACCGCGTTTAGTCTACCTGGTGGACTCTTTGAGCCGCAGGTCAATAACCACCTTCGTTGCAAACCATTCAATCATACGGCTCCCAGTTATTTCGATAAGGTAACCATGAGAATTTAGGTAGGGTTGCTGAAAAATGTCAATTCTGTGGGGAGACTCCGATTGATTTTTTTTTACATTTCCCACTTATAAATTGTGCGAGAAAAACCTGAAACGGTCCCTTAAGCAACACTCCAAGCACTCTCTTACAGAAATGCTAAAGAGAGTTGTGCTAGCGACCACGTTCAATTTATATGACTCCAAGCTCAACATTGAAGGAGACAATGATGACCCAATTTTAGAATACTGTTCTGTCATTCCTTTGCTTCCAAGTAAATGCTAATACCACAATAGATTTAACTACGGGTCGTGGTGGTTCGTCTCCATAAAAAAGTAAATGCTAAAGGTGTTCCTTGACAGGTTACCAAAAATAATAACTTAAGAAAGTGCTATGTTAAAACCGAAGCAAGGAGCCTGGAAATCTTACAAACAAGAAAGCATACGCAACACTACCGGGGACGTCAAAGGATGGGTGAACAATGTCTGAAATATAACCGGTGCGTTGTAAAATGTTTGCATTTTTAATTTTTTACATTTTTTACTTTTTTTGCAACTTTTCCATTTTTCTACATTTTTACTTCTACATTTTTAACATTTTTACATAAATTTGTTACATTTCTTACATTTTTTTACATTTTTTTATTTTCAAATGGTAAAAATGTAAAAAATGTAAAAAAATGTAAAAAATGTAAAAAATGTAAAAAATGCAAAAAATGTCAAAAATGTCAAAAATGTAAGAAATGTAAAAATGTAAAAAATGTAAAAACTTTTTACATTTTTTACATTTTTTTGCATTTTTTACATTTTTTACATTTTTTACATTTTTTACATTTTTTACATTTTTTACATTTTTTACATTTTTTACATTTTTTACATTTTTTACATTTTTTACATTTTTTACATTTTTTACATTTTTTACATTTTTTACATTTTTTACATTTTTTACATTTTTTACATTTTTTACATTTTTTACATTTTTTACATTTTTTACATTTTTTACATTTTATACATTTTATACATTTTTTACATTTTTTACATTTTTTACATTTTTTACATTTTTTACATTTTTTACATTTTTTACATTTTTTACATTTTTTACATTTTTTACATTTTTACATTTTTTACATTTTTTACATTTTTTACATTTTTTGCATTTTTAACATTTTTTACATTTTTTGCATTTTTTACATTTTTTACATTTTTTACATTTTCTACATTTTTTTACTTTTTTTTACATTTTTTACATTTTTTACATTTTTTACATTTTTTACATCTTTTACATTTTTTACATTTTTTACATTTTTTACATTTTTTTACATTTTTTACATTTTTTAGACTTTTTACATTTTTTACATTTTTTTACATTTTTTTACATTTTGTACATTTTTTACATTTTTTACATTTTTTACATTTTTTACATTTTTTACATTTTTTACATTTTTTACATTTTTTACATTTTATACATTTTTTACATTTTTACATTTTTTACATTTTTATATTTTTACATTTTTTACATTTTTTACATTTTTTACATTTTTTACATTTTTTACATTTTTTACATTTTTTACATTTTTTACATTTTTTACATTTTTTACATTTTTTACATTTTTTACATTTATTACATTTTTTACATTTTTTACATTTTTTACATTTTTTACATTTTTTACATCTTTTACATTTTTTACATTTTTTACATTTTTTACATTTTTTACATTTTTTACATTTTTTACATTTTTTACATTTTTTACATTTTTTACATTTTTTACATTTTTTATATTTTTACATTTTTTACATTTTTTACATTTTTTCCATTTTTAACATTTTTTACATTTTTTACATTTTTTGCATTTTTAACATTTTTTACATTTTTTGCATTTTTTACATTTTTTACATTTTTTGCATTTTTTACATTTTCTACATTTTTTACTTTTTTTTTACATTTTTTACATTTTTTACATTTTTTACATTTTTTACATTTTTTTACATTTTTTACATTTTTTAGACTTTTTACATTTTTTACATTTTTTTACATTTTGTACATTTTTTACATTTTTTACATTTTTTACATTTTTTACATTTTTTACATTTTTTACATTTTTTACATTTTTTACATTTTTTACATTTTTTACATTTTTTACATTTTTTACATTTTTTACATTTTTTACATTTTTTACATTTTTTACATTTTTTACATTTTTTACATTTTTTACATTTTTTACATTTTTTACATTTTTTACATTTTTTACATTTTTTACATTTTTTACATTTTTTACATTTTTTACATTTTTTACATTTTATACATTTTTTACATTTTTACATTTTTTACATTTTTATATTTTTACATTTTTTACATTTTATACATTTTTTACATTTTTTACATTTTTTACATTTTTTACATTTTTTACATTTTTTACATTTTTTACATCTTTTACATTTTTTACATTTTTTACATTTTTTACATTTTTTACATTTTTTACATTTTTTACATTTTTTACATTTTTTACATTTTTTACATTTTTTACATTTTTTACATTTTTTATATTTTTACATTTTTTACATTTTTTACATTTTTTACATTTTTTACATTTTTTACATTTTTTACATTTTTTACATTTTTTACATTTTTTACATTTTTTACATTTTTTACATTTTTTACATTTTTTACATTTTTTACATTTTTTACATTTTTTACATTTTTTACATTTTTTACATTTTTTACATTTTTTACATTTTTTACATTTTTTACATTTTTTACATTTTTTACATTTTTTACATTTTTTACATTTTTTACATTTTTTACATTTTTTACATTTTTTACATTTTTTACATTTTTTACATTTTTTACATTTTTTACATTTTTTACATTTTTTACATTTTTTACATTTTTTACATTTTTTACATTTTTTACATTTTTTACATTTTTTACATTTTTTACATTTTTTACATTTTCTACATTTTCTACATTTTTTACATTTTTTACATTTTTTACATTTTTTACATTTTTTACATTTTTTACATTTTTTACATTTTATACATTTTTTACATTTTTACATTTTTTACATTTTTATATTTTTACATTTTTTACATTTTTTACACTTTTTACATTTTTTACATTTTTTACATTTTTTACATCTTTTACATTTTTTACATTTTTTACATTTTTACATTTTTTACATTTTTTACATTTTTTACATTTTTTACATTTTTTACATTTTTTACATTTTTTACATTTTTTACATTTTTTACATTTTTTACATTTTTTACATTTTTTACTTTTTTACATTTTTTATATTTTTACATTTTTTACATTTTTTACATTTTTCACATTTTTTACATTTTTTACATTTTTACGTTTTTTTACGCTCTTTCCATTTTTTTCAAGCGTAAAATTTATTTGAATTAGTGCCTCTCCTATACGAATTTACTGGAACCACCAAAGGTACACTAAAAATCTATTGTCTGCGTACACGTGCTGCTGTGTAAACAAAACATTTAACATGTGATATCATGGTTCTTGCTGTTAGGTTAACTTAAAAAAGAGAACGGATTATTTACTCCAAGCGACGCATTCGAAACTCCTTCCCCTCCGCTTAAGGGATCACCGAGCATCGCTGTGCTTTAATTCTAAAATATTATTATCTACGGATGAACCATTTTCAAGTAAGCATTCATTCGAAACAAAAACTTAGCACCCGCCCAACCGCTCTGAGCTTTCACATCGAAGCTCTTTACAGAATCAAAAGAGCTGCCATAAAAAATACAAATCCGTTTATATCATGATTATCAAATTGCATTCCCTCGGATAACAAAGAAGGTAAAATATATCCCAGCGGGGATTTCCGTCACAATTTTCTCCCGCGATACTAGGTATAAGAATAAGTGCACAGCTCCGACAGCGGATCCTTGTGGTCATCTCGGAATATTTCCACTGTTCCAAGGCGCGCACGGTTGCTTGGCTGCTTCGCGGTTTTCCTGACGGAAGAACGGCATGCAACCGTTTCAGAACTTGGGGCAAAACGATGAACAAAAACCGTCTTGATTTTTACGCTGCCCCGATCCGCGCCCTCGTGGATGCATTCCCGCGAAACCGGTTTTCCTTTTGTTTGACTAACCAGCTGAAAACGAATTAATCCATTGGGGCTGCCTGTTCCTATTCCGTTGCAACGTAGCATTCACTGGGCCACCCAGGAAATGGTATAAATTCTTGCATTGCTAGCTGGCAGCTCAGCGTTTCGCTTCTCTGCCAATCCTTTTTTGTCTAATGAAAAATAAAATATTTGCCAACCGATTCAGCTAATCCGGTTTCCCACTGCAACTCTGGGCGGCAACTGAGCAGCGAGGGCCTCGTCAGCCGAGAGTGTAGGATTCCAATGCACCACCCTACTATCCTGTAAAAGAAGACCACCAGCAAGAGGTAGTACAGTTGTACAACAATGAGTGGAATTTCCGACGAATGTGCATGCAATCCCCAATGCTTCACAGCGGTGGGTTCGAATCATGGGAAAATGGGGTGTAAGTCAAATTTTGAGTAATGTTTCTTCAATCTATTGTAATCTATGGGAAGTTATTATTTGCTTTTGTGATTCATTCTTGTGTTCTGCACGAGTTTGGGAGTTGCACCATTCGGAAAGACAATCACCGAATTCAGCTGTTAAAAAGTTAATTTATTAACCGTTTTGTACACTGTAGGTTCGGTAGGTTGCACAATTCCTTCCATAGTCTGATTAGAATCAGCCCATGAATTAGTAAAATAAATATATTGAACACCTAAAAGAAATATAGCATCCTATCTCCTATCAGTAATTTATTCGCCTGCATCAAAAAACAACCCAATTCATCCCACTGCGTGTTCCGCTGGGGCTTGAATCGACAAAGCCTTTATATGGAGTTTTTTTTGCACCTACCGATCATGTTTTGGGGCAGCTTTTAGCTAATTCCTCTCGAACAAAATGGCCATGCATAAAATAGTAACACATTTCACCTAACAAAAAAAAACAAGTTTCAGAGTTTAAGGTGTTCAAGAGGGATTTCACCAACCGAAAAGGACTGGAGAGTGGTCAAGGGTTACCGAAAAATGGTGGCTAGTGTACCAGAACTCGTGCTGGATGTTGTACTTCCCTGGTTATTGCTGCACAGGTAATGGCAAAACGTCCCGTTGCCAACGAACTACGCGGTGAAAGTTTTAACGGAGCCCCCTTATAACTTAGTTCATAATTAAATATGAACACGAATAAAATTCTCGTAAAGCGAGTTGAACTGTTTTACTGTTGTCTGATGACAATCAGATACATTTAGATTGGAAAATGCTTCCAGATGGTGGTTGAGATGGAACCCAGTTTGCTTGGCCGCTTTGCTACCTTCAGGTGCAAAATCTAAACTACATAATGCACTTCGCGATTTACTAGTGCTTTTTATTGTATGGTACATAATTCAATAATGTTTCCAAAACTGAAAGATTTACATTTTTCTTTATTGGGCTGGAATCTGCAAGAATAAGTGGAAGAAATCATTTTACAGCTGAAGCCACAATATTAGTTCGGTTGACACCATGACTATTGGATCAGGAGTGGATTTTGGACTTCTTTGTAGCATAACCGTATTTGTTTTTATGTAGAGCTGAGCTTTGAATTTTATGAGCTGTTACAGTTGCTTATACATACTCCCTAAAGGTGCTAAATTGGGGTAAACCCCCTAATTTATGCAATTGGTGCATAAACCAACTTAAAGTTAAGATTGATGTTGTGTGTTTCGGATTCTCCTCGTCAGTACCTAATAGCTGACTGGGTCGCTAAGTAGACACTAAAGCAAAAAAACAAGGTGCGTGTCATTTTTTTGGATTTACTGTCTACTTCGCGGCCCAGTCAGCTGTTAGGTACTGACGAGGAGCATCCGAAACACAAAACATTGCTACAGTTACTAACACAAGTTTATAAAATTTAAATATGTAGGTTTTCTCATAGGTGTACTAAAGATTGAGGTCTCGCTGTCCCCTTTTGGATTGTGATCTACTTCCTTATCACTAGCACTCGGCTAGTGAGAGAAATAGATCCGATCGAGGATCAAATCCGCCTTTATTCATTACCTTTTGAACTAAATTCCCATATACATTATTTTAGGCAAATCAGATAGTCAGTTGGAATGAAATTCTCGAATAGTCAAATGAAAGAAATTATGTAAAAAACAGCCCTCCAGAGGCAGGATTCGAACCTGCAACCCTTGGGACTCCGGCTCAATGCACAAACCCTTATGCCATCCCTAGTATAGGAGGACGTTCATTTTTGGTCCTGATCAATCAACTTTCAAATGGTTTACAATATCGCCTTGATGTCAAAGAGAAAGTTGCACAAAAGCTTAAGGGCCTTTTGAAAAACCTATTATTGTTGATGGAGAAACGCGACTAACTTATGAAAAGGTCGTAATAAAACAAAATAATTGTGTTGTCAAAACAAAAGTTAAAATATCTCGAGAACTACTACATTTTAGAAAATTTTTGTTAAGAGCATTTCGATTTAAAATGGCGTTTAGAATCATATTCAAAAAGAAAATTGTATTTTTGACTGCAAATAGTAAGAATTATAAAAAAAAATGTCAAAAGTTGTTGTTAGGAAAACTTTTTTATTGAAAGCTTCTCCATAATCCAAATACACTAAAAAGGTTGCTTTTACGTCTTTAAAACGATAAACATTAAATTTTTGACATTTTTGATGGGGTAACGCGAATAACTTTAAAAAAGAGCATAATTACACGAATTAATTGTTTTTGAAGTAGCTAAATTTCAAATATCTCGAAAACAATCGCATTTTGGAAGATTTTTGTTAAATGCATTTTGATTTTAAATGGTGCTTAGAATTATATTCTGTAATAAAATTACAATTTTGTATGTCGATTAGTATGAAATTTAAAAACATGTACGAAGTTATTGTTAGAAAAACTTTTTTACCGATTTTTTCTCCATCATGCAATCACAATCAAAATGTTTCTTTTCTCTTTAGGTTTTCGGTAACAAAATATAAAAAATTTAAAAAAATGGGTTTTATCATAAATTTTTGTTTTTTGAAAAATGACACAACATTTTTTTCAGTGTATATTTTGTTCAGACAGATAGTTTTGCTGTATAAAATACAGTAATCTAACAAAAAAAATTTGAAATTCGTACACGTAGAAACGTTTACGCCCTTTTGAAAAAGCGACCACACCTGCAGAGTTTCGTTCGAATCGACGATGGTCATATTTTGCGGTCGGCCAGTTTCTCATGGAATCCCTCTATAGCTACCTACACATTCGCCTCAAACATTTAACCTGAGCTCACAAAGCAACATAAGTCAATGCTGATGATGATGGGTAGAGCGAAAGAGACAACTAGTACCACGACACTATGTTTACCGTGTTTTCAAGTGGAGCTCGAATGTACGGGCGATTTTTTGTACGAATAATTGTGTTCAAGAATGTACACAAAAGTGTGCTGAAGTATTTGAACGGATAAGCTTAGTCGCGTGTTGGACGGTACTAGGTAGCACACCTCCACAACCAGTATAACGGATTTCAAATTCAGTTACACTGGCTGTGAAAACAAACAGCGCAGTGATCTGCTCCGCCTGCCGTTCTACAGGCAACTGAACTTGTCCGGCCAAATCCGTTCTTTAAATAGTCGATGATGACGTCATTCATAGAAGCGTAGTACGCTAGGTACACAAATCTGTCGTGCCAAACTTGGGAAGCGCTACCTTTTGTGTATAAATGCGCGATATTTTAACTAGGTTGTACATTATTTAAATTTTCAATTCTATTGGAATTTATTCTTAGAAGTATTTCGGGGCGATATGCGCAAAAAAATTTAAAAGTTGTCGTGAGATGGCTGAATTATATGCGTTTAAAATTGGACCACTTTTCGTTACATACCATTTTGGTAGAATTTGAAAAGTGCATATCGAAAACAAAGACGTAGTCCTACGTCAAAAATCTCTTTGACCTACAGCCATGTACTGTTGAATTTTAATTAAAAGTGAAAACGGATCTTAATCTCAAGGAATCGACATTTATATAGTTACACCTCGTGAGAAACTGTGTATAGATAACGTTTGAAAGTTTAGCGCAGGCAGAAAATTTCATTGCAAAGAACAACATGCCGCACTAATCGAATTTGACATTGTTGAAACCAAGATCCTGAATATATGGGTGACGATAAAATTAAGGCGTGCCTACACGACCTAGAGCCAAATATTTTCGCGAAAATGAATTAGTCGTATTCCCATAAATGTCTGAATACATTGATTCAGGCCCGTGTGCAGAAAATTCTCTAGGGGGAAGCGGGGGTTGATTTTTTAACGTTTATTTTAAAAGAAACGTAAAGAAACCCTCAAACTTTGAATATTTTTTCAAAGGCCTGCACCTAGTCTTGTAAACCAAACGACTCAGCTCAACAAATTGTGTAAATGTAAGTTATCGAGAAGGAGTGATCAAAAGACACCGCTGCATAGTGGTCGTAAACCCCAAAAACGTGAGCTTAATTCACTAGAGGCCAAACCATTGAATATATTCACAGGGTATCTTTGGACGAATTGTTCGTAAGAATATTCCCCACAACCTGAAAAAAATTAAACTTAGGCATGGCTTATTACGATCAAACTAAAAAAGCTTTTTATGGTGACGAGGTTCAAAGTTGTTGTCTTCGACAAAGTTTTAGACATGCTCGCAATGAAGAATTTTGTTGAACAACTTGAACTAGCAGGACTTATTAATTTATAAAGCGTTTTCTTTGGCAACCTTAAATTTAGTTTTTTTAATATAACTTTTTCCATTGTGACTTTTCGTGTAAACCATGTTCCAAACAAATATGGAAGTATTAAGACCACATAAAATGGTCGAAGACTTTAAGTAAAAATATTCATTCGTTTCAAAGTTATTGAAGATTTTAACATTTTTTCCAATAATTCCAAATTTTTACGAAAAAAAACCGATTTTTTTTTTCGTTTATTTTTATATGGAAAAAGCAAAAAAAAACATTACAAAATGAGTTTACCCTATCCATAGGGTTCTAGAATGCCACGCATCAAACCTTTTTACCTTTATTATGCGTAGTCTGGACATTGAAAATAGTGCTTGCTAGTTCATTTTGGTTTGCACCTTTCTCTCTTATACGCAGTTGAACTTAATGTAAAAAAATTTAAAATTCTTCAATAACTTTAAAACGAATGAGTATTTTTAAAAGAGGTGTGCTCCACGCCACCGATTTCAGGTAAATTTTTTACATGCAGTCTTCAACAATATTATGTGGTTTTAATACCTCAACATTTGTCTGGAACATCGTTTGCACGAAAAGTCACAGTGGAAAAAGTTATATGAAAAACTCAATATAAGGGGGTTGCTACAAGTTCAAGTCGTTCAACAAAATTCTTCATTATGAGTATTTCTAAAACTTTGTCGAAGATACCAACTTTCTACCTCGTCAGTACAAAAAGTTATTTTTTCTGGTTCAATCATAGTAAGCCATGCCTCAATTTAATTTTTATCAGATTGTGGGGAATATTCATATGAACAATTCCTCCGAAGACACCCTGTGAATATTTTCGATGGTTTGGCCTCTAGTGAATTAAGTTCACGCTTTTGGCATTCCGACCGCTGTTAGTTAGTTGTTAAGCCAACTGACTAAACCTAAACCTCTTGTAGCTCGCAATCCTCATCCATCCGGGCCGTTAAGTACTGCTTTAGTAGGGATTGTGTTCTTGCTTATTTTTTTTTGTGTTAATCGTCATGTTTTTATCCATAGCTACTTTCCCTTACTTGCTGTCTAACCTTCGCAATATATCTGACCTGCTCAGGTTTGCTGCAAATATCGTCACCAATTGAGACACGAACCGATCCGGAGGTGTCGACCATAAGTATTTACATCTGTCTTCAATCATCTTCGCCGGGCTTCTTATCATTCTTGGTGCTAGTCGTTCCTAATTATCTACTAGCTTGCGCTTCTCGGCGGCAGTATTTCACCCTATACCGATACCGATTTTCGTGATCCATTTCGCTGCCACTCCAACGAAATAATCATCGGCGGTAAAATTTCTCTAGACAACGATATCCCGATTTTCTCTCACGTGTTTTTCCTCTATAGTTGCCGTTACTAGCCCGTTGACCGACATCTGCTGTCTACTCACTACTGTTGCTAATACCGAAGCTTGTCGAAACGTGAACCGATCCTTCAGAGAAGCCATCCAACTTGACATACATCCCTTTCCAGCCACCTTCGCAAAATTTCGTCCTTGGTTTCTTCATTGACTTGTTTCTAGAGTGACCGAACTCAAATAACATTTTATGTGTCAAAACGGTTTGCAGTACATTTTTTTCCTGAACAGGTTATTAATAAATTTTTAAAAGTAATTCAAAACCCTCGTGGGGGACTTGAACCCCTAACCCCTCCCCCCTTGCGCACGGGCCTGCATTGATTGTTAAGCCTTTCCAAAATACCCATATTGTTAGAGTTATCGAGAATATTGCTCAACCAACGAATTTTAATAATAATGTGAAGCTAACTTTTTTTACGAACTAAATAACTAAATAACTAATCCCAAATAACGATCACTTTTTTACGAACCAATTCAATTTACGAGCCCCTGATTTGGTTCGTATATGTAGGGTCCAGTGTAGTTTAAGTGAAATATTTTAAGGGTTGAAAATTGTTTAAGGTTGAAAATATTAAATAAAATAATTCAAGTAGATACTCGATAGTTGCGAATTGATTGCATTCCACTTGCATACCAGTGACAAAAGTGTTAGAATAAATCTTTCAAAATTTATTTTTCGAATGTCAGATTTTCGAATTCGCTTAAAGCGAGACAACTTAAGAAAAAGTTTTTAATCCAGAACATGCCAGTCGCTGAATTACTATACTGAAAGATCTGTTTAAAATATGCAAGAAATTTCCTCCCCATCTGCCACCCGGAAGCTTTCTCAGTGATTTGATGGTGCGTTTCCTTCTGGTTTGTTTGCCACCGGGGACAAGAGTTTTCGTTACATTGCCCCCCGCCACCACTTACTCTCGCACACACACACACAAAGTTTTCATGAACGTACGGCACGAAACTGTGTATCAAACAAACGTTCTGGAAAAATTCGAGCATCCATCCCGGGACGGGAAATGTTACAGCTTACAATAATGAACCCCTTTGTCGGTTTTCAGCGCCAGCCAGCGGAAGCAACGCTGTGGAGGGTGATGGGGGGGGAGAGCAGCACGCGAAGATTGTTGAGTTCAGTCAGCTGAAAATGGGACATGCGAACACGGTTCTGTCTCGTTATCGGATGCTTACCGATTGCAACCGCACTGTTAAATGAAAAAGCGAAAGACTACCTTGAATGGTGCTATGGTGGAATGACATCTACCTTATGTGTCACTGGTAAAGAGTGGTGCCTGCTAGCATTGTTCAACGCAGTAGTGCTACTGGCTGGATTCGAGATATTTCGTTTATTGGAGATACCCTTAACTTTACGGAATTTGATCTTGAATGCTTGAATATTGTGTCTCGTTGCAACGCTAAGAAATATAAGAGCGAAGTGATCAAGGTACGTGTAAACGACCTTCACGGATTTGAATCTGTTATGGAGCCAATATATAAAAATCCATAATTTTGTGTTGATTTATGAACCTTTCGGTCCATGTTAGAACCTCGCGTTTTGATAAAATGTTCAAAGCCTCGATTTTCTTTTGATTATATCGCCGTTACTATTTACTCTAGAAGCAATTCGCAAGAATTTTTGAAAGAAAATGTTCAAGGGAAACACTAGCTTTTAGCAACAGTGTTGCCAGCAATGCATATATTTCAAATTTTGAAAATTTTAATCCCACCGTGTTCTCGCATAAAATACTTATAACCTCAACTTAATATAATAGAATCCAATTCGAGTATACCGAGTTCCCAGAAATCATCGTATTGTAGACGGAAAATGAAGAAAAACTGCGTTTTTGTTTTGCTCAGGGTCAGGGTTTATGACCATTTGAGCTTCTTCATTATTGAGGCTTTAACCCTAGGGTCACTCGCCTCTTCTTTCGGGTGAGAAAAATCTCATTGGGAAAATCTCTAACTCTATGTGCGTGGTTGGGAATCGAACCCAGGCAAGCTGCGTACAGCGCACTTAATTTATCAATTACATTACTCCTCTTTGATTTTCTTCTTCAGAACTAGAGACAATTCACAAGTTGATTGGCAATCGTTGTATTCCACCAGCATGCTTGAATGCTGGCACATTTTTTCTACAGTGGTGTAACACCTTCAAACATGTGATTGAAAGTGACAAAGTTGGAATCAAGATTCCCGTATGTATAGAATGTAACAATATAGAGGTAATGCTACATGACTTGTCACAGCGGACTCCTCTTGAGCTAATTGCAGAATGCATGTCGCAATACGGAGAAGTAGAACGTGATACTTTGAGAAACTATTCCTAATGGTGTTCTTATGGTGAGGATGCAGGTCGAACGTACTATTCCCTCCTACCTGCGTTGCGTTGTGACGATGATTTTGGCGGATTGCACACTGACTTCATCATGTTTGACTGCTGATTATTTAATGAGAGATGCTTCGGGAATGGTAAGTAGAAATTCATACCAATCCGACCTGTACTAAAACCTCAACAGCATGATAGCTATCATTGCCGGCCGCTCCCATCTCCATCATTCACGGGGAAGGATAAAGGATAAGGTAGACGGGAAGTGTTGATGCTTCATCTACTTAACGGTAGGTAGACGACTCATCAGACTCTTCCATAGGTGTCGCGGAGTTGGTGGTTTGGAAGGGTATGAGGTCTAGGATTCGCTCCCAGCAATCGATGCGACCTAGCATGGTTTATTAGGTAGAAGTTTAGTTGGATTTCGAGTACACGATCACTCGAAAAAGATAAGATATTGTTTAGTTTTTGGTTCTTTTAAAACTCTGGGTAGCCGGCTACCAAGAGTATCCTATTTTTTCTAAACAAAAGCAATTTGAACTCCACACAGCCGACCGTGGGAGTATTGCCTAGTAAAGCTAATCTTATCTGGATCACTATTTATTGCGACAGTATTCAGACAAATTTCTCTATTCCTTCTCTACGATATACTATCGAGTGATAATACGTTGTACAGACAAAGAGTTATGATAACTCAAGACGTTATAAATCAAGGAAAGTATTTCCTATTTTCCATACCGGATTTTTTGGGAAATACACGTATACGAACGATAATATCGAACATTGAAGGGAAATACAAAGGATCGTTAACCTGATGCACGGGCTTGTTAGCAGAAACGTAAATTGAAATTACAAAAAACAGACGCGGCGAATTTTCAGTACGTATTGACCCGTAATCATCGATACTAGTCAGATTAATGTTTTATTGGGGCTAATTTCCGAACAACTATTTATTGTGTAAAAAATTTAATCGAGGCTTCTATACAAACCGAACCGAAGGATTCACTCTGCAAGACGGATGCACTAGCAGTTTTACGCGCACGTCGTTTGTCTCCCTTCCCTGCCAGCATACGACCACAGATCCTAGCCGATCTTCATTAATGCTGCTCCCGCTCGAAACGAAACTGAGACAGACTCCAATCCGCCAACCTGTCGAAGTGAACGAACTGACAGCGGTTGGGGATAGAACCCGACCCAGTCCCGAGTTTAAGCAAAAACGGCAAAAGGTGGCTTGTACCCCGGTTGGCACCGCGGAGAGGTAAGGGATAAGAGTTCTGTATCAGAGGTGAATGGCGACAACGATTGGCCTCATGTTGCACGATAATACAGCTTTGCCTACCAACGTACTATTCCCTCCTACCTGACAATAAAACTCAAAACTCACGGAGCTACTAATAAACAAACTACGTTAAGCATCCTTGAATGGCAAACTTCTATGTGCAAGTAATGCATCTTCATCAATCGCCAACTCATCTACGACAAATCAAAACAGATAATAATAGATTAATAACAATGACGACGGGTTTACATTGGTCACCTGTAAGTGTAATAAAAAGGTAAGAACATCTGATGACGGGTACCAGGACAACTTGAACGATGATAACAGCATGTCTTGTTATCATCGTTCAAGTTGTCCTGGTACCCGTCATCAGATGTTCTTACCTTTTTATAGACACGAGAGAATGAAATGACCGCCACGGTGCAGTAGGAAAACAGGCAAAGGCTTTCCCGCCGCGGAAGAAGATTTCCGCGAGCAATAGAAAATTGCGTGTACGAGTTCCAACGGATAATCAATAACATTTGCTTATATTTTTTACATATTCTAAATATATCAAGGATCCATGGCTCCATTAGGCTACCATTCTGAGCCGTGACAAACAAATGTATTGGAGGAAACTATATTTGTAAAAAAAGTTACCCAGTGGAAATGAAACTTAAGCAAACTAAAAAAGTGAATTAAGTGCCTGCTTCTAGTGTACATTTGAGTTTTAAATTGTATGTCGTCGTAAAATTTTGCATAAAAGGTCGCGTTTTCGAATTATTTACCTTTTAAAGTCAGGAACACTGAAATAAATTTCATTCAAATCGAAGAATTAGATTTTCACAGCGCGGATTCCACGGCTTTAGTAGTTAATACAAAACATTAAAATTGATTATCTCGGAATGATTTTTTTTTTTGAAAAGTATCGTTGCGAGGAACAAGAACAACTTATCAGCCGATTTTTATATATTTTTAACTTTTTGTATTTACAAGCTCGTGTACTTGAGCGGTAATAGACTTTTTATCTACATTTTTTTGGTTTCATTAGAAAAAAGTTATTGTTTGGAAACCGAGCCGTTGAATGTACACCATAATACATTTTTCTTCATTTTTTACTTTTTTTATTTCAGTTCAACGCTTTGCCATGTAGAATGCAAATCACCGCAAATCTCTTCAAAAAAGCACTTCGGGGGACCCTATCTGCGACAATTTCTAATAACATTTATTTTTTTTGCCTTTCTCATATAGAAAGGTTATGCAATCACTCTGAAAAACGTCAACCTAATCCCGGCCCGGAGGGCCGAGTGTCATATCCCATTCGACTCAGTTCGTCGAGATCGGAAAAAGTCTGTATGTGTGTGTGTATGTATGTATGTGTGTGTGTGTATGTGTGTGTGTGTGTGTATGTATGTGCGTATGTGTCAAATAATGTCACTCATTTTTCTCAGAGATGGCTGGACCGATTTGCCCAAACTTAGTCTCAAATGAAAGGTGCAACCTTCCCATCGGCTGCTATTGAATTTTGGATCGATCGGAATTCTGGTTCCGGAATTACGGGTTTCAGAGTGCGGCCACACAGAAATTTCTCATATAAACTATAGGAAAAATTAAAAACTGAATTTTTATTTTTGATGCTAAATGTGTTCAAGGTGCATGAAACGTCGAGATTTGATGTAAACTCGAAAAAAAAATTTGACTACGATTCACTTTTTTGGATTTTGGCACATTTTTGCCTTTCTCATATAGAAAGGTTATGCAATCACTCTGAAAAACGTCAACCTAATCCCGGCCCAAATTTTTTTTTCAACTCGTTTAGGGTTTCTGGATTTTAACAGGAGCGTAGTTGATGGTTTACGGAGAGGGGTTACACCCCCCTCTACTGTTCGCGCCCCTCCTTTAAAAATCTCCTTAAATCACCCCTCAGACCACCACCCCATCCAGCCCTCATACCCCTCCCTTTCAACCCCATCATCTTTAAACCACCACTATATCACAAAGCATACCAATTTAAGCTGGGAAGTCGTTCGTTCATGGGACTTTCGCCCTCCTCACATACCCACCCCCGCATGACAAAATGAGTTAGCAAGCAGATAACATTGATCTAATGCTGATTAGGCTAATGAAGTATGATATTTTTTGTTTCAAGTGTTTCACCGTCGACACGTAGCTCATCAAGTTCGTGGCTGGCATGCCATTGTGTAAAGGTGCAAAGTGTACTAAGAATGTAATGGACATTTCCACAATTATGTTGAACATAAAAAGCCTCCGTGCCATAGTTTAGAGAAATGAGAAAGGCACAATTGCACCTCTAGGTGGATTAAAACAGGTTTTTATTCTTCAATAGTACGCTCAAGCAATTGAGTGCCGAAAATAAAAGTCGCAAGGACAGAACATGTTTCGTAAAACCCGCTTCCAATATATTAGAATATAAAACGGGATATAAACTTCAAGTATAAAAATCGAACTGAGATTTTCCTTCTTTAAAGCTTGGATAAAAAACCATCAGTATAAAAACCTATAACATGCTATATCCGATTTTCACAAAACAGATATTTTAGCCGACTTTTAATCTTGAGCATCACGATATACGAATGCTCATATGAACAATTTATTTATTTTCAACCGGTTTTTATACTGTAGAAACATCCTTGCCGAGTTTTACGGGTAAACATTGTTTAAACGATTCTTATGTTGCAGTATCTCTGTCACGCTTGAAGATTATTTCCGATTTTTATATTCTAATATATTTGAAACGGGTTATACGAAGCATGTTCCGTCCTTACGACTTTTGTTTTCGGTCGCTCAATTGTCTTTCGCCTTTTCAAATAAAATTGGCATAAACGCATACAAAACAAAACATTCGTAAGGTGACTCTCGGAGCAACAAGACGATCTTCCCAGTCCTTGCAGTGTAACGTTATACAGAACCCAAGTAACAATCCAAATGCTAATTGGTTTTATTTAGGTTTTATGGTAGCTTTATCAAGGCATTACATAGTGAATCTGGTTTTAACATTGCTTATGACACGGGCTTTTAGTTTTATATGCTTGACGGGGTTTAAGAGTGCTGCAAGAACTCTTGAATAAATATCCATAAAACTACATTTTTCATAAGAGTAATTAGTCTTATGAGTAGTTTTAAGAGAATCTTGAGCCCCTACTTAAGATATCGCTTTCCAACCTCCTTAAAACCACAAGATAGCTTCATGACATTCTTGTTGAAGCATAACGTATCTTAAGAATGCTACCATAAAACCTCCTTAAAGCTTTAAACGAAATGAAAATACTCTTGCATAAGAGCGTTCTATAATAAACAAACAAACTGTACCGACTGACGGGATATGTGACGTATCCCAACGGAGAAGACGAGACATGTATCTCAATCATTTATAAACAGCAAACTCGATGATTATGAATTAATCATTTAACTTTGCAAATCTGTAGGTGCTGCACATATAGCGAGATGTCGTTAGTTGTTCGTATAGCTCTATTTAACATGCATTGTTGGAATAAATCAACAACTTTTAGATGGAATTGTGATTACCATAATAATTAATCATAGGCATTTTTATTTCAACATTGACATTTTCAGTATTAAATAGACTGGATTTATGGCGATCTTCCATCTAACCTTTCTGTCTTGAAAAATTCCTATTAGTTTTATTTAAGTCCAACAGCTCTTCTTCAAGTGTATTACAAATAAAAATGAATTTATCACAATCTTCAAAAACTCCTATTACTCTCGAGCAAGAATAATTAGTTTTAATATGATCTTATGACGGTTTCAGTTAAATCCAATGATAAGTAATGGCGTCGTGGATAATTTTCACCGCTTCGAAATGGTAGTCGTTAGCATAAGAATCAAAATAATAACTTTTTTTTCAATGGATAGGCCGCTATTTTTAATACAAAAATATTCACTAAATAATGATAATACATATAGTTGAGACCAATTATATTGTCTATTTATTGATGTAGATGACTCTACTTTATATTCTTCTTAATGAAAATTAACGATGAAACGTCTACCTGCTCAATAATGAAAAAATAATTAGAATTGGTCAACAAACCATTGAGATATGGCCTTTTGAAGTAAACATTCCAACTTTTTTTTTTTTTTTAATTTACACATTATATTTAACGTTTGGTAGACAACCCTATTTTCATATTTTTTCAGTGCACCATATAAATAACACCTTTTGTACATTATATTTATGAAATTAAATGGTAAGGTTTTCCTTTAAAAACCGCGACACGTATAAACGATCTAAATAGTCAATGGACAAACATGGATTCACGCTTGAAGTCTAGTAGAAAACCCATCTATGACCGCATACCACATCCAAACCGTTATAAATTTCCATTCCGTCAATGAAATATTTTCAAAATTGCAGGGGATATACTTGATTACTATATCTTTCGAATGCCATATACTAAATAAGTAGACAAATATTTTTTTGTTTATATAGGACCAAACCCGTGGGTGTTTGCTGGTAGCCTTATGAAACGTGTCAAAACTTCAAATCGCAATTTCTCTCGAATCTCTCGATGGATCATTTTGAAATTCACTGAGAAGATGCTTGGATACTGTATCTTTCGAATGCCGTATGACAAATTTATGGTCATTTTTTTTTCTTAATAACGGTTTTAGGAACACCGTGCGTACAGATTATGCAAAATTCGGACCACTGAACCAAATGATGGCTGTGTATAACGAGCATTGTGAAAGTATTGACCTTACAATGCCCCGAACAAGTTAAAAACAGTTTTTCAACTCTTTGCGGCATCATAGTACATAGAAATAGTATACAGTATAGTATATAAGCAATTAATATTTGTATAATGTAGTCTACAACTGATTGACGAATAAATAAATAAATAAAATCCATTGAATAGTCCCGTGCAAAAATGACTTACCCTGGCAATGGCTCGTCTCAAGGCGAGATGCATGTCGAAATAAAATCGACTCCTCGACTCAAACTATATCCATGCCCCTCAACCGGGCCCTTCGTAATCTTTTTTCTGGGTCAAAGACAAAAAGTGTTTGAATGTATTGTAGATCTCTTGAGTTCTGATGAAACGATATTTGGCCGTAACAGAAACATCGAAAATTCGCACTTATAAGCTCCGGATGGTGGTAAATAGTTTGAAGCAGAGAAATGACATTGTAAATGACAAATGATATACAGAGTATATGTACCATCTAACCAGGTTGAAATAGATAGGGTCGTTTCCAATTCAAGATTGAACTGCTCGGATCTGCTGATGCACGGGGTTAGATCCCATACCTTAGCCATTGAATATACTGGACTGCAAACGTTTGCAGTCAGCATTAGTCGCAGCTGACGGGAAGAGGACATATGTCAATTCAGACTCTTATGGGGTGACTTTCGCCGAGTTTTCTCTATCTAACTAGTAACCACCTCCTCTTTGACAAGTTTCATCTTCCCGTTCGCCTCTTTGTGCCGCGGGTCATGAACTACACTAATTGCAAACAATTGGAACATACAGCCTCCCATTGTAACAATAAGGTTCGTTGTGAGAAATGCGGTAGGAATCATGCGGAGAATTCCTGTGGAAAAGATGTCGAAAAGCGTTTCTAATGTGGGAAAGTCCTCATGTTCTCCTGGCTTGTCCTGCCTATAAACAGCGCGAGTGACTCTGATGAAACCCAGCAAAGAACATCTTGTGCTGTGGCCAGAAGCGATAGAACAATGAGGAACATCTACTCTCCTAAGCTTCGTTATAAAGGCCAACAGATGGTCACCTAAAAATAACTAGTCGAGGAAGTATTCGGGCAAAACCGAAGCAAGTAACTCCCGGTCTCGGAAACCTGAGCTCAGAAAAGGAGTTTCCAGCACTTCATAAGACATCAAAAGCCCTAAGTGTTTTCATATCTCAGCCGGGTAAAGAAACCAGCGCAGGCCTGACAAAATTATCTGCTATTGTGGATCGTATTTTCATAGCTTTAAATATTTCTGACCACCTTAAATGCTTTCTTCCCACAGTGAGAACCTTCTTGCAGTAGTTAACTGCGAAATGGCTCCTTCTTTTAGCAAGTGTATCTTTCGATGGATAATTTATCGAACGAGGTTACGGATTTGACCACTGACTTGCAAAGAACTTGCACAAGCGTTATCCCGAAAATTGATTTCTTTAAAATTTTACGAAATAATTGAAATGCGTTACACTTGCATTATGTAAAATATGGCGCACTTCAAAAATACACCTCAACATTCACGATTTTAATATCATGGGGGAGTATTTTTAGGCACCAAAAAGTGGTATTCTTTCAATCGAATCCACCTCCCCTCGACACACGGCATTAAATTGTGCATTGCACAGGTGAAATGACACGGAATACGGTTCTCGACATCGCGATTCAAACTCAGATTAAACGCGTACCAGACACGAATTCTCGCGGACAGTCTCCCAACCCTCGATGGGATAAACAGTGCCCAGACGTATACGTGAAGAAAACCGCCGCGTATAAGACCTTCCAGAATGACGTGGGTTATCCGCTATCCAAGTAGCACTTGCAACGAGAAAGTTGCATAAGCAAAAGCTGGTGTTGCTCGAGTAGCTATCGAAAGATTGTGACGGTAGAAATGCGAATGAACAGTTTGCTGAAAGCCAAAAAACATAGCTACTGGCGCCGGTTTGTTTAAGGATTAACGACAAAAACACCAATGAGGAAACTTTGGAGCACGGCCTGACGTAACCGAAACCGAATCAGTACTAACTAAAACGTGAAATATTCATACCGTTGCAACGTTCAACGCGTTGGATATTCGATTTCGTTTGGTTTGTCCGGATTTCTCTCCGACACAGAATACTTAAAGCATGAAAGATTTACAGCTCTGTTATGCGAATATATTGAGCAATAAATTAGAAGAAAAAAACATAAGACTTGAATGAGAGCATTAGACAATCAAGCGCAAGTGCATTAGTGGCAGGAAACGCTGCCCAGCAAGTTTGAAGAAGGTCAGGTCAATTCAAGCGTCAATCCAATATTTGGATCCACTATGTGTCAAAAAGGCAAAGGTTTTAATTACTTTTTCACCAAAAATAATTAAACGTTTTCAAATACACATACACAATATTCTGAAGGCATAAAACTACAGTAACATACAGAGTTCGAAGGCAGAAAATGGCTAACAAAACTATTCTGTGACACCGATGAGATCTGCATCATGGTCGATATATTTCAAATTCCGGAACAGGAATGCTACGTCAACGTGTCTAACAAGAGGAAAGGAATTCGTTTGTAGTAAATCTATAGCACATTTCAGAAGAGCACCAGAAAACATATCACTCAGAAGCTATTGAAACCAGAGGAAATGTGGTTTAATTACCATTTGTGAAAATTATTTCCCTTTGCTCGTTAACAAAAACAAACCTCATCACTAGCTACCAACCGCGGTATGCAATGGGACTCTTCTCGGTTAGTATCTGCTCTGGTTGCGGGTAATGTCGAAGCTCATTAAACTCATACGAACTGTAACTCATAAAACGATTCACTTTCGACTAGCAGAGAGCTGTCTAGATCTGATATTCGGTGGTTGACCACGTGTAGGTATGTTTATGAAATTGCAGTTTCACATTAATTTCCTTGCTACAACCGACGAAGTTTATTAAAATATTATTTGTCTGAGGTATAGTTTTCAGGGTGACCGCATATTTCGTTCATAAACCGGTGGGTAATGTTGACTATTTGAGTTGTCAAACTAATATCATTTTCTATGACAGTCAACCTTCATTTTACCATATTTTACTGACAGCCTTTCACTCGTATTGGTATTGGATTCCTAGAACAAATATACTACGTTGATACCACGTCAACCGTCTTCAGGCGTCTCCTAGCAAACAGCAAACACCGTTCAGTACCATTCCGACACTGATTCAAGTATCCCTCAGTACAACCCTGATGTATGCCCGTTCTCATCAAGTCTTCCGTATTAAACTTTCCCTGTATCGAAATGCACATCTCTCGAACTAATGCTAATCATTTCCGATCTGTTTATTTTCTCAGAACAGTCAGCAGTTCCGGGCAGATAATTAAAATCTTCATTACAACCTGCCCCTGGCAAGCCATTCCCCTGTGCGACCGAATCTGGTCGGTCACCCGCACTGCTGCTGAACGGCCACAAAACAACTCTAGCATCAAACAGTAATCCTATTAGGGGTTGCAACTTAAGCTTCTTTCCGAAACTGCATGTTTTGGTTTAATTTACATTGCAAGCGCGTCTTTTGCCCTCCGAAATTGCTATTGTTCACATCGCCATCATTACTGTCGGAGATGTCGTTAGCAGAGCGGTATGATTTACTTTATCAAGCATCAGACCTCATCTAGAATAAAATATTTGCGCACCGTTTCAGCTTTCCATCATTTCAGAAGGTGGACGAAAAGTGAATCAACTTTTCCCAGACTTTTCCTTCAACTTCTAATGAAAGCAACCACCCCTACTATCGTTGCAAGGGAAACTATGCTAATGAGATTATAATTTATGCAAAAATCAACATGTTGAAGCACTGTGGGAAGGGTTTTACAATAACAAGCAAACAATGGTGTACTGGTCGTTATTGCTCGTCTTCAAGCCCGGCAAGCGTGGTCGGTAAATTAGGCGTGAAAAAAGCCAACCAGTTGATTATCGCTGATATCACCGGGTTGGAACGGCAGTTCTCAGTCCGTAGAAGGAAAAAAAAATGTGAAAATTGGCTAGAAGCGGCGAATGATAGTGAAAGGAACTACACCCACTTTTTACCCGAGAACATCCGGACGGTTCACTAGCCGGAAGTGGGTTGGTGCAACAAGTCGTCAGTTCGGTATTACACACACGGAAAAAAGTATGAACTACCGGATGTTGGAACGCCGTTGTAGAGTCTTGAACATAAGTTCGTCGGAAATAATTTAATCAGTGATGTGCATCGCACATTGAATGCAAAGTACTATGGCAACAACTTAGGAACTCTACATTCGAACTATTGCCCGATCGTATATATATACTTAGGCTGGAGCTTGTCTAATTCGGACTGTTCGGTTTTTCAAAATTTTGAAATTCTACTTGGTTACTAAGATATAGCGAGAAACATGATGAGAAATTATGAGTTTTTTGCTTCAAATCACTGTATCTTAAGATTTGCTCAAGTCACATTGAAGTTTTATGTTTTTATATGTGAAAATGTCTGACGAACACAATGGCATAAAATTTTTCAAAAAAACACGATTTGTGAGAAAAACACAGATTACGTTTTAAACTGGAAATATAGCGTATTTGGCAACACTGTAACCGAAAGTTATTATTTTCTCTAGATTCCCTGATTCATTTCCTTTAAAATGCATTTAACCGCTGTTTATAGACCAAATTAAACCGAAGATATGAATAAAAGTTAATAATTGATGCTTTATTTTTATGGAAAATTTTCCATGCACGATTCTGACACGCCATACAAATTTTATCATCAATACACACCTATGACACGTTGGAAATATATGTAGAAAATAGTGAACTTTTTTTTAATAACCTTCACAAACAAGTACAAAAAGAATACTTTAAATTGATATAATAAATATTGGCACTTCAAAATTGGGCATTTCACAATTTGACACTTCAAACTTGAGCAATAATTAAATTGAGCACTTCAAAACATGGCATTTCAAAACTAGCCAATTTAAAATTAAGTGCTTCGAAATAGGGCACTTAGCAATTGGTAGTTTCAAAATTTGAAGCTTCGACAGTTGGCATTTAAAAATTATGAAATTCAAAGTTGACACTTCAATGCTTGGTAATTGAAAACGGGACACTTAAAATGGGGCACTTCAAAATTAGTCACTGCAAAATGTTGCACATCAAACATAGGCGCTTCAAAATTCGATACTTCGAAATTAGACGCGTTAAGGGGGTCCTCTTATATAATTGCGCAAAAAGTACCTAATGTTTGATAATTTTTTTAAGAAGTAAAATGACTTAGACATGCGCGCTATTCTGCAAAATTTAATAAACATTTCAATCTATGAAATAAAAATTTTCGAGTGTAAGGTGCAGAAAATGGCGGCTCTAGCAAAAGGTGTTTTAAAAACCGACCTCATCTGCGGGCACGATACAGTTCGCAATTCGTCGTCTACAAGCAGCAAACCAAATCTTGATCTTGAAGATTACATTCCGTAGAGGCGTCCCAATCTAAAAAACATGAAAAAAATTGATATAGAAACTAAATTACGGCCACTTGAAAATAAAGTATCGTTTTTTCGCATGATTTTTCTGCTTTGGCCGGCTGTAAAAATCGTTAATGATCAAAATATTGCGATTTTGTAGGTTACAGTACCAGAGAATGTTGTGTTCTTTTTGGCTGGCAACACCCGACATTGATTGGTTGAATGGTTCAAAAACGAGAATTCCCGCAGATTCGAAAAATCTTTTTCAGAGAAAGCCGCCATTTTGGACGCCATTTTTGACGCCTTGCATCGAAAATTTTTATTTTATAGATGAAACCTTAATAAACATTTTGCAGAATAGCGCACATGTCTAAGTCATTTTGCTGCTTTAAAAAATTATTAAACATTAGGTACTTGTTGCCACAATTATACAGGAAGACCACCTTAACATTGGGCACTTTTGAATTTGCACTTCAATGTTTGCAATTCAAAATTGGCTCCTTCAAAATTTAGCACTTCAAAATGGGCACTTTAAATAAGGCACTTCCAGTTGGGCACTTCAAATTGGGTACTTAAAATTGGGCACTTCAACTTGGGCACTTCAAATTGAGCATATCAAAGTGGGCACTTCAAATGGTGCTCTTCAAATTGTTTATTTAAAATTGGGCACTTCAAATTGGGCACTTCAATTCCGGTACTTCAAAATAAGGCACTTCAAATTGGGCACTTTAAAATTGAGTACATACGTCTTGAAACATTGACACGAGTATACGTCTTGAAACATTGACACTTCAAAATCGGACACTTCGAAATTAATCGCCTTAAAATTGGGCACTTCAAAGTTTAATACTTTAATATTGGGACTTCAAATGGAACTTTAATATTGGGCATTTCAAAATTAAGTAATTATAAATGGGGTGCTTCTATATTGAACACTTTAAAATTGGACAAAAAAAAATAAAATTGGGTCTTCACATCAGGCACTTCAACGTGGGCGCTATAAAAGTGTGCACTTTGAAACTGGACATTTCAAAAGTTAGTACTTTAAAGTTGGGCTCTGCAGACTTTAGAGTTTCAAAAAATTGGAATTTCAAAATTTGACGCTGTTTTGGTCGAGTGCGGAAGGCGGCCATGGAAGAAAGTGACGAAACACGTCAATAGACAGACGTCCGTCTATAAGTTTTTCGGGAGTTTTCCGTCATTAGAAAAACGTTTCAGTGTGCGCGTGTTATGGTGTTGGCTCGCCAACAGGGGTAAGCTAACAGCTAAGGAGTGTATTCGCTTCCCCGCCTAAATAACAAGCAATCGTGACATCGACCGTTCTCGCTGTAGAGGATAAGTCGAACGAGCCAACCTCTCTTCTACAGCTAATCGTCAAGGAGAACGAAGCAGGGCGGACAAAGGTTCCCCTGGGAAGTGCACTGTGGTGACTTCCGGGATCGATTACGGTAAGTAGACGGTCCGGCGATTTATCGCCAACGTCGCTAGGGAGGTTTCAACAAAGGAGCCAACCACACCTCCCTAGCTAAACGCCAAGGACCGCTGCCGGAGCAGCCAACGGAAAACGGGAGAACTCGGCCGTTCTAGTCTCGGCCGGTCGGATAAAACCGTCGCCTTCCTGCCAGTGCCAGCAGTATCGGATCAGTTATGACCACGAACAGCCACAAGGGAGAGTAGGTGAATAAAAGTTGATAAATTTAGTTTATTTTTTTTTGTTGTTACGAAAAATCGAAATTCTATTACAAGCGCCTAGGCCGCCCTGAAAAGAAGGGTTCGCCGGGTAATCAGAACCCGAGTAGTGGGCGAACACCTTCAATTTGAAACTTCAAAATTGTGCACTTCTGAATTGGCATTGCAAAGATTCCATTTCAAAATTGGGGCCTTAAAAATTTAGCACTTCAAAATGGGCACTTCAAATTGCGCTCTTTAAATTGAAAACTTCAAATTGAGCACTTCAATCTTTGGCATTTGAAAAATTTGCCCTTCAGAACTAAATAGTTCAAAATCGGGCGCTTCAAAAGTTGGTTCATCACACAAATTTGCACTTCAAAATTGAGTATTTGAAAGCTGTGTTTTCTAAGGTTGGGCTCCTCAAAATTGAGCAATTAAAAAATTGGGCACCATTGAATTGGACACTTCACAAAAATGCTCATTTTACAATTGGGCACTTTAAAATTTGGCACTACAAAATTGGGCACATTAAAACTCGCGCTGCAAAACTGCCGCTTCAAAATTAGGCACTTCAAAACTTGGCCCTCCCAGATTTTTCCCTTAAAACTGGGTTGAAGCGCTTCAAAATTGAACACTTCCAAATTGGACATTTCTAAATTGAACACTTTCAAATTGAACACTTTTAAATTGCACGCTTCTAAATTTTACACTTCCAAATGGGACACTTCCAAATGCGATACTTCCAAATCGGACACATCCAAATGAGACACTGTCAAATGGGACACTTCCAAATGAGACGCTTCCAAATGGGACACTTTCAAATGGGACTCTTCCAAATGGGACACTTATTAACGGGACACTTCCAAATGGGACACTTCCAAATGCGGCTCTTCCAAATGAGACACTTCTAAATTGGACACTTCTAAATTGGACACTTTATTATGGGATTTCAATTCTGGGCACTTTAAAATGGGTAGCTCAAAATGAAGCGCTTTAAAATTAGGAACTTCAAAATTTGAAGCTTCAAATTGAGAACTTCAAACTTAACACTTCCAAATGGAACTCTTCAAAATAGTGCTCTTCAAAATTTGACTCTTTAAAATTGGATACTTCAAGATTTGACACGTTTAATTGGGCACTTCAGTATTGGCTCATCTGAACTGGCACTTGAAAATTGGGCACATCAAATTGGGCATTTCAAATTGGACACTTCAAATTGGGCCCTTCAAATTGGGCACTTCAAGTTGGGCACTTCAAATTGGGAACTGGGGTACAAATTTGGCAATTCCAATTGGGTAATTCAAAGGCAATCCCAATTGGGCTATTTAAATAAGGCACTTCTAATTGGATAGCTCAATTTGGCCACCTCAAAAATTGGGCTCTTCAAAGTTCGGCAATTAAATTAGGTACTTCAAATTGGGCACTTAAAATTGGACACTTCAAAATTGGGCACATGCACTTCATATTGGGCACTTTTAAATTGGGCACTACTAAATTTCGCACCTCGAAGTTGGGCACGTCAAATTTGGGCACCTCTGAATTGGGCATTTAAAAATTGGGCGCATCAAAATCGGGCATTTCGAAAATAGAAACTTCAAAATTAGGTAATTTAAAATTGACACTTACAACTTGAGCAATTGAAAGCTAAACACTTCAAATCGGGCACTTCAAAATTGGCTCCTTAAAATTAAACACTTCAATATTGAAACTTCACATTAGGAGCTTCAATTTGAACTTCTAAATTATGTACTTCAAAATTAGGTATTCTAAATTGTATGCTTCTATACAGGACACTTTAGAATTGTACACTATAAAATTGGGACTTCACCTCAGGCACTTCAAATTTGGGGGTTATAAAAGTGGGCCTTCAAAACTGGACAATGCAAAAATGGACACTTCGAAATTTGACACTTGAAAATTGGGCATTTCAAAATAAGGGCACGGCAAAACTGAACACTTCACAATTGGGCTTATCAAAATTTGGCGCTTCAAATTGGGCACATCGAAATTGAGTAATCATTCACGAGCAGGAGTGGTAATTCGTGACGATTATACAAGGATTCACGAACCAGTTCGCGACCACATGAGTAATATTTTATGATTTTGTGTGCTATTTCATGGGCACGCATGGTGAGTTGTGACTAATGACTAGGAATCATGAATTAATTCAAGTGCCCGTGAATAATCTTGTATGATTATGTGCACTATTTCACGAGCGTGAATAAAGAATCGTGATTATTGTATTAGAAAACATGAATAATTTCACAAGAATTCAAAGGATGCCTGAAAAATATTACGAAGATTGAAAGTATTCTGGAATAATACTGAAATAATTAACGAGAGCAAGATTTTGTGAACTAATTTACAACTACGAAAACCAGATCATGATCAAGATGTGAAAGATCATTAACCAGTTCACGTCCTACAGTCGGTCTCTGAATAATGATTCCAAAGCTAAGAATAAAATCACGATTCAACATTTGGTTTTATGAATAATGTTCATAAAGTTGGGACTTGGTTCACGTACAGAAAATCGATTTGATAATGACATGACGGAAACCGTGACTAAAGCTCACAAAACAAATACAAACATCTGCGCTAATAAAAGCGTTACTGAAGGGAAATTAAACAAAATTTTAAAGCACATGATTTTTGTTATTTTCGTGACGAAAAAACATGACTTTTCCGGAATTAAATGTTCAATGTTCAGAATAACAACCACATCCCCTACGTTGAAATGATTTCGGAATTGGAAAAAACGGTGAAACGTAAAGAAAACGCAGACGAAATCAGAACAGAGGTTTCAACTGCCATGATAAATTACATGAATTTCAAAAAACAACCTAGACACTGCGAAAATGAATGGATAAGCAAGGACATATGCAGGAGTAAGAAATTCTTGGCAGAAAACCCCAATCTGGTTATCACCAAAGCGGACAAGGGAAACAAAACCGTCATCATTGCATCTGAGGAGTACGAACAGAAAATGGAGGACCTTCTGAGTGATGAAAGCACGTACAAACAACTGAAATCGGACCCCACATCGAAAGTTCTGAAGAAAATCGGTGTATTGGTGGATGGGTGGCGCGATAGCAAGTACATCGACGCGCGCACACACCGGAAGATAAAAATATCCAGTTGTAATCCACCAAGAGTCTATGGTTTGCCAAAAATACACAAACAGGACAGACCTCTCCGCCCGGTGGTTTCGACGATTGGATCAGCAACGTACAATGTGGCCCAATTCCTATCTGGAGTGATTGGAAATATAGTAGGGAAAACTGAGTACCACATTAAAAATAGTTTTGAGTTCGCTGATCAAATAACAGGAACACAGATCACCGAAGATGTAGTTCTTTTCTCTCTGGATGTGACGTCGTTGTACACGAACGTGCCTGTTGATTTTGCCCTGGACTGCTTGAACGAGAGATGGGAAGAGGTGGAGAAACACACAAGCATCGATCAACACAGTTTCATGGAGGCGGTCAAGCTTGTGTTGGAATCGACGTTTTTCGTACATCGGGGTGTAATATATGCACAAACTTTCGGCGTCCCTATGGGCTCTCCACTCTCACCAGTCATTGCGAATGTGGTGATGGAGCGATTGGAACAGAAGTGCATAGCATCATTAGAGAGAAAACAAATACCTCTAATGATGTACCGTCGGTACGTAGACGATTGCTTCTGTGTGGGCAAAAGGGAGCACATTCAAGAAATCTTAGACTCGTTCAATAATTTCCACAGTAAACTCCAGTTCACCATTGAAGAGGAGGACAACGGGAAATTGAGATTTCTTGACATGATGCTAACCAGAAACCATGATCGCATCGAAAGAGTTTGGCTACCCAAACAAGCGGATGGTAGATATCTGGATTTCAATTCAGAGAGTCCCTATTCGCATAAATGCAACACGGCAATTGCACTCGTAGATCGAGCAGTTAAGCTCTCCGACTGTAAAAACCGACCAGCGGCAATCGAAACAGCCAAAAAGATATTGCGAATAAACCATTACCCCTACTGGTTTGTTCGCAAAATTCTGAAAGATCGGGTCCATAAACACTATAATGGCCTACAGCAGAATAAAGATGCGACTGCTGAAATAGCATATGTAGCTGTGCCATACGTCCCGGGACTCAGTGAAAAACTAGAGAAAATTCTGAGAAAACACGATACAAAACTTGCTTTCAAGCCAAAAGATAAAATAAAAAACAGAATTTTCTCCAAACTGAAAGACCCGATCCCACCAGGGAAACAGAAGAACGTGGTGTATTCGATTCCGTGTGGAACAGGCGATGGCAAAACGTATGTAGGACAAACGGGGAGAAGGCTGGAAACGAGAGTAGCGGAACACAAGAACGACGCGAAGAAAAAAGATGCGAGAACTGGTTTAGCCCAACACACATTGCAAGAAGGACACATCTTCGATTTCGACAACACCCGGATACTGGAACGAATCGAAAACCAGGAGAGCAGACTAACTGCAGAGATGTTTCACATCAAAATTCTCGGCGAGGAAAAAACGGTGAACCTACAAAGAGAATGTGGAACGTTCTGCACAACATACGACGGTCTGGTCACCAAGCTTCGACAGTGTTTGAATAGCGAGGAACGCAGACAGTCGAAGAGTGATCGCCCGCCTAGCGGTGGAGAGTGAACGAGAGTGAATGGAGATGCGTGATATAAGTTTATGTGAGTTAATTGTAAATTGTGTTTAATTTGTGAATGCTAGCTTTGTAATTTTTTGTGAACAAATTGATGTTAACGTTAATGCTAAATAAATGTTTGTAGGCGTCCGACGATGGCTGAAGAGCAGTAAGCCGAAACGTTACGTGTAGTAATGGGAAAATTTGAAGTTTTCATTTTCACCGAGAAAAGTCAACAAGTCCATGAAATAAATATGTTGCGGTGACCATAAAATCTTATATTCATCAGTTGATCAAGTACGAAGAAGTATGTTAATCGCCAAAGAAATTGCCATTAAATATGGCTACGATGGCAGAAAGTTGATGCAACAGTACCAAAAGGCATCAATTAAAATTGCGAAAGCTAGCAATCGCATGAAGTTTTTGCTGAATTGTAGAAAGTGCAAAGTCATCCCTACGTGTCTGAACTACAGGGTTGGAATCAACCTGAATAATGATCGATCCCGTCGTGAGTTTGAAAAGGTATTATTCAAGCACAGAATTCGCATTATCAGCATAATGGTGGCCGACACCAAACGAACGCTAGCTGAGTTGAAGAGAACCAAAATGTTCTATTCCAACCGAATGGAACTAATCTATCAACAAGCCGACGTCCAGCGGGTGAAGAAAATGGTGGAGAACAAGACTGTGGTGGTACATAACTCCTGTAAAACGAGAGAGACACGTAAGATCGAGACACTGAAAAACAGGAGAATTGCGTCTCTCACTCGCGGTGGACAGTGGATAGAAAACACCACCAATACACAAATCCCGGATTTTCTGGAGAGAACGTTGAAACTGGGTCCGAATTTCAATGTTCAGAATAACAACCACATCCCCTACGTTGAAATGATTTCGGAATTGGAAAAAACGGTGAAACGTAAAGAAAACGCAGACGAAATCAGAACAGAGGTTTCCACTGCCATGATAAATTACATGAATTTCAAAAAACAACCTAGACACTGCGAAAATGAATGGATAAGCAAGGACATATGCAGGAGTAAGAAATTCTTGGCAGAAAACCCCAATCTGGTTATCACCAAAGCGGACAAGGGAAACAAAACCGTCATCATTGCATCTGAGGAGTACGAACAGAAAATGGAGGACCTTCTGAGTGATGAAAGCACGTACAAACAACTGAAATCGGACCCCACATCGAAAGTTCTGAAGAAAATCGGTGTATTGGTGGATGGGTGGCGCGATAGCAAGTACATCGACGCGCGCACACACCGGAAGATAAAAATATCCAGTTGTAATCCACCAAGAGTCTATGGTTTGCCAAAAATACACAAACAGGACAGACCTCTCCGCCCGGTGGTTTCGACGATTGGATCAGCAACGTACAATGTGGCCCAATTCCTATCTGGAGTGATTGGAAATATAGTAGGGAAAACTGAGTACCACATTAAAAATAGTTTTGAGTTCGCTGATCAAATAACAGGAACACAGATCACCGAAGATGTAGTTCTTTTCTCTCTGGATGTGACGTCGTTGTACACGAACGTGCCTGTTGATTTTGCCCTGGACTGCTTGAACGAGAGATGGGAAGAGGTGGAGAAACACACAAGCATCGATCAACACAGTTTCATGGAGGCGGTCAAGCTTGTGTTGGAATCGACGTTTTTCGTACATCGGGGTGTAATATATGCACAAACTTTCGGCGTCCCTATGGGCTCTCCACTCTCACCAGTCATTGCGAATGTGGTGATGGAGCGATTGGAACAGAAGTGCATAGCATCATTAGAGAGAAAACAAATACCTCTAATGATGTACCGTCGGTACGTAGACGATTGCTTCTGTGTGGGCAAAAGGGAGCACATTCAAGAAATCTTAGACTCGTTCAATAATTTCCACAGTAAACTCCAGTTCACCATTGAAGAGGAGGACAACGGGAAATTGAGATTTCTTGACATGATGCTAACCAGAAACCATGATCGCATCGAAAGAGTTTGGCTACCCAAACAAGCGGATGGTAGATATCTGGATTTCAATTCAGAGAGTCCCTATTCGCATAAATGCAACACGGCAATTGCACTCGTAGATCGAGCAGTTAAGCTCTCCGACTGTAAAAACCGACCAGCGGCAATCGAAACAGCCAAAAAGATATTGCGAATAAACCATTACCCCTACTGGTTTGTTCGCAAAATTCTGAAAGATCGGGTCCATAAACACTATAATGGCCTACAGCAGAATAAAGATGCGACTGCTGAAATAGCATATGTAGCTGTGCCATACGTCCCGGGACTCAGTGAAAAACTAGAGAAAATTCTGAGAAAACACGATACAAAACTTGCTTTCAAGCCAAAAGATAAAATAAAAAACAGAATTTTCTCCAAACTGAAAGACCCGATCCCACCAGGGAAACAGAAGAACGTGGTGTATTCGATTCCGTGTGGAACAGGCGATGGCAAAACGTATGTAGGACAAACGGGGAGAAGGCTGGAAACGAGAGTAGCGGAACACAAGAACGACGCGAAGAAAAAAGATGCGAGAACTGGTTTAGCCCAACACACATTGCAAGAAGGACACATCTTCGATTTCGACAACACCCGGATACTGGAACGAATCGAAAACCAGGAGAGCAGACTAACTGCAGAGATGTTTCACATCAAAATTCTCGGCGAGGAAAAAACGGTGAACCTACAAAGAGAATGTGGAACGTTCTGCACAACATACGACGGTCTGGTCACCAAGCTTCGACAGTGTTTGAATAGCGAGGAACGCAGACAGTCGAAGAGTGATCGCCCGCCTAGCGGTGGAGAGTGAACGAGAGTGAATGGAGATGCGTGATATAAGTTTATGTGAGTTAATTGTAAATTGTGTTTAATTTGTGAATGCTAGCTTTGTAATTTTTTGTGAACAAATTGATGTTAACGTTAATGCTAAATAAATGTTTGTAGGCGTCCGACGATGGCTGAAGAGCAGTAAGCCGAAACGTTACGTGTAGTAATGGGAAAATTTGAAGTTTTCATTTTCACCGAGAAAAGTCAACAAGTCCATGAAATAAATATGTTGCGGTGACCATAAAATCTTATATACGTTCATACTGTTAGTATGTTTACTCATAACCATACCTTCAACTTGAAACTGTTTTACAACACTGCGTGCTAAAAGTATCCAAAAGTTTGCTTCAAGCCAACCAATAGGGTGAGTATGTTGAAAGTTTATTATTTTGTTAATAAATTGCGTACGAAAAAGAATAATAAGCAAAAGATTGAGACTCAGAAAGTTTTGTTTGATATATTACACTAGAGTAGAATGGGGTCAAACAGGTATAAGGATACAATAGGTATAGGTTGTTATGTTACTGCAGAGGTCGTGTGGCCATGTTGCGTGAATTAGATACACTGTAGAGAACATCGTTGACGACTGTCATTTCGGCTATTACCGTGGATCAGCTGTATTAGTTACGGCGTCGTTTATGCTTTCGCGTGTTCCTTTGCGAAAACACATTGTTCTTCGTCCTCGGTACAGTACATTTAATCAATGTAAAAAAGTGAAGTGAGTTTTTTCTTATGTAAAAATTAATGCTGAACACAATTGTTGCCATGGTTTTTCGATATTTTTGTTTTTGAAAAAAATACGGACATCAACATGAAATATACGCTTGAGGGCACGATAGGTCAGCCGTTTGGGGACACTATAGGTCTCTACTATAATATAAATTTAAATTATATTGACAGGAAAATTTTGCGTAATTTCGTACGGAAAATGCTAACACGAAGTGAAGATGACATAAAGAACGCAATTGCATCTGTTCAAGATGGCGCCAGTATTCGATCAGTCTCTAAACAATTCCGTTCGAAACATTACATGTTCGCGTGAAAGGAAAGTGCTAGTCATCAATAAAAGCGCGTCAGATATTTTACGTGAGTTAACAATATAATAATTTAAGGTGTTGCTGAAATAGGTAATCGTAAAAAAATAATCGAAAAAGAGAAGGAAAAGGAATCCAAAAAACGTGATCGTCGCACAGCTAAGCAACCACGTGAGCCGGAATGCACAACTTCAATTCCACACTCTGGCGATGACAAGGACACCGAAGAAGTCATTTGTAAGTACAAAACCGAACGCAGCTGCTGAAAAAACATGTTTTCGGCATTTCATTCCGCGGTGTTTTTGATTTTTCACATCATTTGCCATTTCCTCATCACCTGAATGACGTCAATAGATTGCATCTATTATTTGTGTTGTTAATTTTTAAATAATCTTCAATTTTCATACTCTTCAAATTTAAGTTGATTTGCTACGTGTGTACATTGTTTTATTTAACCACGAATATAGTACCCCCAGATTATAAAAAACATCGAGAAAAACTTTACTACCTGCTCAGCTGTTCGGAAATTACCGAACTGAATTGAGTCTGCAGATCTTTATGAAATATTGGGAAAACATTCTCAAGGAGTTGTATTTTCAGATAAAAAATTCAAATTTTTGAGAAATAAAAGAGTATGTACGTTCAATAAAATTAAATACCAAACTCGCTTCAATATAACGTAGCTAATCGTACACCACGCAAAAGCACAAGGTTCTCATAGTGTACGATTTTTTCCATCCGAGTTAACCAGCTTAGACATTACGTATTTGATACGAACATACATTTGTTATTAGAAATGTGCGCTATACCGAATTTGAATAAAATGAATATATCTAATCAAATAAATAAAAAAAAACAAAAAAAATTACATCCTCATCTCTGCCCGTAACCCCTTAATACGTCACCTCACCCAAGCTGCAATCACGGATTGTCGTCGATACCACCGGAGGTACTGAAAAAATGATAAGAATGTGGCTGATTTCCAGCGCAGGCCCTCGACCATAATATTTTCCTCCATTCCACATCTACTTTAACTTAATAATTTACGACGCAAACTTTCGCTTACACTCATTATACTGTTTTATTCAACTGCGAGATGGCTAGTAAATTGTGTGTTATGAATACGGCCCACAAAAAGTTGCTAGCAGAGATAACCTAGCCCTTACGTCAGGCATTGGTACGGCGCGCCGCGCTCTTCGTAAGGCTGTCCGCCTTTGTTCTACAGAATAAACAGCCAAACTTTAGTGTAACGAGGTAGATTTGAGTCTGGTATAAGGTTGTAATTTTAAAGCAGTTGGTCGTTGGGATATATTACGATTCAACTTTTGGTCTCTCTGTCAACCTTGAATGCATTTTACAGCTCTAGCTCTGGATGAACTTTCATTTTCAGACCCTAATATTTGTCAATAATGGGCTAAGAGCAGAGTCAATATTCAGAAATTGAAATTGAATTTCCCTGCCGACCGTCCTACTCTAATCATCTGCAGTCAATCGGTCGGTCAGTTGGCAGCCAAACTGAGTACTTCTGGCAAGGTCAATTGATCGGATTCAATCCTTTCTCCTATTCCATACTACGTCCGAACTGCGTATATGAACGTAATTCTATGCTGCTGCTTCAGGAAAATACTGTATGTACGACTAAAGGGAACAGCTTATTTTCCTGCTAACAGCTTTTACCAATTCCCAGATGGTATTAGTTACAGATATTGAGTGGATTTCAGCATCGATTGTAATGGGTTATGCGTATGTATGCCTCAAATAGGATTCCGAATCTGTTCATGATGTGGAACATGCTTGCTTATGTTGAGTAAGCTGTTATAATCGATTAGTATTGAGATTTGGTTGGTTCTCGAAAGGGAGTGATTGAATGGATAACATTTACCAGCACTGAAAATTTCAAATTAGGCATGAAAACAAACTATGTCTTAAAATATTCTGTAACATTTAAAGTAAAACAGCTTACTATTTTATATTTCTTTTAAAAGAAATGGATTCCTTACAACTTCGAAAACGTTCTCCGAAGCCCACAGGGCCGTGTCTCATACGCCAATTTGTGTATGTTTGTTGTGAATATGTGTTGAATATTATCTTGTACTAAAATGACAGAAATAAACAAAAATATCTATAAGCTCACTATTATAAGAAAAAATAGGATTGACCTCAATATTCTCCAATTTCAATATCCTTCATAATACTAGAGATCCTTATTCCCAGTGCGACTCTACCGAAACATAAACATAAACGTCTTCAAAAACAAAATAAAACACATTAGAAATAAACTAATCACCTATTGATGAGTACGATAATGATAACAAATGCACTGCCATCATTGTTTTTCCACCAAACTAAACTGGTTGTATAAACAAAACTACCACACTGTAGCCAATTGGGAGTACGACCATTAATTTCAGCCACCTGCCTGCTACTCAATAACCTCCCATATCCACACACTGTCATCCATACGAGTGACAAACAAACAAATGACAATAAATATAAAGATCTAATAAAAACAAAAATAAATTTAAATTGATGGTGTATGCAACCTTACGTAAACACATCCGAACCATTACCAGTCGTATTTTTACGAGTTCTCCGATGATGGACCATGTACTACCAACCGGAATAACACACTGTGTACACTGCCGGTAAGTGAAACCGTGAAATTATTTTCCGATTCCGAGGTGAAATGTGTGTTGACAAAACGCGAAAAGCAATTTGCAGTAGTTTGGTAGTATTTTTTTCCTTCCTTCTTTCATTCATCCGAACCAATTTATCGTTATTGTCATAGCCATGTGACATGTCGGACAAATTTTTGCTGTACAGCAAGCGAATTCCGAACCACGACACAATCAGACGGCAGTTTATCACTCCTTGATCGGATGTTGTGGGCTGTGTATGAACTCGACTTCATTCGAAACGACAGTTACAAAATGCAGAGAATTCCTTTTTGCGAAGCGTTATACAATTCGACTGGCTATTTTAATCTGCTTCCGATGATGGCGCCAAAAACGTCTGCTAGCAATCGAGCAACGCGACAAAGTTGGCGCAAAAAGGCGGGATCGATATCAACGACACCGCCTGTCGGCAGCCGTAAAAGAACTCGTTACAAAAAAGCTCAAATTTAAGACCACCCCGTGCTTATCTATCACCCTCGCGGACCAAATTGTTTCGCAAGTGTTCTCTGCACCTTCATAAAACACCAACCATAAATTGAGTTGAGCCCCCCGTTTCTTCGTCATCGCGTAACGTAAAGTCAAGTCAGTTTTTTTGTTTCACCTTCTCTGTGTACACTTTCCACTGCAGTTTGGCTCCATAAAAACCTCATCTACAACTACTTAGTTAGTACCTACTCACTCCAGGCGATTTCGTTCGTTCACTCTGCAGTCGGTAAACAACAACCTGCAACAGTTTGATAAAATTTATTCCGTCACCGTTGGAATTATCAACAAACATGAATTTTGTGTACCTAGCTAGCATACTTTGAGCGGGACTTTTTCGTTGCAAACGGCAGACCGCGGTAGCAACGCGTGCTACATAGGTACTTTGAGGCGATCGTTGGCAATGATGGACTATTTTGCGGTTCAGGAAAAATAGATTCGAATATGTTTTGCCTGTAATCTAAAGTCGTTTTTGCCTAATTAAAAATAGTAATAGGGCTATTGGCTAGTTTTCGCGGTGCAATGTTATATACGATTCATTATCTATTGGCAAGTAAAAGGGTGAATGAGTATTAGAATGATGATAAAAGGTCAAGTTTATTTAGATCTTAAACATATAAGAGTAAAATACGTTAACACGACATATTTTAGACAATTTTTGCATGTTTCTGAAAAATATATGCTTCTAAAAAACCAGGTGCTAAAAAAATGAATCGTATTGGTCACGTGACTCCATATTTGACTCAATTTAACAGAACGAATTATATGAGGGGATATAAGAAGATCCTGTTCAACATATTGATCGATTCAGTTAGATGTATTTATGCGGACACTTCGAATCTGATACACTACCCTAGTAACAATTCTGGTTTTATGATAGTTTTATAGTCACTCATAAAACTTAGATTGCTTACCAATGGTTGTCATTCGAGATTGCCAGATATAGCGCAGGGAAGCTACTTGGGACCGTTGGTGTTTCTGCTTTGCTTCAATGACGTGTATTTAGTGCTGAAAACTCCTAATCTCATAATAATTCGTCTCATTTGCTCAATTCAGGATTTCCGATTTCTCCAACAACAGCATGAAACTTTCGCTAGTGGTGGTGTGCAAGAACTTTGCGTGTGTGTAAATCCTAAAAAGCACGGTGATCGACCCACAGAACTTTTTTACTGCCGAAGCTCTGCCTGCCCGACCCAAGATCTTTGTAACTGCCGAAAACCCGTGGAGAAAGCACAGTCGATTGATAGGTAACGGGAGGAGGCAGTCCCCTTTCGACTGTCCTGGTTTTTTACTCACCTCATATGGTCACCCTACTTATACCAAAGACAAATAATACTTAAACATACATGATTTTTACATTTTTGTACAAAGGGTGCACGACGTTTGGCATACGTACGTTATAGCGGCGTCGCTAGGGGGGTTTTGGGGGTTAACCCCCCCCCCCCCTCACCAAACCAAAATCAATTAATATCAAATAAAATACCATGTCAATATCAAATAAAATACCTGCATGAAAACATCCACATAGAAATTGATGAAAAATGACGTTTTCCGTTGGCCTTTAGTAGGTCAGGATCAGTTTTTATCTTTTGTACTATCAATTATTTGAATAGCCACTAAGTAGGATTGGAAATGATGAACATTAAAAATATTGTCAAGTTAGTGAACAGACCTCACTCTTATTATCACTCCTTCCCGTAGCCCTTTCCGAGTTTCAAAAGGACTCGAAAGTATCGCTAATACTCATCACACATCACTCTATCTATTGTCGTTTGCTCGGAAATCCGTATTTGACAATTATTTGTCAATTTTCTCAACGAACTTCCCTGCTCACGGTGACTGGCGGCGACAAAGAATTTGGGAGAACACCTACAGCAATGCGATTGCTACTTTTGTGTTTCTGTTTCTGACTTTACCGTTATCCGGCCAGTGAGCAGTGAAGCAGAGTTTTTCCTATTAAGCCGTCTGGATACCGTTGTATACACCATTTTTATATATTACATTCTCATTCTTGTCTCCAATACCAGTCTGCACTGAGCAATAGACTCGCGCAAAAATAATTTCCCCTGGCATTGGTTCATCTCAAGGTGAAATGGATGTCGAAACAAAATCGGTTCCCCGGCATAAGGTTTATCCATGCTCCTCCATCGGGCCTTATGTTATCCTCCTACGGGCTAAAGACAAAGAGTGTTTGAATCTATTGCAGATTTCTCGAGTTCTGATGGAACGATATTAGGCCGTGGTAGACCCCATGCTTCAGTCTGTGAACGAAAAGAGGGCTTATGCCAACTTAGACTCCTATCGGATGACTTTCGCCAGGTCTGCCCTACCTAACTACCTCCTCATTGACAAGATTCGTCTACCTGTTCGCCTTTATGGTCCGCGGGTCATGAACTGAACTAATGGCAAACAATTGGGACACGCAGCCTTCCAATGTAATAATAAGGTTCGTTGTGGGAAATGCGGTGGGAATCATGTGGATGATTCATGTGGAAGGGATGTCTCATGTGGAGGAAACCCACAAGATCTTCCGACATGTCCCACGTGTAAGCAGCATGAGGGGAACTTCTGGCTATGCCACCGATTTCTACGAATATCTACACTAACTTGTCTACTGACGAAGACTACTGTGATGAACCACAGAAGCGAACATTTTCTGCTGTGCCTAAAAGCAATTGAAATAGGAGGAACTTCTCCACCCATAAGCTTCGTTGTAAAGGCCAGAAGGTTTCTGTCTCTTTAGGGTCCTCCAAAAATAACTACTCGAGGAAGTACTGGTGCAAAACCAAAGCAAGTCGCTCTCGGTCTCAGAAATCTGACCTCAGAAAAGGAGTTCCCAGCACTTCCAGGAACATCAAAAATCCCAAATATTCCCAGATCTCAGCCAGAGAAAGAAACCAGCGCTGGCTTAATAAATTTCTCTGATATTGTGGACCGTATGCTTACAGCATTAAATATTTCTGATCCTCTTAAAAGCATCTTACTAAGCTTTCTCCCCAGAGTAAAAATATTTTCGATGTAGTTCACTGCAAAATAGGCCCACCTTTCAGCGATTGTGTCCTGCGATGCCTAATCGAACGAGGTCTTGGATCTGATCACTGTTCTACAGTGGAATTGCAGAAGCATTATTCCGAAAATCGATTCTTTTAAAATTTTAATAAATTGATTAATTGATTAATAATTTGAAGTGCGATACATTTACACTATGCGAAACATGGCTAACTCCAGACATACACTTCAACTTCCACGATCTTAATATTATTCGCTTGGATCAAGAAGACTCTCACGAAGGAGTACTTTTTGCGATCAAAAAGTGCTATTCTTTCAAATGAATTGTCCTGTACTCGGCACCAGGCATTGAAGTTGTCACTTGCCAAACCACAATTAAAGGCAAAGGCATCTTTGCAATGCTTCCACCTACATCCGCCCTAGAACCTCAGTTGGCCACCGACGGATATTGCGAAACTCCCCTCGCCCCCCCCCCCCACCGTACCGAGGCTAGTTTTAGGTGATATTAACTCCAACGATATGGCATGGGATTGTCTTGATAACGATAATTGATCTATCTCACTCCATAAGCTTTGTGACAACTTCAGGATGACCACTTTGAACACGGTTGAAATGACACGGATCCCTACTCTTCCAGCGGCTTCCGAGCACCCTCTACTGGAGATCGCTGCTGTTAGATTACATGTTTTCGCTGCTGTTAGAATCAATGTTTCGTGTAACCTGCAACGAAGTATTAATTGGAAGTGCCACGCGTCTGCGATATCCGGCAAAATCCAGTCCACACAAGAGCTTTCTCTGGGGGAAGAACGCAGGTTCCTGGCTGGCTTGATTCTCGATTTCGCGATTCAACCTCAGACTAAAAAACTTACCTGACGCGAACTCTCGCAGGCGTGTCCGAACCCATGAACGATGGGTTACCCGCTAGATATCGATAGTACGCGATGCTAGAAACGCGAATGAAGAGTTTGATGAAAGCTAATAAACGCAGCTACTAGCGCCGGTTTGTTGACGGCTTAACGAGAGAAACATTGATGAGCACTCTTTGGGGCACGGTCCGGCGCTTACAAAACCGAAACAGTAGGGGAGTCCGGGCCTGCTTGGTTGAGTTTTGCTTTCGGAATTTATGTACTCATTCTGGTTAGACCTTTTGATTAACGGTTTGTGATGTCATGAAGATACAACCCTTGAGCCCATATGTGAATTTTTTCATTCATGTGAAACATTGGTAGACCAACCCCAGGGCTGATGTAGGTTAACCGAGATTGGTAAAATAAGTGAAAAACATCATATGCATCAGTGGAAAATGCATATTAATTTAAAAACATCATTTTTCAACATGTAAGTACAAAAAAATCTACTCTTCACTTTTTAGTCCTTTTTGACCTTTTTAACGTAGTTCCGGCAGCTTTATTGAACTTTTTTACAACTCTCGCTGCTTTCTTTTCCTCCGCCAGTGTACACTTACGTTTGCTTTCAATTTTCTCCTCCTCCTGCCGCTTTTATTGGGTAATTGATCAAAATTTGAGTCGATCGGCGTTTACTACCTTAGTGGTAATTTACAACTCGGCCAATAAGCCCCGCATCACATTCGGCCAACCTACTGCAAAGCATATTCTCGAGAACAATCAAGATTTTCAAAAACAAAAGTAATGTTACATTGATAACCGTTTTATCATTTTGTTGGGTTTTGAGTACCCTTTCCAGCGGTACCGCGTCGCGTTATTGGAAATCGGATGTAAATTGATTCGCGCCACTCATATTACTTTACAGAAACAGATATTTACTCACCAGCCCTAGGAAATAGCACAAACGTACTGCGGTACAAACGTCAACTCAAAACACCTGAAAATACGTTGATATATGGGCGATCAGTCCTGGTCTCCCCTACTAACAAGAGCGTGAAATATTCACGAGAGCGTGAAATATATTTATTTGGATATTCGATTTCGCCGAGAAGGCTTGTCCGGATCCAGTCCCGGTACAAAAGATCTACCGACCCGTGTCCCCTCACGATAACGCGAACGAAACACCGATTTCGATGGTGGAGTTCTCACTTGCTCTCTTTTCATGTAGCAATAAAGCCCCAGGGCCAGACAGAATAAACTTTACTCTTTAAAGAATCTGCCAGACTCTTCCAAGAGTGGCTTGCTGAATTTATTTAATAAGTTTCTTGAGAGTACCATTGTCCCTCATGATTGGAGGAAAGTGAAGCTCATCGTCATCCCAAAAACAGGAAAACCAGCCTCCAACCACAAATCGTATCGACCGATTGCAATGCTGTCCTGTATCCGAAAGTAGTTTGAATCAGTTTCCATCGAAATTCTTTCTGAGAATCTGCTCCAGCATGGCTTTCACCAACTTTTTGCTACACTTGTTGCCTGAAAAACCCCTTCAATTTTTTGCATTGTGATCTATCGACATCAAGAATTAGATACATGGCACAAGGCTCATGTCTTAACCCCCTTCGAATGTCTTGTCAATTCCTGCACGCTACGATAGCTTGCAGATGACGGTGTGATCTCGATTACAAATCCCAAAGCTGTCGATTTGAAAGGAGCATTGCAAAAAACCTTGGACAATTTGTCTGCTTAGGCCCTCAAGCTGGGTATCGAATTCTGCACGGAGAAAACTGAGCTAGTCGTATTTTCAAGGAAGTGTGAACCAGCGTTACTACAGCTTCAATTAACCGTTGTTTGTCCGCAGGCCCGACGAGAGGGGGGGTCAGGGGGGGCAACTACCCTGGGGCCCGGGTCTGTTTTGGGGGCCCGCATTTTTAATTGAATAAAATTTATTTTAATTTAATTGTTGAAGTTTATTGTTTCTGTCGACACTGCAAATATATTATATAACTACGTTCCAATCGTTCCAATGGTTTTCTGAAGTACGTGAACGTAACCCAATTAGATTCATTTAACAGTGCAATTGAACCATTCTGGTTTCATTTATCGCAAGTGTTTATCAAAGTGTACAGTATGAAGTTGTATACAATTTATCATATTCTTAGCTAACTGTTACTAATAAAAGTTGGATATTTTCGGAATGGGGTTGACGAGTAAATGACGAAAATCTATGAATGAAGCGATTTTGAAAACCAAGATGGCGAATTCCAGTTAAGACATATCTATAAGGGATCATCCATAAATGACGTAGCATTATATGGGGGAGGGGGAGTATTGTATTTTGTGATGATGTGTGACGACAGGGAGGTAGTGGGTCATGTCATGCGACGTAGCTTTTTTAAAGGGGAATAACTAACATCGTTTCTTATTTTTTTTAAATTTTACGTTGACAAGGGGGGGGGTGGCTAATTACCGTCAAGCTACGTAATTACCAGGCGGTGGTACTTAGAGGTTTGTGACGAAATGCTACGATGGGGGAGGGGGTGTTAAAAGTCACTCAAAAAATGCTACGTCATTTATGGATCGTCCCTAACCTAAAATATTTACATTTTCGAAAAAAGATAACAATAGTATAGTTATAGGTATATTGATTTGTGATGCGGATGATATGATTATAGAAAACTTTTCTCAACCAGAAGACGCTATATTGGGCTTCAAAAGGGCATCGCTCATCTATTCGTCAAACCAGTCATAGTTTATACAGATATTGTTCGAAATAACTCCAAAGTACCATTTCTATCATCTACTCGTCAAGCCCATTTCAAAAATTCCCAAATTGTTGGGGTTATCGAGATTATTGTTCAATCGGAAGTCTCCATCCTGGATTTCAAAAGGTATTAAATTTCCATTTTCATCATGTACTTGTCAAGCCCGTTCCGGAAATACCCATATTGTTAGGGTAATCGATAATGTTACTCAACCAACGAATTTTAATAAGAATGTGAAGTGAACTTTTTCTACGATCTAAATCCCAAAAACCTATTTTAATCCACCTAGCGGTGCAATTGTGCCTTTCTCAATCATGAATCACGAGAATGTGTGCGTTGTTTATATTCATTAAAAACTTTTAAATGCATATATTACATTTTATTATTATACATCACATGACAACTATATACAGGAAAATAAATCATTATTCGAGTTCTAAAATTTTGAAAAAGAAAAAACAGCCACGGTAATATTGAACTGAAAAAAGGTGCGAAATCGGCAAAGTCCCAAAAAGTCGATTTTTATAAAAAAAAATTTTCGAGATAACATAAAATCTCGACGTTTCATGCATTTTAAAGATGTTTGGCATCAAAAATACGAATTCGATTTCTGAAATTTCATGGGGTCCCCCCTTTGAAAAAAAAATTGAGTTCCGGCTTATATGGGAATTTCATATGTGACCGGACGATTTAGTCTATATTTCCAGAACCATACAAGCGATCCGTGCGAAATTTTACAGACATCTGTGGGGATAATATAGCTATCATTTGGGACTAAGTTTGTGAAAATCGGCCCAACCATTTCCAGGAAACTGATGTGAGTTCGTAAATTTTGAAAGATGGCCGCTTTTCCCGGGTACTTCCGGAACCGTCTATGGTGGTCAATGTAGTCAACGAAAGTTTGGTTGGCCGTCGGTGACCTAGAACAGCAAATTTAAGTTGGTTGAGAGACATTTTAGCGAAATTTTTACCTTTTTTGCTTTCATCGGAGTATCGGTTTGAATCACAATTTGCTATGCGATCGCACGCCACAACCTGTAACTCCGGAACCGGAAGTCGGATCGAGATGAAATTAAATAGCCATTTACGGGGACGCAATACCTTTCATTTGAGGATAAGTTTAGTCGAATCGGTCTAGCCATCTCCGAGAAACCGATGTTATTCTGAATTTAGATACTTCCGCCGGGGCTTCCGGAACCGAGGATGGTGGCCAATGTGGCCAAATAGACTTTGAATGGATGTTAGTGACCTAATACTACAAATCGAAGCAGTTGTAGTCATATTTTGGAAAAAAATTCACCTTTATACAGTCATTGCAGAATTTATAAAAATCGACATTTTCTGCGTGTTCGTACTTATCACCCTGTAATTCCGGAACCGGAAGTCGGATCCATTAGAAATTCAATAGCAGCCTATGGGAACGTTGCACCTTTCATTTGAGACTAAGTTTGTCAAAATCGGTTCAGCCATCTCTGAGAAAAATGAGTGACATTTTTGGTCACATACACACACATACACACACACATACATACACACATACATACATACACACACACAGACATTTGCCGAACTCGACGAACTGAATCGAATGGTATATGTCACTCGGCCCTCCGGGCCTCCGTTAAAAAGTCGGTTTTCAGAGCAATTGCAATACCTTTCTATTGAGAAAGGCAAAAAGGTGCGAAATCGGCAAAGTCCCAAAAAGTCGATTTTTATAAAAAAAAATTTCGAGATAACATAAAATCTCGACGCTTCATGCATTTTAAAGATGTTTGGCATCAAAAATACGAATTCGATTTCTGAAATTTCATGAGGTTCCCCCTTTGAAAAAAAATTTGACTTCCGGCTTATATGGGAATTTCATATGTGACCGGACGGTTTAGTCTATATTTCCAGAACCATACAAGCGATCCGTACGAAATTTTATAGACATCTATGGGGATATTATAGCTATCATTTGGGACTAAGTTTGTGAAAATTGGCCCAACCATTTCCGGGAAACTGATGTGAGTTCGTAAATTTTGAAAGATGGCCGCTTTTCCCGGGCACTTCCGGAACCGTCTATGGTGGTTAATGTAGTCAACGAAAGTTTGGTTGGCCGTCGGTGACCTAGAACAGCAAATTTAAGTTGTTTGAGAGACATTTTAGCGAAATTTTTACCTTTTTTGCTTTCATCGGAGTATCGGTTTGAATCACAATTTGCTATGTGATCGCACGCCACAACCTGTAACTCCGGAACCGGAAGTCGGATCGGGATGAAATTAAATATCCATTTACGGGGACGCAATACCTTTCATTTGAGGCCAAGTTTAGTCGAATCGGTCTAGCCATCTCCGAGAAACCGATGTGACTGTTATTCTGAATTTAGATACTTCCGCCGGGGCTTCCGAAACCGAGGATGGTGGCCAATGTGGCCAAATAGACTTTGAATGGATGTTAGTGACCTAATACTACAAATCGAAGCAGTTGTGGTCATATTTTGGAAATTTTTTCACCTTTATACATTCATTACAGAATTTATTAAAATCGACATTTTCTGCGTGTTCGTACTTATCACCCTGTAATTCCGGAACCGGAAGTCGGATCCATTAGAAATTCAATAGCAGCCTATGGGAACGTTGCACCTTTCATTTGAGACTAAGTTTGTCAAAATCGGTTCAGCCATCTCTGAGAAAAATGAGTGACATTTTTGGTCACATACACACACACATACACACACACATACATACATACACACATACATACACACACAGACATTTGCCGAACTCGACGAACTGAATCGAATGGTATAAGTCACTCGGCCCTCCGGGCCTCCGTTAAAAAGTCGGTTTTCAGAGCAATTGCAATACCTTTCTATTGAGAAAGGCAAAAACGAACTAATTCAATTTACGAACCTTTGGCTTGGTTCGTAAATGGAGGTTCTAGTGTACACATTTGATGCAGAAAAATGTGGGAATTTAACTAGATACTTATTTTACCCATTAGTTTCCACCAAAAGTCGAAACTCTTTCTCTCACAACTCTCTGTCTCAGTCTTTCTAACAGCAGACTTCGCTGTTGGATCACAGTCATCGCATTCGGAATGTTTTCTCTCTGAATGTCAGCGCAAATGTAACATGATTCCAAAACCGATTTTACTTTGTTCAGAAACCAATAAAGAAAATTCGTTCAGGTCATAGTGACAACTGCAATAGCTGCATCCAGTTCCTCAAAATCAACAAGAAGCAAGGTAGCATCAGTGGTGCAAAATTTCACATTCAGTTGCCTATTTCTGAATAATTTGCTGAATTCAACATTCAGTTTCAATGCTTCCCTCATTAATTCACTGCCAAACTGACCAAAGCATTCATTTGTTATTATGTGGACAGTTTGAAGACAGTTCTTTTACATTTTCGAGCATAACTGAACTGCATAATCTATATCTGGTGCACTTTTGCTTGATGATCTCAGAGCTAGTATAGAAACAAAATTCAGTTTGCTCCTGAAACCGAATATATGCGTTGTACCGAAAAAGCGAAGGACGAGGGAAACAAACAAACCTTCGATTCATCGCGGCGGACATGAATTGAATTTTGTTTCTCTTTCAAGCTCACAAAGGGATGTCAATTTTTCTACGCTCGGATTCTGGGCAGCATTCCCGAGCAAATATTCATGGGTTCAAACACCACACAACCCCTTGAAAAGACCATGAGCATGGTCCATGCCCACTTTCACAACCATTAAAACACCATTAAATGGTCTCAATAACCCATAAATATACCAACGTATGGTTTTTTCATGGGATCTACCGGATCATGACGATGGTGTTTTCGTGGGTTGAACCCATTTCAAACACCCATGTACAACCCCATGAGTATGGGGGTATTATGGACTTTACGTTTGCTCGGGTTAACGATGGTAGCATTAACGTGCATCAAGGGAGCATGAACGATGTCGATATGGACTGTATGGCAATGCCGTAAAAAAGGTTTCCAATCGCAATGGCAAATCGGACGCAAGTAATTCTAATGGCCAGCCACAAATATTCCTTTATTATTTTTATTTTTTCCATCTATTACTTATTTAAAATACTGAGGACTCAGTTAAGCTAACGCATTGAATCGTGTCAAATAAACAATATTCATAAAAAATAGTTTAATTGAAACGGTTGCATCCGTATAGTTTCTCTAATCGATATTGAAATAAGAAGTCATATATGGCAGGGCCCGTCAGTACTTCAAACCCCGGGGCCCGGCGCGGCTCTCGACGGCCCTGTTTGTCTGACGCGGTACCCGGGTACCTTTTTAAGTTTCAATTAATGAAATTCCCATGTTGTATACATAGCTGGAAATTGAAACTTTGTGACATATTAGAACTTCACTAAGTCAAGCTTTTGGGTTAATAATATTGTTGATATAGTAAGTGGGGGGGGGGGGGTGAGGAGGGGCTCCTGAATGTTTTTACTACGTAACAGGCCGACGTGGGTACCCGGGTACCTACAAAACTGAAATGTCAATAACTAAGGCAATTTCTAACCGATTTCGACATTTTTGGGTGTTTTGGATTCAGGAACTCATCCACTATTAGACTTGGGGGTGAATCGGGTTACTTCATTCGGTTCCGGGGAATCCGGATTTCCGGAAGTCCCAGTACTGGGATACTATTTGTTTGTTGTTTGTTGTTTATTTATTAAGGCTTTAACCTCGAGGGTCATTCGCCTTTTTGAAAATAATGTACATTTCAAAAATTACAAATTCAAAATTTCATTCAAAATAGATATCGAAATATATATAAACCATCGAACATTATTTTTGTCGACTATCCTGGGTGCACTGCTTTCCGTTTCTTGTGTTGACTTTCTTTCTCGGTGGTGAGCGATGGTCGGGTGTACCTTCTGCTGCTTGCTGATCAATCTGTCTGCCTTCCCCCTCGCTTGTGTTTGTGTCCATATCGTCATCACTAGAATGGTTGTCGCTGTTAGATTTTTGGTGCTTTTTGTGTTTTCGAGTGACTTTGATATAGCCGTCTTCTTTCTTGTTTATTACATCCCTGCGTACGGTGAGTATTGGCTTTGGGATGCCGTGGAATATTGTTTGTCCGGCATTCATTTGTTGGCCGGCTGTTTGTTGTGTATCAGCAAATGTTGAAGGTTGTTTGGTAGTGGTGGTTGAAGATGAGTTTTCTTTAGTTGTTTTGGCGCATGGCTTACCGTAGTGTGCAGTCTGATTACAGAACTGACACGTGGGCGCCTGCCCAGGGTATGTGCATAGGGTTCTTTGTATGTAGTTAACACCTTGAGATGATCTGCCCTCGAAAGTCAAGTAAGATGGTATAGGTTGGTACAGCCGCATTCGCACAACCCGAACACCGTTGAGAATGCCAGGGAAAAAGTTTCTCCAAGTGTCGTTAGAGACGGATTCCACTTCTACATACTTCGACATGAATCTTTTAATATAATCCGTGCTAGTACGAGGTGCCAGATCATGGAGGCGAATTTCCGTTAGATCAAGGTCCATATACACGGGGATCTTGGTTTTGACGTTTTCATATTCCACGTCATGTTGCATGTTGTTCTTTGCTACGAAGCTTTCTGCCTCGGCTAAGGAGTTGAACGTTATTAGTACTACATTCCTGGTGTGGTGAAGCTGGACGTGTGATATCTCTGTAAGATCAAGTTCCATTTTCACCTTGACCAATTGTTCCACCTCGCGCACTGAAGGTCTAAGACGGGTTTGCGAAAAATCAATCGCGATTGTGTTCTCCCGTAATGGGCGAAATTTATTTTGTTGTTCACTCATTTCACTCGCAGTTAGCTGCAACGGAATTTTCCTGTGTCTATATGCTACACGTACACGTTAGAGCAGCGCGGCGCGGGTAGTATTTTTTGTTTGTGTGCTGTTCGCAAGCAGGTCGCTTTTTGGCTTCTGATCTGTACGAGATGAGGAAGCAGACTGGATACTATTTGTGAACTTCAATGGAATACTAGCAATATGGGTATCAAAATTCTTGGAATTGCATCAGTAGGCTGTATCTCGTGGTTTTGGAACCATTTGGTTATTTGACCCCGGAACGGACATTCCGGAGCAGGTTCCCGTGGGGCCGTGAGTGACCATTTCATTCCAATTCCATTTTTCAAATTGCCATAGGGTCCCGTAACAATAAATAACATACTCCCGAGACAATTTAAAGAGTTTTGATACTTATATTGCTAGGACATTATTAAAATTTACAATTCAATTCCTAGTACTGGAACATTGCCCCGGAAAATCCGGATTACCAAGAACCAGATCCATTCACCCGGTTCACTTTTACAGAATCAAAAAGTGTACAAGTTCCTGCATCCAAAACATCTAAGTGTCCAAATCGGTTGAAGGAAGCCATAGTTATGAGCATTTCAATTTGTGGGTAGCCGGGTACCCACGTTGGCCTGTTAAAGGTGTTTTTTTGTTGGACACAGAACAGTTAATGGGTCAAACTTTTGTTCAGGTTTCAACTTTCAAATATCTCGGGGTCTGGTTCGACTCTAAAGGTACCTGGGGATGTTACATTCGGTATCTGAAACTGAAGTGCCAACAATGATCAACTTTCTTCATACAATAACCGGAATATGGTGGGGCACCTGATCGAGCTTTACCAAGCAACAATATTATCAGTGATGGAGTACGAATGCTTATGCTTTTGCTCCGCTGCGAACATGCATTTCATCAAACTGGAACGAATCCAATATTGTTGTTTGCGTATTACTGCGCTCGACGCATACGATGGGCCTAGAAATGCTATCCGGCGATATCTTAAAACCATTAGTAATTGCAAATTACTATGGATTTTTTTTGTCGAGTTCAATTCTCAAACCCGCTTTATGTCCTTGTATTTCGATTACATGCACAAAATATTCGCGTAAAATCTCGCGTGAAATTTCGCTTGAAATCCGCGTGAAATTCCGAATGAAATTTCAGGAAAAATTCCGCGTGAAATTTCACGTCAAAACTCGCTTGCAATTTTGCATTGAAATTCCACGTGAAAATTCACGTAAAAGTCCATACAAAATTTCATGTAAAATTCCGCGTGAAAATCGTGTGAAGTTTCTCGTGAACTTTTGCGGTTTGTTCCGCGTGAAATTTTATTTTAAATTTTGCGCGAACTTTCGCATGAGATATCGTATGAAAACTCGCGTGAAATATTGCGTGAAATTACACATAAAATTTCGTGTGAAATTTCACGTGAAATTCCGTATGGAATCAATCTATACATTGCATAATATCATTCAAAAATACATTCAAGTCAAGAATTGTTTAAAGTCTCTTTTGACCAACACTAAATGAATTAGTAGTAAAGGACGATGCAGACCATACATCAGCTTCCGTCAACGTCAACGGAACGTCACCGTTCCGTCAGGATAAGTTCTCTTGTGCCCGTTCACATGTGCCGCACGTCAAAACGTTCCGTGCCGTGGATGTTGTGCTTCCATTTAACTGCATGTAACTAATTTTGACTTTCCGTTGACGTTCCTTACCGGTGACGGAAACCTGATGTATCGTGTGAATCGTACTTAACTGACCCAGTTAAGCTCAGCCGGAAATGAACTGGAGTTCCGGCTGGTTCCAGATCGCATTCCGGCTCCAGTGACACAACCGATTCTAGTTAGAATCGGTTGTGTCACTGGAGCCGGATTACGAACTGGAACCAGCCAGAATTCCAGTTCAGTTCCGGCTGAACTTTACTGGGGATCAAGTAACTATTATTACTTCATCGATTGAATGTTCAATTCGCTTCATCTGAGAAACACTCTCATACTCATGCCGCGCAAGGCCCCAAATTCGAATTACCATCGAACAAAAGCAAACGCAATCAGTTTCATCGAACACATTTTTACGGCCTGTTTACAGCAAAGTGCGATGTGTATCATACAACAACCGAATGCTGTCTCGTTGAGTAAAACGGCAATATAATACCCTACGGCAATCTAGTAAAAATTGACTCTATTTTCCACCTAACACCTTTCAAACCCCTCTCCACGAAGCAGACCGCCTGGGTTGACCGGAAAAGCGAGTTCGATACTATTAACTGAGCCGGAAAATTGCCTGCTGTAGTGAAAAGTGTCACCTTCAGGCGCATTGCTGCTTCCCGGAACTATGGTCACAGTAATGGGTAGCAATTTTCGAAATAAGCAATCACTACGCTGCAAATGACGAGTAACTTTTAACGTTAAAAAATTAACCTGTCCACTTTATTGCGCTTTCGCATCACCGTGATAGTAGTAATAGTACGATTAATTAACGAACTTCGATGATAAACGATGCGATGGCAAGTATAAGACCAACCGGGCAAACTCGGCGTGATTGCACTAAACACGACGGTCTTCGTTATACGGGTTGGTTCCCGGATAGGCAGTAGAATTAAAAGTCATTTTTGTCAGCTGGAGTTGAATTTGAATTGAGTTCTGATTAGATTATTATAAGTTATTTAATTGTATTTACACCATGGAGAAGTAATGGTTGAATTAATGAAAATAATATTACTATATTTGAGCCATAAAACGACTAAATTTTATATTCATGCAATTCTTGTAGAAATAGAGCTCATCTGGTTGGGTGGATAGTTTCATCCATCACGCATGTGTTATTAACAATTTATCACACATTTTATCATAACAAAGTTATACGAAAAAAACACGCTCGTAATAATTGCTGTCGATTACAAAAGCATTCAGAGTCGAAAAAACATGACTACAATTCATCGTAACACTTTTTTGGGAAATATCCTAGGCCGCATGAGGCCATGGCGATGAAAAGTTTTCCCCGTTTCCAAAGTGACGTTAATCGGCCATAAATTCAGTCACACTGAGGGCAAATTATTTTAAGTAGGTAATAATTTTCTTCCGTTACTATTACGTTCCAGTCGGCAGCACTATGCGAACCAGTATGACACCATTGGAGGCGATTCTTTTCTAATAGAGTAATAGACTTTCTCCCCATTTTCGGGAGCTGCTCTGTTGATGCACAATGACGATAGACGACGAAGAGTTCCTTAAGAACCCATCCTCGCAGCTCAGAGGCGTTGTGTTGTCACCATCATTGTTGTGCCGGTCGTTCTCAACATACGACACACAACATGATGTGCAAGGAAACGCGACAATTACCTCCGAAAGTGATATAAATTTAGTAGTGTAGTTATACATTTTTAATCTGGTGCTCGTGGCAACCCTAGCGATGCATGTTACTATCTTTGTTGGATGCTGCAGTGGTGTAAGCACTAGGATGTCTCAAAATAACATCATGTTGAAAAAGTCTTCGGGCTCACTTCTTAACGGGGAAGTCTGGTGTAGACTTCTTTTTTCCGCTGAGTCTCCCGCAATCTCGGTGGCCACGCTGATTTTTTTTATTTTTAGTAGAAAAACTCTAGAAAGAGAACTGCGGAGAGAAAACCAGCATTTTTGGCAACATATGCCCCGGCATGGAATGCTCGTATATGTGGCTCTGAGTGACTGAAAATAATCGTACACAATGCATGTAAAAATAAATCTTAACATTACACGAAAAATCCATTGTTGTCGTAAATCAAAATAACTTTCGGTTTGAGCACTTTACACCAGAAGCCCCCCTCAAATGAAAGGTTTGGGTATGAGGACCACTTTCTTCTTCGCTACTGGTGGCGACGTTTGATTTTTTTTTGAATTTTGTAAAATTTCAAATTCATGCCTGTTGAAGTGCTCCTGAACTGTCTTAGATTTGTTTCAGCAGTTTTTTTATTTTTCTGGAGATCCTAATTGAGAAATTTGGCGTGTTAGTTTGTACAAATTTTGAATTATAAGAGCGGCAGAGCCATTCAAACTTAGTAAAAAGTGCAATTTTTGGTCTTTTTCAATAGTTTTTCTTCAAAACTGGGTGTCTTCAAAATTTTAAAAGTATAGGAAAAGTTCACTTCAAAAAGCTGTGCCGAAAACAAAGGCATGTTGTTGAAGAATAATAGAGGATGAGTTATTTAAGTTTTTGTTATATAACCTTTAACATTTTTAGCAACTATTCCTCAAAATTAATACTATTCCAAAAAATAAAACAATACAAATGTGCTTAGACCACATATTGTTTATTGGAAAATAGAATGAAAATTATGAAAAATGGCGTTTTCAGTTTGTCTTTAGTACATCAGGATCAAGTTTAATGAGCATTAGATGACTTTTTGTACTATCAATTATAAGAATAATGATAACTTTGCAATTTTCTAATGATGTTATGAAAAGTCAATTCTCCATAATTACTTCTAGGAGGCTCATTCATCAAAATTATTGTATTACAAGATGTACTGCATACTTTTGTTAAACTTTTTCGAAAATACAAAGCCTCCACCTCTAGGGCCAGATCACTCTTGGAATGTATAACAAATTTGCATCAAATTAGAAAAAAATGCCTTTAATTTCCATTTTTGCATCAACTTTGCACTTGTAGGTTTTTGGCGTTTTACAGGCAACGCAAAATGCATGATGAATTTCTTTTTTGATGGAAAGTAATAGTAGATACAGAACAGATAGTGTAGTAGATAGATCTACTAAAGAAATGCATTTAGTTTCGCTGATTTTTCAAAACACGTCACAAGTAATCTGAATGCAACATGCTTGGGGTGGATGTTTTGCGAATAAACTGTCAGATCAGTAGCAAATCTTTAAAAGTTTACGTTATTTATACATTTTTGATAAAATTGGCCTTTGTTGTATGAAAAAATGAAAGTAAAGTCACAGAGAACAGACGTCCATCTGCAGCATTCAACTTGTGTAAAATCTCTAACGGTTTCGAAGGTAGTTTGGATATCTAAACCAGGTGCGCTACTGTCGTCATGTTTTTTTGTGGCTGAGTGCGACAGAATTGACAGCGGTTATTCCTCTACCCAGTCAAACTAGTCCGGAACCGATTCGGACTTCCAGCATGAATTCCAGCTCAAATGCGTCAACCGATAGAGTCGGAATCGGTTGTTTTCTTTGATCTAATTTCCATGCAGAATCCATCCAGGATTTCGAACCGGTTCCGGAATCGATTTGACGGATAGTTGGGATAGGTTGGTGTGGCGGCGCTAGTGTTTTTAGTATATTAATTCAAATGTTTACACACGTTTTTTAAATATTTTTGTTCGATGTCTGTTCTCTGTGGTAAAGTGGAAGAAAACTAATTTCCTTCAAGATGGTAATAGATTTATTATGCAAAACAGGGGTAATATAGCATATTTTTTAATTTTTCTTTTTCAACCGGTAAAACCACTTCGTACAAGGTTGTGTATGTTCGAAATGAGGGTTAATCCTTGCCAAAAGTGAATTTATACTGGTTATGCTTTGATTGGTTGTTTAAATATTCTTAGCTTGGGGTGTTGTGAACCGTAACCTAGAAGTACAGTATACACATTTTCGAAGATTTCTTATGTTTAACTTGAGTGTATCTACTAAAAACTATTATCATTAACTTCCAAATTGTTTTTCTTCCCCTCTGAGTCCATTATTTACTATAATTGATGCGTATTTACGGAAAAAATTGAATAATTACATCAAATTACTTATACTTCCAAACCACATTCGTCCACCAAAACGGATTTTAATTAAATGAGTGGATTACATATTATTTATTGTATAATGAAAATGTCAAAATAGAAATTTCGGACCCTCTCCGAAATTTTTTTCTGGATCGGCTCCTGCCCAGTTAAACTCATTCAGGAACCGGTTCTGATTTCTGAATGGAGTCATTATGGATTCCAAATCAAATGCAACAACCGATTCCGACTCAGAATCGGTTGTTGCATTTGATTTGGAATCCATACTGACTCCATTCTGGATTCCGAATCAAATTCCGAATGGTTTGACCGGGTGGTCGCTACAGTTGCTAAATTACACCTACCCAGTAAAGTTCAGCCGGCTGGTTCCAGCTGGAATCCCGGCTCCAGTGACGCAACCGATTCTAACTAGAATCGGTTGTGTCACTGGAGCCGGTGTGCTAACTGGAACCAGCCGGACTTCCGGCTCATTTCCGGCTGAGCTTCACTGGGTAAAATTGTTCAGACCAGTGATGTCAAATGTGAAGATATGTCTTCATTTTGAAGACATTTGAAAGACTGTGAAGACAGGTTTTTCATCTTCCAGACAATTTTTCGGATGTTTACTTGATTTCTGGCAGAATGCTGGCTCAAAACCAAAAACCGGTTCAGAATCCTGGTCGATGAAGACAAATGAAGACATTTTTATTGGCATTTTGCTGCAAAGGTTAATTACCTGCTGCGACATACACAGGTTAATAGCATAAACAGGATTAGTGTGCTTTCATATTGTGCCTTGCAGTCAGGGTGGCCAGACCTACTGATTTATCGGTAGTCCTACCGATTTTGGTCTTCCCTACCGATTCACAGACGACCAAAGCAAAACTACCGATATTTTGTTATTCCTACCGAAAACTACCGATTTTTATTGATTTTGGACACATCCTACTCAACATTCAGTTTTTGGGTTGGATTTGGTCTAAGATCTGTGTTGTCAGTATTTTACAATTCTATGTCAATACTACGTTTTTGGGACAACAACCCGGCCTACTGATAACTACCCTCTAAGAACGGTTGGTTTCAAAATCGTCCAATGACAACGTCCAAATAACCGTTTAACAACGTCCATCGTTGGACCCGTGTTGAATGATTTTGAAACATTTCTCGACAAACATATGATTACGGCCTAAAAGCCAACTGTCAAAATCCACTTTGAATGAAAATTCCGGACAAACCGTTACTAGCCGAACACAGTTCACAACAGTATATGAAAGAAAAACTTTTCTCTTTCGTTTACTACCAACATCTGTGATTGGCGTGTAATGGTTTGTCCGGAATTCCCATTCAAAGTGGATTTTGACAGTTGGCTTTTAGGCCGTAATCATATGTTTGTCGAGATTTCTTTGGACGTCTCAGTGGGTACCGATAAACTTTTAGTGACCCTACCGATATTGAGGAATTCTATCTGGCCATCCTGCTGCTATTTTTGACACTGCCCACTGAGACGTCCAAAAAATTGTTTCAAAATCGTTCAACACGGGTCCAACGATGGACGTTCGTTGAACGGTTATTTGGACGATGTCAAAATTGGTCCAACGAATGTCCTTCATTGGACGATTTTGAAACCAACCGTTCTTAGAGGGTGCGCTAGTCTGTGTATAAAGTGTCTGTAATACTAACTCCATTCAGAAATCCGAACCGGTTCCGGAATGAGTTATAGAGTTAAGCTCAGCCGGAAATGAACCGGAATTCTGGCTGGCTCCAGTTCGCATTCCGGTTAGAATCGGTTGTGTCACTGAAGCCGGAATACGAACTGGAACCAGCCAGAATTCCAGTTCATTTCCGGCTGAACTTTACTGGAAAGAATCTCTATCTGCCCACATTACCACGGCAGATGGATACCTAACCGGAGGCGAGATGCCCCACCTGCCAACACCGATCGCCTCAATACATGCCGACAAGTGACGGGCGAACGAAATGCAGGCTCAGATGCAACAACCAGGCGGATGGCTGCGTTCTTTGCTATGAATATTAACCCCGCCATTCGCATGCCTTTTGCCTGCCGTTCGCACGCCATCCGGTCGCCAGCATGCCTGCCGGCGGATGGTACCTTCGAGTGGGGCATCCCGCCTCCCATAGAGTAACAAATAATTCAAAGTTGTTCTAAATCGATGAAACGTGTATAAGCTGTCTGTAAACGTCAAAATTTGACGTTTAATGACAGCTCATACTCCTTTCATCGATTTAGAAATATTATTCAGGGAAAATTGAAAATGTTTTACAAAGTACATTTAATATTAGTTAATCTGAAAAAAAAGTTCTTAAAGTTTCGTATTTCTGGATTTGTGTGGATAATTTCTGCATAATTTGTTTCGGAATTTTGGACTGCAGTATTTGAATTTTCTAGTTGTTTAATTGTTTGATATTTCAGTTGTACTTATTAACATTAGTAACAGTTATACAATGCTCTGCCAAGTGATGTTATGCAGCAAAGTTAGTGTGATGCAGCTTGGCCACACAGCTGAGGCCAAGTTTCCACTGGAGAACGTGTTTGTAAATCATCCGTCGGAAGTGCAATCAAATCTGTGATCCACTCGTTCGTCTGGTTTACTCAAACATGGGTTATGGCTAGTTTAAAGCCGACTAAGCGGCAGTGAAGATGGATAACGCACATAAATGCAATGTATCGTTGCTACGGATGTAGTACTTTGATATTTTGTATAAATGATATGCTTAGGCACAATCACAGTGCGTTTTTGTGGATACCTGGATACCAAGTTGCTGCAGATCAAATCGATACCACTCAGTCGGCTTACCCGGTACCTGGTCAAACCATTCGCAATTTGATTCGGAATCCTGAATGAATTCAATATGGAATTCAGTTGAAAGGCAACAACCGATTCCGAAACCTACTGAGTCAGAATAGGTTATTGCATTTGAGCTAAGTCGAAATCCTTATTGAATTCATTCAAGATACCGAACCGGTTTCGGAATCGGTTTGACTGAGTATATTTGAGTAAGGACATGTTCAGGAGCGTTTTATTTTGTATAGGAATTTCTAAATAGAACTGGAACTGAAACATTCACATCCCCAGCAGAGCGTTTTGTTTTATTATTTGGAACAGTTTTGTTTTAAAATTTAAAACTGTTATACGACGGCGTTCTATTTGTTGCTGATTTTAAAACACGTTTAGAGCTGTGTTTTAAATACATGGAGAGTACTCAGCACAGACACTTAGACCCGATAGACCGGGGAAAAATAAATTTGAATGCAGCAACGCTAAAGGCATCGCGAGACATAAATTTCAAACTGAATGGAACACCCGCGAAAACTGCTGCTGAGGACAGCAAGTTCTAGTTTTGAAATTTTCAGTTTTATATTATAGAACTGTCAAAATTATGAATCTAGAAATGAAACACTCCTGAACATGCCCTAAACCGAAAGCGTTAGTACCCTCTAAGAACGGTTGGTTTCAAAATCGTCCAATAAAGGACGTTCGTTGGACCAATTTGTACAACGTCCAAATAACCGTTCAACAAACGTCCATCGTTGGACCCGTGTTGAACGGTTTTGCAACAATTTTTTGGACGTCTTAGTGGGTATAAAGGGGCGCAAAGGGTGTGCAGAGAGTGAAACCAAAAAAGTCTACTTATCGAGCAAAATTGCTACAAAGACGGATTCCAATTGTGCACGATAGGTAGACTTTTTTGACCTCACTCTTTGCGAAATTGTTCTCTGTAAACTGTGGAGTAAATCGGACAAATAAGTGAATCACAGGTTGGTTTGCACATCCGCCGGCGGGTTTGATAACACCTCTTCAGGTGGACCGTCAGCGGCTTTGTGCAGCTTGGTATCCTTCGCTGCGACTATGTGGTCCAGCCACACAACGCTAGCTTTGCTGCATAACATCACTGGCAGAGCACTACGTCACTGTTACTAGTGTTATTAAGCACAACTGAGGAATGATAAATTCAATAATTTGTAAATTCAAAAACTCAACGAAATTCTAAAACAGGATAAATTATGTACATTATAAAAATCAGAAATACAAGACGTTGAGAGCGAAAAATTTATAGTTTTTTGAAAATAAATGACAGAAGTAACAAAAATATATAAATTGCTTGCTAAAAATATCTAAAATTCAAGATATCTGTAATCAAAAATTTAAAAATTTTGAGATTAGAGAATTGCAATAACAACAACAAACATCCACAAAAATTAAAAAACATGAATATTCCAAAATTAAACAATGTTATAATTAAAAAAGTCTAAAATTAAAAAATCAAATCTTCAAAAATTCAGGAAAGTTGAAGAATTCAAATGTTAAAAATTATAAACTTCAAAAATCGAAATGTTCAAAAAGTAAGACCCAAAAATTCAGGAACACAATGATACAAAAATTCATGTAATGCAATTCAAGTATTACAAATTCAATAGTTCTAAAATACAAAGATGCAAAAATTCCAAATCAAATTAATACAACCACAATAAAAATACAAATACAAAAAGCAAAAATTAAAAATACAGAATTACTAAAATTCAAAAGCACTAAATATACAAAAAAAATGAAAACCCCTCGTAGCACAAAATTCTCAAATTCAAAAGATCAAAAATTGAAGACATCAAAAATTCAGAAATACGAAAATTCAAGAATTCGAAGATTTTTAAAAACCAAAAATTGAAAAAGAAATAAAAATTCAAAGATCCGGTAATTCAAAGGTTCAGAAATTCAAAAACTCGAAAAAATTAATGATTAAAACATGCAAAAATTTGAAAATTCTTGTTTCAAACTCCAATATTCAATTATTAAAAAGTCCAAAATTCGAAGAGCAAAGAATTAAAAAATTCTGTAATTCAGAAATTCAAATTCAAACATTCAAATATTAAAAAATATCAAGAATTCAGCAATTAAAAAATTCGTGTATTCTAAACTTCTGCAATTCAACTTAACTCTTAAAAACTTCTGCAATTCAACGCAACAACACAAAAATTTTATTGTAAAATTGTAAAAAACACAAAAATACAACAAAAACAAAATACAAAAATATACAAATGCAAAAATACAAAGGATCAATAAATTAAAAATTCAAGATAACAGAATACTAAATATTCAGAAATTGAAAAAATCATAAATTCGAGTATTTAAAAGTTCAAAAAGTCAAAGATTCAAAAATTCAAGAAGATGAAAATTTTAGAAATTTCAATAACCAAAAATTCAATATTTCGAAAATTCAACCATTCAAAAATTCTAATAATTAAAATTGAAAACCTCGAAAATTTATAAAAATCCGATATTGAAAAATTCTTAAGTTCAAAAATTCAAATTTCAGAAAAAAAAACAAAATATATAAATCCAGAAATTCAAAAACACAATAATGCAAACATACTAAAATACAGAAATACTAAAATTCTAAAAACATAAAAATTTCAAAAATACAAGAATCCATAAACACAAAAAATATAAAAATACAGGGATACAAAAGTACAAAAATGTTAAAAATACAAAATTATTGAAATACAGATATACAACAATCCAACAATACAAAATTACTAAAATTCAAAAATCAAACAATACAGAAATACAAAAACCCATACAAAAATATAAATAAAAAAATAGAAAAACTCAAAAATACCATAATACAAAAATACTGAAACACAAAAATACAAAAGCACAAAAATACGAAAATGTAGAAATACAACAGATAGATAAATACTACAATATAAAAAAAATCAAAAATTCGGAAGTACGAAAATATTGTGTATTTACTCGAAAGCTGAAAGCAAATATGTATTTGGCTGAAAGTAAGCGTTCGAATACAGGGGATGTGTGAAAGGTGTCTGCTGTTTCGCGCTGTATGAGGTATTGAATCATTACAATTCACATATATGTCAGTAGAAAAAGCAATACTTTCAAAATGCTTACAATGAAATTTAATGTGAACATAATTTGTTTCCTAGAATAATGCATTTATTGATAATGCTTCTCATAATTGCCGGTATTGTCACCCCCGTGCGGTAGAAGTCAAACCAAAACAATCATCGCCAGTGAGGCTGTTTCATTCATTTCGTATAGTCTAATTCATGCGTGGTTGTGTTAGTGCGACAGTTGAGGTTAAATGTTGTTGGACCTTGGGGGTTGAGGTTAAGTTAGCTGAAGGATAACATACTCATTCCACGCCTTTATGCATTATATCTGTGTGCAATTCACAGACAGTGAATGACTCGATTAATTTTTGACAAACTGGTTGACAATGAAGTGTCAGCGACTATTCTCGCGACTACTCGACCGAACGAATACTTTAACCGTCCGTGTTCAGAAAGAGATTAAACGCACAATACAAAGATTCAAAAATACAGGACTACTAGAATACAAAAAATGCAAAAACACAACAATACAAAAACACAATAATGTAAAAATACGAGAACACAAAAATACCAAAATCCAAAAATACAAGAGCATAAAAATATAAAAATACAAAAAATTCAATGCTACAAAAAACTAAAATACTAAAAATACAAGAATACAAAAATACTCAAATACAGAAATACAACAATCCAACAATACAAAAATACAAATATGTAAAAATACGAAAGTGCTAAAATAGGCAAATACAAAAATTTTAAAATACAAAAATAAGAAATTGCAAAAATACTAGAATGCAATAATAGAACACATACAAAAACACAAAGATACAAAATCACAAAAATATACAAACTCTAAATCACAAAAATACCAAAATACAAAAAACAAGAGTAAAAAAACGAAAATACAAATATACGAAAATACAAAAATACGATATTACTAAAAATGCAAAAATACCAGAATACAAAAATACTGAAACACAAAAAAACGAAATGCAAAAATACGAAAATATGAAAATACAAAAATTCAATAATGCAAAAATACAAGATTACAACAACACAAAAATGCTAAAAATCCAAGAATAAAATAATGCAAAAATACTCAAATACAGAAATACAACAATCCAACAATACATCAATTTAATAATACAAAAATAGCAAAATACCAAAATACGAATATACTAAAATACAAAACTACGAATACGAAAATACAAAACTTAAAAAATACAAAAATACAAGAATAGAAAAATTCAACATACTGAAACCCAAAAACACAAGAACACAAAGATACAAAAACACAAGAATATAAAACCACAAAATCACAAAACTATAAAACTATAAAACACAAAAATTCAAATAAACAAAAATACAAAAACACAAAAATTCATAAATGCAAAAGTTCAAAGGATCAATAAATAAAAAATCAATAGATGAAAATATCAAATATTCAAAAATCCATAAATTAAATTGTTTAGGAATTAAAAAAGTTAGATTCAAAAATTCAATATTTCAAAAAATCATGAATTTTAGAATTTTAGAAATTTCAAAAATTCAATAATTCGAAAGTTCTAACATTCAATCATTTAAAAAATTAAATATAGAAAACTTTCAAAATTCAAAAATAAAAATTTCAGAAATTCACCATAATACAATACAATACAATACAATGAAAATAAAAATTCAAATTTGAAATGATTCAGAAATGCAGAAATGCAAAAATTAAAACTACAAAAATATGAAGAAACAATAATACAAAAACACAAAAATGCTATAATACAGACAAAAAATCCAAAACTACAAAAATATAATAACAAAAATGCAATAATTCGGAAAGGTAGAAATACAGAAATACAAAATTTAAAAATACAAAAGTACGAAAACACAAAAATATAATAATACAAAAATAGGAAAACACAAAAATACAATAAAACCTGTTTTAATCCACCTAGTGGTGTAATTGTGTCTTTCTCATTTATCAAAGCTGGTTACGTTCAGTATAACATTGAGGAAATGACTATTACATTCTTTTTACACTTGGTAAGTATATATGTGTGCACGACTGCTACGAACCTGATGAGCAACATGTCGACTTTGACACACTTGAGACAAACAAAAATATAATATTTAATTAGCTTAACAGCGCGAGTTCAACGTTGTCTTCACTTTAACATATTTTGAAATTCGCAGTGATGGGAAAGGGTAGGGGCATAATTAGTGGGAGGGGAGGATGCGTTAGGAAAAACCTAACATATTTGGGGTGAAGGGAATGCGGGTGTGAAGTTTGTCAAAGAGAGGGGGAGGGGGGTGAAGGTAAGAGAGTTGGAAAGGGGTGTGAGAGGAAGGAGGGGTAGATGGGGGGTGCAACTTCATACTATGCCTTCCATTTGAGACTAGGTTAGTGAAAATTGGTTCAGTCATCACCGAAGTGGCTTTAGTTCTGAAATATGTCCGGAACCCGGGAATTCCGGAATTATCGATAGTGGACAATATATTCCAAGAATCTAGGCCAGCGAATCGAAGTATTTTGATGTTCATTTCAATAGATTTTTAAACTATGAGGTGTTACGATTGTACCGGTTTATATGAGAAATTCCTTTGTAACCGCAATAACCAAACTGTAACTCCGGAACCAAAAATCAAGGCTGAATGAAATTCAATAGCAGTCAATGGAAGTATTATGTCTTTAATTTGAAATCAAGTTTGCAAAAATCGATTAAGAGTTCGCTGGAAAATAGGGGGATATTAGCTTAGGAACTTGGCGGGGTATCAATAACCGTCATAGGTGGCCAATGTGGTCAAAACTACTTTGATTGGTTATTGATTTAGAACCGCAAATCCAAGTAATGTTGAACCTATTTGAATATGTATTATATCACTCGGGCATCATGGTGTTACCAGTTTATAAGGGAATTTACTGTGTGACCGTACTCTTCAATTCGTAACTCCGGAACCGGAAGTTGGATCAACTCAAATTTATATAGCAGCTTATGGGAGCATTATACCGTTTATTTGAAACTAAGTTTATGTAAATCGGTTTAGCCATCTCTGAGAAAATTGAGTTAAATTATTTGACACACATATATACACATACGCAGACGTTTTGCTATCTCGAACTATCGAATGGTATAAGAGACTCGGCCCTGCTGGCCTCGTTTAATCGGTCTAAATTCCGACCGATTGCATAACCTTTCTATATAGGAAAAGCAAAAAGGTACGAAATCAGCAAAGTTCCAAAAAGTCTATTTTTCTCAAAAACTTTTTTTTCGGTGTAACATAAAATCTCGACGTTTCATGAATTTTAAAGACATTAAAGGAAATACGAATTAAATTTCTGAAATTTCATGGGGTCCCCCTTCGAAATAAAAATGCAAAATGCAAAAATGTAAAAATTCAAAAATACAACAACGCAGAAAACTAAAACACAAAAATACATAAATACAAAAATACAGAAATCCAAAAATACTTGAACGCAAAAATACAAAAATTCTAAATACAAAAATACAACAATACGAAAATTTGAAAATACAAAAATGCAAAAATATAAAAATGCAAGAATACAAAAATACAAATATACTAATATACAAAAATATAAAAATACCAAAATGCAAAAATACGAAAACACAAACATACAAAAATGTAGAAATACAAAAATACAAAATTACAAAAATGCGAGAATACCATAATACAAAATGGTAAAGTACACAAATACAAAAACACAATTATGTGTTATTTATTACAAAAATATAAAGGATACGAAAATGCAAAAGTCCAAGAAAACAAAAAAATTAGAAATACAAAAATACAAATTGATAAAAAGTACAAAAATTCAAGAGATAAAAATTTAGAAAAAGCAAAATTTTCAAAAAAAAAAACAAAAATTCAAAAATTTATGATCAAAGAGCTTAAAAATTTAAAAACTCTGAATACAAATATTCAAAAATACGCAAATAAATTGAAAATTTCCAAAATTCAACAGCTCGAAATACAAGAAATTGAAGCTTTTAAAAATTATTATAAATTATAAATTATTAAATTTTTAAATATTGAAATTTATGATTTTTTAATGTTTTAAACTTTTAATTCTTAAATTTTTAAATTCTAATTTGAAATTTTTTTAATATTGAAATCTTTAAATTTCAAAATATTTTGATATTCAAATTTCTTAAATTTTTGTTTTCAAATCTACATTTTTGCATTCCTTAATATTGAAATCTTTTAATTATTAAATATTTAAATTTTTAGATGCTTAAACTATTAAATTTTTAAAATTTTTAGGTTTCTCAATCTTTAAATCTTAAAATTTTTAAATTTTCGAATATATAAATTTTTAGATCCTTGAATTTTTAAATTTTTAGTATCCTTAAACTTTTTAAATTCAAATTTTTGTATTCTTGGATTTTTTTACTTTTCAATTTTTTAATATTTAAACTTCAAAATTTTTAAATTCATAATTTTTTTATTTTTCGATCCTCAAATTCTTGTCAATTTTGATTTTTCCTAACTTTTAAATCTTTGTTTTTGAAATTACCTTTAAATTCAAAAATTTCAAAAAATTTAAGTTTCGAAATTTTAAACATTAAAATCTTTAAATTTCTAAACTTTTAAATAAAAAAAATTAATTTCAAAAGTTTGAATAGTTGAATTTTTACATTCCAAGATTTTAAAATTTTTGAATTCCTAAGTTTTTAAATTTCTAAACCTGTAAATTTTTTCAATCCTCAAATTTTCGCATCTCTAAATTTTTAGGTTTTCAAATTAATAAATTTTCAAATCTCAAAATTTTTGAATCGGTAAATTTTTAGATTCACATATTTTTAAATTTATGAAACTTAATATTTCCAAATTTTTAAATTTATTGATTTTAAAATTTCCAAATTTTTAGATTCATAAATTTTTTTGCCGAGTTTCTATGTACGCATTTGAGTAGAATACGTGAGTATGGAATTTAAGGAAGTCGCTATAATTGGGATTGGTTCTGATAGTCATTTGCATAAGTACCTGGCAATGAGTATGTATTAGGTTTGGATTCTCCTTAATTATGTGATGCTACTTAACACTTACAAATACTTCATCACATGTGTGACAAATCTTCTTATCGTTTGATTTGCCTTGAAGCGGAGATATTAGGAAGTTTTTCCTCCTGACAATTCTGATAAACTATTTCACAATTGTACATGAAACCCTTCACCTTGACTAGGACAAAGAAAATATTAGGTTTGTTGCAGTACACGAAAGTTGCTCCGGAACAAAACATACTTACTCCTTTTTACTCCGGTTTTCTAGCAGAGGAAGAAAAAAGAGAAAAGTAATTGTCTAGTTTAGTGATTATAGTGATAGAGGTCCATTTTCAATGAGGTTTTTTTTTGCCAATAGGGTGTATTTTAGCTTGAATAAACCGAATCCGAGAGCGGAAATGTGAAATTTTTAACCAATGTTCAATAAACTGAAAAAATAAGTTGTTATTAATAACACTCATAACAATAACAGTGCTTAAACAAGTGAGCTTATATAGTGGAGCTAGTGTGATGTGGCTTGGTCGCATACCCGAGGCGAAGGATCCGAAGAGGCGCAAAGCCACTGAGAATCCGCCGGACGAGGAATTGATTAATCCGTTGCTGGAATTGCAAGCAAACCTGTGATCCTCTCGTTTGACAGGTTTACTCAAACATAGGGGCTATAGTTAGTTGAAAGCTCGTACACCAGAAAGTGATGTGGCATAGCCACATTAGTCAGTATTCGGTTGACTAATGTGGCTACCCCACATCGTATTCTGGTGTATTGTCAGACTTCGCTGCCGCTCAGTCGGCTTTAAACTACCTATAACCCTTATGTTTAAGTAAACCGGACAAACGAGATAATCACAGGTTTGCTTGCAAATTCCAGCAACGGGTTAATCAATTTCTCGTTCGGCGGATCCTCAGCGGCTTTGCGCCGCTTCGGATCCTTCGCCTCGGGTATGCGGCCAGGCCGCATCACACTAGCTCCGCTGTGTAAGCTCATTTGTTAAAGAACTGCTATTGTTAAGACTGTTATTAAGCACAACTTATTTCTTCAGTTTATTTAACTACGGTTGAAAATTTCACATTTACGCTCTCGGATTCGGTTTATTTAGATTGAAATGCATTCTTTTGGCAAAAACTCTCATTAAAATTGGACATCTTTCACTTTCTAAACTAGATAATTATCAAGAGAAAGAAGAGACTACAGGAACTATTTTCTCATTGTTTCCTCCGGAGTACTTCAAGTTTCTCTTGGCATTGGAATAAACCTAACACTTTCTACGCAATATTACTCACCGGACAAAAAGGCGTGAAACGAGAAATTTCCACAATACATCGTGCAGCACCTCCAGCGAGGGTTGCTGATGTACGAAGCAGCGCGGTGGAACAGTCCACCCTCCGGGTACTAGATCACAAATCCCATAACAAAAAAATCGAAAAGAAACTATGTCCCGAAAAAACACAAGTCCCGAAAAAATCGCGAAAACGGCTAAGTGTCAGCCGTCGATGAAAAAAATACAAGTCCCAAAAGCGGGCTGCGCTATTACGATGTTCGCCCGCCGTTTACTAGCCATGACGGACGAAATCAAAGTTTCATTAGCCATCATGCCTCAGCAGAAAGTGGGTGGCCACGGCTAGCCTGGATATTACCCAAAAATTTTTATTTTCAATCTACCGTGTAGGACATATGTTAACCTTTTCGCGCGGCAAAAGTTATCCAGCATTTCATATCAAAGAGAATAGGGAAAGAGACGAATAGTGTGAAGCCAAAAATACCTTATTGAGCAGACCAATCGTGCAATGTAAATAAACATTACTCATGCCTGAGTTGGAGGAGATAAGTATTGTACTTCTATCAAAAAAGAAATTTGAATTTTCGTCAGAATTTAGTTCAATCGTGATTGTGAGGTGCATTCTAGAGTATATGTATGATTAAAAATAAGCTTTAGAATTATTTCATCTCTTTGTTTCGAAATGCACATCGTTTGATAAACAAATCCATCGATCGACATACGGTTTGTTTTCAAAATATAATAGGAGTCATTTAAAGTGCTGCCTGTAGAAGCGGTTGCCAAAATTCTAGTGTTGAAATCATCATAAAGGGAGTGTTGCCGTTTTGACTGATTTTCACTCTTCGTCTCTTTCACTATTCTCTTTGTTTCATATAATATCGCGCGTGTTTGCCATCAACCAGCCTATTTTTTCGCATATTTTCCAGTTATGGGATTAAATGTAAGTAGTTTTGTACGACGCTGCACCTGCTTTTGATTTTTGAACTTTACTGAAGAGATCAGCCTTCAAAAACGTAAAACAATTTTTTTCAGTTTTGCCCCCGTTGCGGGTATCGGTTCCGGCCGTATATCCACCACGGCCCGCCGCGTGGTCGTGGGGGTCTACGTGTTGGGTGTAGACCAGGACAGGCAAGAGTGCCGCAAGCCATCGAAGCAAATGCAGCCCAACATCCGGGAATGATGCTGTGGATGAATCAAGTGCCACTGAGAGCAGCTGTACCGCCGAATGTAGTTGCATCGGTAGCAGCTTCACCGAAAGTAGCTGCGTCGGAAGCAGCTCCGCCGAAAGTAGTTGCATCGGTAGCAGCTCCGCCGAAAGTATCTGCGTCGGAAGCAGCTTCGTAGCCACCAATTGCGCCGGAGGCACGTCATCTGTAGCCGTTGCGGTGGCAGCGACAACGTGCACGGTAGCAACTACTGTAGTTGAAGCAAAATGTTTAAACTGAACTAAAGAAAGAAAAAATAAAAACTGCTAATAATGCAACTATGCCTTTTGATTTTGGGCTTTATTCTCACAGGCGCTTCCCCTAGCGACTAGAGGGAAATTTCATTGTAGAGTTTTAATATATTTGGTTGATGTGCGATTTTTTTCTCGCCAGATGTACACACGTTGATTTCTGAATTATTTTGCATTGGTGAGACCTTGGGTATCTTCTGCGGTTTGAATCAATATGTTTCACTCGTTATGGAGGTTCAGGTGTGAAATTTCATTTGATGGTTGGGTTGCTGTATTGGATCGTTGGGCACCGTGAGCTGCCAGCTAGTAAGCTGCGTTTTGTTTCTTGGTCAAATGTGGTGAGATGTGTCTAGATTTTCCGATGGAACATTGCATGAAAATGTTAAACCTTATTCTGCTGACAGTTTAGAGAGCTTGTTTATTTGGACTTAGTTAAATTTTGATTCAACCCAGTACAGCCTATAAACACTCATTATTACACTCCACAGTGGACGAAAATGCCAAAACCTGTTTTAATCCACCTAGCGGTGCAATTGTGCCTTTCTCATTTCTCCAAACTATAATTCCATGGCTGATTATGTTCAATACAATTACCAAAATGTCTATTACATTCTTAGAACACCTCTTATTTAAGACTAAGACTACTACACCCTTCGTTTAAAAACTAATATTGTGAGAATCGCATTGGACCAGCAATATATGAGCAACAGGTGTGAATCTAATTACAGAACATGGCCATTTTCTCGGATCTTCCGGTATCCTCGGCGGTTCTCAATGCGGTCAGACTTTGATTTGCAATTAGTAATCTGGGCCATCAGTTTCAAGTAATTTAGAACTTATTTCAATTAGATTTGTATCATTCAGATATGATATGTCAGTTTATGAGAATTTCTCATGGAACCCGGTTCTTCAACACGTAATATAGGAACCAGAACCCCGATTCCAAGGGAAGTTAATAGCAGTCAATAGGTGTATTTTTCATTTGATATTAAACTTTAAAAAATCGAATCATTTCTGACCAAAAGGGGGAACAATTTTTCACTAGTGGTGTACCCCCGTGTCCTTGCTCATATATCAGTGGCGCAATAATCTCAAATACGGCCACAGTCCCAACTAAAAATATATTTATAATGACCGTTAAAGCGGGCGAAGAATTTTTTTCGAGTGTTATGTCTGTTAGTCTGTGGTTGTACCTTTCATTTGAGACTAAGTTTAATAAAATCGGTTCGGCCATCTCCTATGTGTCACATACTTATCACATACGCAAAGACACACAGACATTTGCTGAACTCAACGAACTGAGTCGAATGGTACAAGAGACTCAGCTCTCCTGGCCTCGGATAGAAAGTCGATTTTCAGAATTATTGCATAGCCTTTCTCCAGGAGAAAGGCAAAAACGTCAAGTTATTTCACTAGAGGTCAAACCACAGACTAACGGACATAACACTAGTAAATAATGCTTCGCCTACTTCAACGGTCACTTCAAATATATTTGCAGTTGGAACTGTGGTCGTATTTGTAATGTTGGCGCCACTGACTAGTGAAAAATAGCTTGAGGGGTAATCAACCAGTAAATAAGTGTTTGGAACCGTGTATTAAAGCAGGAGCTAGTGTTCTAGGAAAATTGGCGGATCGATATTTCTAGGAGGAATTTTCTCATACTGTTATGTCTGTTCGGCTGTGGCCAAACCTGGGACGGGACATGCAAAGTGAAAAAAAAGTAACTGTCACCGCGAACCGGCAATGGCCTGTCATTGCGAACCGGACCTTTCGTGACGATTTTCATTTTCTTGGAATGGACAATGCCTGGGTAGTATCGTAATATCCTGGCTGTATACAAGGTGTATTTAGAAAACATATTTTACATGTTGCTTAGATGCATGTAGATGCACACAAACAAATCGACGAGAACATTTCAAAAGGGCCGATAAACAAAACGTAAACAATTCCGGTTAATACTTACTTCAAATGGACACTAACAAAGCTTTATACATACCTTAAATAAGCCGATTCTGAAGCCTGGCTGTTGGGGAAATAACGGATTATCGAAAAGGCACATAAGCAAAATAACTTGTTTTGCTTATGTTCCCTTTCACTTCCCCTCAAAAATTAACGGCTCATAAACACCAAACAACAAAACGGAAAAATTTGTTTATGGGCCCTTTTCTTATTGAAAAAGACTATACTTGAAAAGGGAACAAAAACATCGCAACACCAAGAAAGGGATCAAAATAAACGTCACATAATCATTTGCTGTAAACAAAAGGGCTCACCCGCACGCACTATAAGCTAACGTCTCGCCGAAAAGGGATTATGGGAGAGGGCACAAAACCAGTTCGATGTTTCAAAAGGGACCAAAACAAAATGCAAAATGCGCCGAAGGCACGTGCAACTTAATTATTCTACTCAACATTTATGGTTAATGTTGTTTTACACAGTTCAGACAAATGATAACATAATTCATGTCATGTTCGAGCTCTTTTATTTTCGGTACAAATCAATACCTCATCGGCAGAAATCTATGCCGAATCGGCACAACACTATCATCGGCATTTGCTTGAAATTATTTTGCAAGCGGATTTTTCCCTGCAAAATAACATCAACCCAGTAAAGTTCAACCGGAACTGAACTGGAATTCTGGCTGGTTCCAGTTCGTATTCCGGCTCCAGTGACACAACCGATTCTAACTAGAATCGGTTGTGTCACTGGAGCCGGAATGCGAACTGGAACCAACCGGAATTCCAGTTCATTTTCGGCTGAGCTTAACTGGGAATATCGGGAGGGAAAAAGAAGACCGTCTTCGCATGTCCCGTCCCAGGGCCAAACCATCGAATGTATTTACCAGAGATGATGTTTATAGAGATGCGCGAAGACTGAAGCCAAAAGTTCCAATCTAACCCAAAACAACGGCTCCAAACGAGCAAAGTAAACAAATATGGCGGACACAGGAAGTAAAGCGTGAGGAGTATTGTAATTGAACTAAAAATAAATTCTTGTAAATATGTTCACGTATTAAGAGTGTAAACTTTATATACATACATACTAAATAATTTTGATGATGCAAATAAAATAGGACCACAGAGAACAGACGTCCATCTGCAGCATTCAACTTGTGTAAAATCTCTAACGGTTTCGAAGGTAGTTTGGATATCTAAACCAGGTGCGCTACTGTCGTCATGTTTTTTTGTGGCTGAGTGCGACAGAATTGACAGCGGTTATTCCTCTACCCAGTCAAACTAGTCTGGAACCGATTCGGACTTCCAGCATGAATTCCAGCTCAAATGCGTCAACCGATAGAGTCAGAATCGGTTGTTTTCTTTGAGCTAATTTCCATGCAGAATCCATCCAGGATTTCGAACCGGTTCCGGAATCGATTTGACGGATAGTTGGGATAGGTTGGTGTGGCGGCGCTAATGTTTTTAGTATATTAATTCAAATGTTTACACACGTTTTTTAAATATTTTTGTTCGATCATGGATGCCTGTTCTCTGTGATAGGACTAAATTTTAAAACATTAACAATCACAAATTCATTGATCGGCAGTCTGGCCCCTCATTTTATATAGCTGGTAGATGCAAAGTCTGAAAATTATAAACTTATCGACTCGTTTTCTCCTAATATCGTGACATTTGCCATATATAAATTTTGATTTGCATCAGCAAAGTAACCAACTGTGTCGCAATATTCCTATTACTCATTAACTGCATTCTGGAATATCTCGACAAATGGTCCTAAGTGCAAAGGAGAGTCTCTCTTTGTTTACTTTCTCTTTCGATTATTACGGCGTCATCTTAAAACTTTTCAATATTGTTTCAGGATATACCGAAATATTTGATTTCGACTAGCTTATTCTGCTAAGAGTTGAGTAACAAATATATAAACTGCCAAGTTATTAGCGAAAGAGAAACTGTCATTTGCACTATGGACCATTTGACATGTTTGGCTAGATATGTCCTCTCCAGTTCAAAGAAAAACATGTAGACAAGCTACGTAACGTAAATCAATGCGTTTTCGAATAGGGATCTTTAGGGGTGTGCGGGTTAAGGCATATTCTGATGCAGATTAGTACCGTGAGTTAATATCTCAGTCCTTTTTCAATTTTTTGGCCCGAAACTATTGAAAAAAACATTTTTTAGTTTGTTTCCTTTTAGGACAATAACACATCCAAACCCATGCGACTTGCACGACCCTATAGGTTGCCTTATCAGATCTACCATAGTTTGCAGATGAAACTTGGGATGGCAGGTTGCTAGCGGATTGACAAAGTACCAGATCATGCTGTGAGGGGTGCTGTCCCGGTTAACAATGAGGCGAACGAGATATTTGCAGATACGTCATTTAGTAGGACAACTGTCAGTTTGCTGGTTGAGTTTAATTTGGTTTTTTTTAAATTTAAAAATCATAAAAGAATAATTAAGGTTTAAGAATGATATGAGTGTACTCGTAAGGACACCCGCTACCAATACATATGAAAAACTGGCACAATTTTTCCAAATTAAAGACCCCTGTTGCAAGATTGAGTATTTTGCAAAATATTTCGAAATAAGAATTCATCAAGCATTCATTAAAACTAGAAGTCACTCGCTGTTTACACAATATTCCTGGTTGCCAAAACTAGCAGACAAAATAACTTGGTAAACCGTGCAGCCAAATTTACGATTTTCACTTCGTCTTTATATTTAAAGGATTGTCTTTGGTATTTACAGGGTGTCTTTGGAAGGATCGTCCGTATCTGGGACGGGACATGCGGATAGATCTTTTCTTTTCCCTTTTTCATTCTTTGTTTCCATCTATGCTCACATACGCTCTCATTCTGGTTCACATATTGCTCCCATGCTTTCTCATTCTGGCTCACACTGGTTCAAAGTGACGTTTCATAGCTGGATTAATTTGTCACTCGTTTTTCCTATCCGCATGTCCCGTCCCAGGTCCGTATGAATATTCCCCGCAATTTGACAAGAAATAAAATTAGACATGACCACAGACTAACAGACATAACACTCAAAAACGTAGCTTCGCCCGCTTTAACGGTCATTTTAAATATATTTGTAGTTGGGACTGTGACCACATTGGAAATTATGGTGCCACTGACATATGAACAAGCACATGGGGGATAGACCACTAGTGAAAAATTGTTCCCAAACCTGAGGGGTAAGCCATCAGCAAATGAGTGTTTGGGACTGTGAATAAAAGGTGGAGCTAGTGTTCTGGGAAAATTGCCGGATCGATGTTTGTTGTGGAAACTCCCTCATAGTGTTATGTCTGTTAGTCTGTGGTGTTATGTCTGTTAGTCTGTGACATGATTTACTATCACAGACTAACACACATAACACTCAAAAACAATTCTTCGCCTGCTTTAGCGGTCATTTTAAATATATTTGTAGTTGGGACTGTGGCCACATTTGCAATTATGGCGCCACTGACATATGAACAAGCATATGGGGGATAGACCACTAGTGCAAAATTATTCTCAAACCCGAATATCGCTATGAGTCTTGCTGCGACGAAAAATAATCGTGAACAGTGTTGCAGAGTTTTCTACGATTTCCGACCATCAGGCCGAAGGCCGTTCGGTCGTAGCTCACTAGGCCGAAGGTTATTCGACCGAATGAGCAATAGGACGCATGGACATTAGGGCGAATGAAACATTAGGTTGAATGCATATTAGACCGAATGGACATTAGGCCGAAGGGGCATTAGACCGAATTAACATCAAATCCGACACTAACTTAATGCAATGACTAACGCAACAGCAAACACCTAGGCAAGCGTGGTTTCCTGTCAGAAAAATCTGTTCTATTTAAGCTGATGAGAACCAGCGAATTCGAAACTTTGTTCGGTTTCGTTGTTCTGAAATATAGCATTGCCGATTATTCAAAAATCGTTCTATTTTTAACTGTTCCACAAGTTCAAATATTACTTCACTTGGGAAAACCCCATACCAAATATGGTGTGCGTCTGGCGACCTTGTTCCACTAAGTGATGAAAAGTAGGAAAAGTTATATGCCTGCAAGCTATCACGTCACTTCATGGAAACGCCACTGGCATTACCTACCCCTACCTCATTTTTCACTCCAAAATCTGCAAACTGTTGAATATGTCTTCCTTGCCCTTCCATTTCCATCACAAGAAGCACTCATCGATTATTGTTTGTCCTCAATCAATAAGCCATAACGTCGTGTTTCCGACACAAGCAGTTGCAAAAATGCACTGCACCACATTTGTTGGTTCATATCAAGGACACCGTATGCGGCAACCGTCAGCGTACATACGGAGCAGAGGATGGTGGCAATATAACAATATAGAAGAATCGTATTTTTATTCAGCGACGTCACGTTGCAACAATATTGATATAGATTGGAGAACCTTATCATGATAGAGGAGGAAGAGCGCTTCGCTACGCTGCAGAACCACATCTGCATCAATTTTATCTCCAAAACCGAACAGGCGCAAATACCGGATCGTAGAGAAATGTCTCACAGAAACGGAAACAGAAATCCTTATCTCGCACCCTTGATATCCTATGTGGGTGTACGGTTACGGTACATACCTAGGAGAAAGTGCCTCTGTTGAAGCTGCATTATTCTCGAGTGTTTCACCAAAAGCTCTTGCTGAGCGAGTGCGGTCTACGGCGTCGGAAGTGCTGTATCCGGTATACTAGGGTTGCTCATTTGACTGCCGTGCCTGAAATATATGTCCTGAGACATTATACAAAGCTGAATACATTCTTCCACATGCCGTAAACTTCAAATTTCTTAACAGTCATTGCGTTATATGACCACAGAATTCAACCATTTCTATCAGAGAAACTGCTTCGAAACGGAACAAGAGCACCAGAGAGTAATCATCAATCTGAACCGCCCTTGCTTCCTTTCATACCGGATCAAAAATCGCGGAGACGACAATCACCACCATTGCTACCACCACCACAACCACTCCCGGTACCGTTCGTTTCGATGGAACCATTTTCCGGAAGGCGAGTCATCCGAAAGGAGCAGCTGCCGCATGTGTGTGCATATTTTTCAACATCATTACAAGTAATAAATTTATGAAACATGTCTATATTGTCTACCATTTTCCCCTCGCAACCATCTCGTTACCACAATAAGCTGATGATGTTCCCTGGCTGGCTGGTTGGTGCGAGGTAACTCTATAACGCACAGACTGTGTCGGGAAATGTCGTGTTGTTTTCCGCACCAAAATAGGGAATGCAATGTTTTCCCATCCTTCATTCCTCTCTGATCCATTGTTTCTCGGGGTGATTACCGGCAGTTCGTTTGCTCGAAGCCCCGTTGGATGCGCTCTGGGTTGGATGGATGGGATGCGTTTTGGGATTTGTACTGGAGCATTTTCGACGTCTTTGTCGTCCTCGTCGTCTCCATCGTCATCACGCAGAAGCATGTTCCAAGACGGTTTACTTTACCTACCTACTTTGAAACATGAAGTTATGCTGCGAGCAATGCATTGCACTTCTACGTGTAATGGGAAATTCCATGATTCCGGACCAGGCTGAGCGTTTGTGTGTGTATGCGTGGTTCATCGATTTGAACTGCTCCGCTTGCTTCGGTACGTGCACGCGGGAATCATATTAACATCGCGAACCTGGTTAGGATGTTGCAACACCATTAAACTGCAGTCGGAAGACGAGCATTCAATAATATGGGAAGATGAACGGGTGCATTACATATCATCAGCAATATATTTCATCTGGCTTGTAATGGGGCACGAGTACCCTCGTTCGCCCTAAAGAGGATGGGAAAATACGGATTTGTGCTTGACTATTCGTCCAATAAATTATAGAACAAAAATAGCTTGGTCCTTAAATAACCAGTAGATAAGCCATCAGCAAATAATTTTCGACTTCGGTTTGTTTTTTTTATTTCAACAAATCGCTTGTACTAACATGTATTCATGCACTTGACTATTTTCTCATCTCAATGGGCACCTAATGAATGTTTGTACATTATTTTATTGAGTAACGTTAATCATTAAGCCTTCCATTGCGTTGTGAATAAGGAGCGATTTTTTCTATCTAGTTTCACCTTTTCTCGGAATCCAACTATCTTGTCAGCATTTTATATTTATGGATTTGAATCATTTTTTTGCAATTTTCGTCGATAATTCTAAAAATAACTTGATAAACTACATAAGAGATCAATTAGCAGTTATCAAACAAAATGTTACTATTTTTTACACACAATTGAGCGACCGAAAATAAAAGTCGCAAGGATAGAACATGCTTCGCAAAACCCGTTTCAAACATAGTAAAATATAAAAATCGGAAATAAACTTCAAGCATAAAAATCGGACAGAAATTCTTCAGCATAAGAATCGCTTAAAAAGTTTTCACCCATAAAATTCGGCAAGGATGAACCGTCAGTATAAAAATCGTTTTAAAATAAATAACTCGCTCGTAGGAGCATCCGCATATCTTGATGTTCAAGATTAAAAGTCGGCTAAAAAAAGCTACGTTGTAAGAATCGGATATATTTCTTTCCGGTTCTTTTACTGAAGGTTTTTTTATCCGACTGTTAAAAAGAAATGTCCCAGTCCGATTTTTATGTTTGAAGTTTATATCCGGTTTTTATATTCTAATATATTTGAAATGGGTTTTACGAAGCATGTTCTGTCCTTGCGACTTTTATTTTCGGTCGCTCAATTGATGATAGTCATTGCCGTAGGTGGTATATACTTCCAAATATCCAGGACAACAGTTACTATACTCAGTTTCAGTCTACTTTCTACCTCCGACGAAGCTGTGAGAAGTGAACGACTGAGAATTGTTACTGGAACCTTCTGTGCAATGTCCGAATCACAATGCAACATGACGTATTTATTTCGTCGTTTGTCAAGATGAGTGATTCGTACAATCAGAAAGTGGTGCTCCGACCAAATTCAATAAATTTTGAAAGAAGATGGCCATTGACTTTAGGTCTTTTCATATCAGATCAACTGTTTGAGATGTGGAACAGAAGGTGAAATTGAAGCCTAGGCTAAAGGAAGTCACTTTTCTATCAACATCTTATCAACCACACAGTAAACCTCCATTAACGAATTCTTTTTTGTATAATATTAGATTCACGTAATTTTTTTTACGAAGTACATTCGAAATAACGAATTCTTTTTTACGAACCAAGTTCGTTAAAAAAGTTTAAATGCATACAGTACAGTACGATTCTGGGTCATTGTGACGAAGACAATTCGAGGGCGAATGATCGAATGGTCATTAGGCCAAATGGCCATAAGACCGAATGGTAAGTAGACCGAATGGTTAGTAGACTCAATCATCACTAGCCGTTTTGTCATTAGGTCGAATGGCCATTAGGTCAAATGACCATTAGGTCGAAGAACACAAGGCCGAATAAAACAAAGGGACAACAAAATAGAGTAGATGAAGTTGAACACAAGATATAAAATAATGTGCAGTTTTTATGGAAACGTGAATTAATGCGAACTCCAAGTTAGACATATTTGCGTGATCTTTTCCGCATCATATTTAAATACAACAAAGAATTTGTTTATCAAAAATATATTTTTATAATGTCTTGTCGCAAATTAAAACTATTTTATTATTCTTTCGATTTTCAGTTACTAACGCAATGTATTACCAACGTAATGAAATATCATGCATGCTTTCCGACTTTGAAACCGCTCCATCGGACCTAAACTAATGCTTAGCCCCAATGTTCTATGAATCCGGGCAAACGAGTGGATCCCAGATTTGCTTGCGAGGGGCCGCCGCTTCCGACAGTGGGACCACCGGTTATGCGACAAAACCGCATTTCATTAGCTTCGCCCCGAGACCTAGAACGCCGGGTGGGTGAATGTTTTGACGTTTCTTTGAAAAATGAGTGAAGCCAACATAAGCTGGTTTTCTGGCTCGACTAGTTGTCAAAAATGACAGCGACCGCGCTTTAAGCAACGTTCACATCGCTACGAGCCAATGTTGTTAACTCGACCTGAAACTTATCGAATGCAAACAAACTTCATTTTGATGTGCTTAACTGGTACTCAGGTGATAAAAGCGTTCGGATTTTGTGGAGAAGAAGCGATGCAAGAGAAAGCGCAGTTCGCTGGTAGAAGCCGACGGAGACGGATTGCTCTTTCTCGCTTTGGGCGCGTTCGTTCAAAGTCGTTCGCAGAGGCATGGTTTCAGCCCTATATTGATAGCTTGGTCTGAGTGTGGTGGCAAATTGGGAGAAAAAGTGTATAGTCTGGAGGCAAAGTTTGGGCCCCATCCGGAACATTTCACGGTTATGTGAGGTGTTTTGTGTTCGATTCTGGTGGCAAGGTACATTGTACAGGTGTATTAGATTTTCTCAAGGGGAAGGGGACCCGTTGTTGTTGGATCTACGGACCAGTTGTTTTAATTTAGGAGAATTTATAAACGTGGTGATAAACAAGGAACTGGTTAAAATATAATAGTGTTTGTCGACACGATTCTTGTTCGCGTTAGAAGTGGTAATACAGCGTACGTGTGGTGGTGTGTTCCGTAGTGTAAAGTGTATAAATAGCTTGTGATATTGACAACACAAAGAGTCCATGCATATTAATGCACATAAGTGTGGTAGTGATATGACGCGTGATGATATCCCTAGCGCAATGGCAACGATGCCAGCAACTGAGTGGTATACGAGATGATAGCGAAGGAAAATTCAGGTGCTTTTGTTCTTATTGCATATTCATGAATCTTTTCTCTCCGGATCTCGAAATATCCGAAGATAATCGGGATTGTAAATGAGAAATATAGGTCGCGAACTAATGTGTTTTCAGGGGAGCATTATAATTCGACGCGCACAATTGTTGGGGGATGGGTGTGATAATAATCCCGTTCCCGTGTGGCAGTATGGGTGCGACGATTCACGGTGGTTTGTGTTTTGCGAGTTTCGGATCAAATTAAATTTTGAATCCGCACACATACTTATATGAAATGAGCGAGTGTGCGTGACATTATTCCACCAGATTTATGACTTTTCATAGTTTCATCGCGTCTAACCTCGTTTAACGCACAAACACAGCTCACGCGGCCTAAACCATTAGTCGGAATAGTACAATAATATGATTTCTCAGTGAAAGTTACGGGTGGATGAGCATAAGAGATAGCTATATATTCATATAAGTATGTAGCGGATTCATGGAGTTCTGTGTATTCGATGGATTATGTTAAGAATACATGCGATTATTCGAAGGCATTTTGGGTATTTCGACCTATATTTATTGTGTTTGTAAATATATGTACGGCCGCTCAATGCATAATTGTCCCATGTATATGGGGAATACCATAACAGGACAGTTGTGTGGGTAGCGGCAGTGTAGTTTTATATAATTAATAGGGTTGGATGAATGTTGGTTTTCGTGCTACCGGAGTCTACTAAATGAACTGTATGCATTGTCAATAATACCTTATATATTTTAGCAATCGTAAGGACGTGATCGGGGGTACTATATTCAAAAAGTGATGAATGTGATCGTTTATGGTGTCCTATACGTATTTCACTGACTATATTATATCATATTTATTATTGGTCGTTGCAATTATATTAGATACTGATAATTCTTATGTTCACTGCGCTCGTAAATGTTTTGACTATCCTCTAGTGAAAATATCAGAAAGTACGCTATAAACGTTAGTCTAGATAAGGTTGAGGGCTCTACTTTCAGGCTAAAGGTGTGCGTAAGTTGTTTTTGGTTTGAAGCAGGGGCTAGAGCGGAGAATAGAGAGCAAGATGTCTGCAAGCACGATTGAGCACTATGCATTGCATGGTGTTTTGCAGCGTTCGCTTATACATCGCTCCGTTTTTCATTATGACATTCTACAGAAATAGCTGGGACGCATTTCGCTGCACTTGCCACTACCGGTACCGATTCGCTCTACATACTTAAATCAGTATTTTTTCTGTGTGGATTACATTTGTATAAATGTTTGGATTGCTCATAAGAGTGCTTTAGACACAGAATACTGGAATAGAATGGGCGCTGTCTTCGCGGGATGAAATCCTTGTTAAACCACAATGAATCCAAGCAGTGGTTTACGAGAGCAAAAGTGATATGACAAGATCAGCCCGGGGGCAACATGACAGATAGCCGGCTGTTTCCTATATGTACCACTGAATCGAAAGTGGCGCTAGCATACCTATTCGTTTTGAGTTCCATGAATAACGAAACAAAAAGTTTGCAAAGGAAATTTTTTTTTCGTTACGTTTGTTAAGCACGCCGTCTATAAATCTAGCGCAACATTTGGTAATGGCATATAATATCAAATGTGAGAGCTGTCATCTTCTCTGAATCGACGGATTAAAAAGTGTGATTAAAAAGATTGAAAAAAAAATTGGATTTTGGATTATATAAGATTTTTTCGAAATGCGGTGCATTATAAAAGAGTGTAAGAACCATCTGGGCCTATCGACAGCCAAGCAAGCAATCAGCAGTCATCGGTAGGATTGTTGTTTCACAGTTCATAGATAATATTCAATTTTGAGATCCATTATAGTTTCCCCCGGAATAATTTGATGCGGAATAAATGGCTGAAAGCTATATTGATATTTTGTGGACAAAAAATCAATATTGAATCAGCAAACAATGAACGAGTTTGTAGTTTGCATTTCTCGTTGACTGACTACAAGGATATTGATTGCAAAAAGGTTTTATTGAAACATGCGCTACCATTGCAGTTTAAAAAAACTGATTCAGATGAAACGTATGTATTAATTACAGGAAACTGGCAGTACAACCACATTTATAATTTCTCATAAATCATTTGTAGTCAAGACTTAGATTTTCTTTGCTCGGACGATGACACATATAGCTTCGAAACTTTTTATCCTCAGGAACGGTAAATAATAGCAATATTTATTTTGACGGTGTTGATTAAATTTGTTTGCTTCGATATCTTGAATTCACAAGGTCTGGTGAACCCTTGAAATTGCGAAAGTCCCTGGAAACAGCGAAAAAGAAGATGAACCGTTTGTATCAAAAATGCCGTACTCTCCAAAAACAAGTTGATACTCTCGAGAAAGCCTTGACAGAGGCAAGAGACAAAGACCTGATTACTAATTGCGCGGCTGATCATTTAATGGTAGCGTCTTGTGTTTATAATTTATGAATGATGATTGATACAACCATTTGTAGGCATATTGTGGAGGTAACACACTCTTGAAAGAGTTATATTCACCAGCTGGAAAAGGTACGGAGTATTCCGATGAACTTAAGTGTTTTGCAGTAACACTTCATTATTACTCTCCACGAGCTTATAAGTACGTCCGGCAGTCCTTCGGGAATCGTCTACCGCACACACGTTCTATCACCCGGTGGTATCAGTCAGTCGATGGCGAGCCAGGTGTAACGGCCGAAGCCATGGCTGCATTGGAGGCAATGGCTAATGAGTTAAAAGTGAAACAAGAGCGATTATTAGTGTGTTTAATGATGGACGAGATGTCTATCCGGAAGCACCTGCAATGGAATCAGTATTCCAAGAAAATGGAAGGAACTGTGCAGTTTTCGGGATTTTTACCTGAAGTTTCTGATGATGTACCACTAGCCAAAGACGCTTTAGTGTTTATCGTGACTGGAGTAAAAACAAATTTTAAGATACCTATAGCGTATTTCTTCATAAACTCTCTGGATACAGAACAAAAATCAAGCTTGGTTGAAAATATTATAATCGCTTTACATCAAATTGGTGTAACGGTTGTAGCACACACATTCGATGGATTAAATACGAATATCAGCACAGCAAATGCCTTAGGTGCATCACTAAAGGTTGGAGACAGTTTTCAAACAAACTTCCCGCATCCGTGCACAAACGAGCCAATTTTCATATTACTTGATGTCTGTCATATGCTCAAACTCGTGAGAAACACTCTTTTTGCAAAACAAATTTTAAAAACCAAGAGTGGATTCGTGGTGTGGATGTATATTGACAAGTTGAACAAGCTAAAAAATGTTCGTGGACTCAAAATTGCTAGCAAGCTGACTAATCGACATGTTTGCTTCCAAAATGAAAAGATGCGAGTTGATCTAGCTGCCCAGACCCTCAGCCAAAGTGTAGCGGATGCTCTCGAATGTCTTAGAACGACAAATTCTGACTTCCACGGTTGCGAGGAAACAATCAGATTCATAAGGTTGTTCAATGATCTATTCGACGTGCTGAACAGTAAACATTGCTCATCCAAAGGTTTTAAACAACCTTTGAACAAAGACAATATCGATAATTGTCGTTCTCTCTTTCACGAGGGTCTTAGATATATCAATAACATCAGCATCGAACAGGAAAGACAAGGGAAAAAGTTTTGGGTGCCGATTGTTCAATCACCAAATAAGACTGGATTTGTTGGATTTCTGACTGCCATGCAAAGTTTCTCCGATATATACAAACTATACGTGGAAGAAAAATTTGAATTGGATCAAATAGCATGCTACCGTTATAGTCAAGATCATATTGAAACATTTTTTTCAGCTATAAGATCAAAGGGAGGCAATAACAATAATCCTCCTACCATACAGTTTAAAGCCGCATACAAACGATTAATTAAAAACAACAACGTGACGTTGACTGCTAATGCCAATTGCTTTGACTTCGATGAAATTAAAATGCTGCACGCTGAAGAAAAAGGAGGATTCTATTTGAAATCGATAAATGGTAGAACAGGGTGCGACGATTCGTATGTGGAAAAATCATTGCACGACAGTTATGATACCGAATCTTATGTATCATGCACAACTGTGGACGATAACTTTATTCATATTGCAATGGTCAAAATAGCGGTTGTAGTCCAAGCAAAGTTAATTCGCCAAATTAAGTGCGATGCATGCTTGGACGAATTACTACGTGGTACGAGTAACGGTGAGGTAAACAAAGATTTATTGCTGATTTGCAAAGTGGCAGAAATGGAATTCACGATTCTAACGAACAAATTAGATTCTATTAATTTCGAGAAATATTTCGATATAATGATGAATCGAACCATCTTTAAGATAATAAGCGATCATTCAACAGTATTCAATGCCATCTCAAAACACATCTTAAGCCAAAATGCAGTCTCAAATCATGGAAATTTATTAATTAAGTTGTGTGCAGATTTCTATTTTAAATATCGCATTGATGAATATGTCAAGAATTTCAAAACATCTAGACTTTCAGTTAGAAAAAAGCTAACAAAAATCATTCTTTTCAAAGGAGATTAAGATTCAGTTTTAAAAATACATGAATTTATGACAGAATGCAAATGATAACAAATCAAATAAAGCAAATAGCACCATCGCGACGTTGTATACCCAACAAATGGTTTATTTATTCTAAAAAACTTCAACCATTTTATTATGGATACACTATACGATTCACTATAGGCCATAATCAATAATAGCAGTTAGGTACATATGAATGAAAACACTTAATAAATCAGTAATTTTTCAGTCTAGAATGTATTTCTCTTCGTATATAAAATAGACCTTTTTCAAATGTCGCTCTACTAAGCCGCCATGACATCACCAAATCACCACAAATTTTGCTTATGAGTTGTATATATGGGAACTGTCAAGTTGTCCCCGGGCTGGACAAGATGTACGTGTAGTGACAATCCTAGTCTAGCTATCGTGTATCTATTACATTTGTTTTGCTCATGATTTTCATTATTTTGATTAAATCCAATACACTTATCCTTTCCTAATCAACAGTTTTTTTCGACATAGGATCCTGAAAAGTATCCCAGCTATTAACTCAACAATTTTTGACAACAAATAAGTATAAACCGTGAATGGTTACTTGTTATCCATGTGATAGTTATTACATTGCTTATACCCATTACGTTGATATGGTTACATAACATTTTTTAGGTTACATACCCTTGCACGTTAATGGATATTTATCTATAGGATGGCGTTTTATACCATATTATATTATATGCAATGGATAGAATGCTAAATATACTATGTAACAATTGAAAATTGGGAGGGGACGGGAGCACCAGGTTATACGAATTGAGGAATGGAATGGACGAGAGAACGTCCAAGTCACTCACAGCAGACTGTTTTCTCTAGAAGGTCCTAATTGGTTTCAACACACCCCTCTCAAAGCAAACAATCAGGCGGTGTACGCCCGCATTGCGAATTTTTTTATCCTTTGACTGGACATTATTGTTGGAAGGGATTTTTTTTTGTCCGTGGGATGTGATTAAGAGTCTTTGCTTGACTTCTACCCGCATTCACTGGAATAATCCTGTACTTTATCACATCATATCACTATCAAAATATGATTTAACCCAAAATCATAACAAACCACATTGTATAAAGTTTCACAGATAGCTCATTTTCGACAAAAATCCATATGGGACTCTCATGCTTTTATGAGCAGTTTACTTGGAAGAAGATGCTATTATCCAAATCAAGATATCGAAAGGGATTTCTTTCGGGGAAGCTCGTACCGAATTCAAAAAACAAAACGGGAAAAATCCGTACGCCGGAACCTTAAACAGTCGCATGCACCCAAACTCCAACAAGGACCGAGAAATTCGTTTGTTACGAGAAGAGTTAGCACGTCTAAAAGCCGCAGAACCAAAAACCCACACGCCGCAAAAGCTAAACGAAACAGTAATCGATCCTAATGCAAGAATTCTCCAATGTAAACCAGTGAATTTTAGAACTCATTCAAAATGCTCAAAGCCTACAAAACCAATTCGAAGCCGATTCAATCGGCCGATGAGAGTCCTTCGAAACAGAACCCCCGAGAAAGAAACTAGCTGAAACCAAGTACAGTAACTTCAGTTTGTCATCTCGCCCTGAGCAGAAGCAAAAAATCGTCCCGCGCAAGTGAAACAGTCAATTCTACCTAAAAATCAATCGGTGCCTATCACACAAGCAGTCCATATAACAATAGCTGTGCGATATAGTGATGAGTGACGGTGCCCAGCAAAAAGCAACCCAGATGCGGCCGAACTGTGTTGCTGTTGATTTTTCAAAATGCCCTGTAAGACCAGCCATTCGGAAAGTGGAACAGTTATTAAAAGTGCAATTGGAACTTAATCTGGCTGAAGTGAAAACCCTACAAATGCATCATATCAAACATTGCGTGCTGATTTCGTTCAACAACATTAACCAAGCTGAGTCATTCGCCTCGCGAAACAACATGCAGCACACCGCCGAATGCGGCAATGTTAAATATAGCATTCCCGTATACATCGAGAACGGCGCTGTAGAAGTTCGGGTCCATGATTTGGCTACGCGTACCCCTGACGGCGCGATTAAAAAATGCTTGCAAAAATACGGATAAGTAGACTCCGTTACACATGGAGGATTTTTTTCCCGGGCATTCCTAACGGTGTTCGTGTGGTGAGAATGCGTGTGACCGAGCCAATTCCCTCATACTTAAGCTTCACAGTGTTAGGAAGGGACGATGCTCTCATTCAACAGACATCACTAGTCACGTACCCAGGGCAAATTCCTACGTGCCAGTTCTGCACGAAGAAGCTGCATCTCGGAAAACCTTGCGTAAAAACTGTTAAGGAAAACTTAACCAATCCAACTGAAATCAGCCCAGAACCATCCTACGCTAAACCACTAACAGCTGCAAAACCAACATCTCCGGATCAAGCACCAACAACCAGCAACAACAACAACGAAACGAATGCCGAAAAATACGAACATACAATAACGACCGATAAGAGTAAGACACAAACTGGAACATCTGACCGCGAGCAGCAGGAAAGTACTACGGATGAGGACATGGACATGAACGACAACGCGAAAGAAGACAAACGGATCGAAGTTCAAATTGCAGTGGACAACACTGGCAATATTTTGCCCCCTAGAAAAAGGATCTCAACACAGCAGAAAGCTGCGTCTGAACGAGACAAAAAACTTGACTTAGTTGTTTTTTTATTTATTGTAAAAAAACGAACAATCGGCCTTGTCGAGCTACTGCATTTGGGCCTAAATAAATTTAATAATTATTAAAAAAAAGTACAGTAACTTACCTAGAAAAAACAACAACACTAAAGATTACAGAGATCCATTCGAGCGAAAATCCAAAAAAGCCTATACCGATCAAAACGATAAGCCGATCCCAATTAGCCAATCAACCAACAAATCTACAGATATCTGCGTATTACAAGATGTGGCTATTATCTCGGTTCACGATAACCTCTTTCATTAATGCAATGAACAAAAAACTATACTACCATAAACCGATGTGCAGCAACCTACAAGCTGCAACCAAGCCTATCCGCCTGTCGACCTCGACCCAAGATGTACAGATCGCTATCCCAAATGTCCGCAATTACGACTGTAATCGTTTTTGATGTGAAGCTTCTGTATGCGAACCAGCAACGCAAAGATTCGTGCTTTGAAAGCGTTCGAACATTTCCTACCCTGGTGTGCATAACAACAGTTATAGAAAGTGGATGCGCCAAAGTGAATCTATGTGCATTGCATCTCCACATTTTCTACTATTTGAAACACACGAAACTGATGCAAAAGGCACAGGCGATTAAAACATCCCAAATAACGAGCTTCCTGTGTACTGATAAAGTTAAGCAAATGGTCCCAGGAAAAAGCATTATTTTGCACAGCGACTGAAAACACCTGGTTGAGTTATATTAATTCCACCTGGTTGAGTTATATTAGTTAATTATATAAATATCAAACAAAGTACATCAATGAAGGCGCCAACATAATAACTGATGAAAAATGGAGTTTTTCGTTTGTCTCTAGTAGGTCAGAAGCGGTTTTTATGAACATTAGATTTTTTTGCGTTATCAATTATATAAATAGCCACTAAGTAGGATTGGTAATAAAGAAAATTTAAAAATTTGTCAAGTGTGTCACTATTTACGATGTACATTTAGGTATTGCAATGATTTCATAATTTAGAAACCATCAGCTTTGTAGGTTTAGCATCTTCGAAACATTTGACAACGTGAAATGGCTCAGCGTCTGTAAAAATAATTTTGTTGATCAATCCTACCAGTTGAATGCATTACTAATTTCAATCGAATTTAGTTCGAGACTTGGTGTCTTCAGCAAAGTTTTCGAGAATGTTATTTCAAATAATTTGGTTGAAGACATGAATTGAACCGGTATTTGTGCATTATAGGCCATATTGCCCTACGAACTCCCGCTTAACACCCTTTTTATAGATGGGACATACATACCTTTCATCCAATACTCCGGCAAAAACCCCTCCTTCCAGATCGTCAAAAGCACCAGCTCATATGGCAGTTGACCATTGCCAGCGTTATTATCATTCTTCAACCGTTCTGTCTTCTCGCGAGTCGTGAGAATTTCTGCACATGTCAGCTTGTAGCACATATTTTTTGCTCTAACGATTTACCTTCTTGAAGAATTTTCATAACTCAGTACAGATGTTCCATCGCCTCGTTATCCCAATCTTCTTTCTTGATGATTCTGTCGAAATGCCGAGTTTTGTCTATTCCGCGCTTATCTGTATTGTTGCTCATTCGCGCTCGAATGGTGCATCCACGTCCTTGCTTCAATCTTCTTCTCAACTAACTGTTGGCACTCACAGTCAAATTAGTCATTTCCTCTATTGGAAGCTCTCTTACCTAGTACGGCCTAGATAATGGTACCTATGGCGCTTCGTATGTTGTTCCAGCTATGCTCAAGAGTAGTCGCGCCGATTTGCTCTTCTGTTTCTCGCTGCTGCGCATATTCCTCAGTATCACGATAGTCTCATAACTGCTCACTGGTGAGCCTCGACCTCCTTGCTCGACGAGTATTGTATACGTCTACTGTGTTGAACGCATGGAGGTCGCTACCCGATAGTGATCTGAATCTATATTTGCAACTGCGGTGGGTGCGAACATTTGTGAGGCCGGAGAAGAAATTTCCGTTGATTAAAACGTGGTTGATCAGGTGATCTCCAGGTAGCCTTGTGGATAACTTTGTGAGAGATGAAGGTGCTTCGGACTACAATCCCTTGGTGGGCTGCGAAATTCACACATTGTTGGCCGTTGTCCTTTATAAAGGTGTACAGACTATCCTGTCCGATAACCGGTTTATACAATGCCTGCCGGTCTATCTAGGTGGTGTTCTTTCTCGTCCTCGAGTCTCGCTTCGTGAGGTTAGCGCACATTGATAATGCTGTAGTTGAAGAAATGGCCTTTCATCTACACCACACACATCCTTTCGCTGATCGTCTGCCACTTACTCAGCTCCTTTGTTGTGCCGTCGCTCGATGCCCACTTTTCCATACCTTCCGCCTAGCAAAGCTCCGCCAATGCTACAGTTTCGAAGTTGCGAGTTTTTAGCTCGTACTTTTCTTCTTGATTGTTAGTAACCTGGTGTTTTCTGGGCCACTTTTTGGGCTTGACCTAACCTGTCTCGTAGTCCACCACCCCACATAGCTGACACTTGCGACAGGTATTTAGTTCTGCCTACGCTAGGTTTATAGCGTCCATGCTCGCTCACACCACCCCATATTGATATTACTGCAGAACGCGATAGTACCCAGTCGATACCGGCCTACAAATTAAATGTCATCAATAGACGCGCTAGCATTTTTGAAAAATCTTTGATTTTCGTCAAAACCCCCTCCAAACCAAATTTCTGGCTACGCCACTGAATCGAAAAAGATAAAGCTTCTGTTGATATCTGGGGAATCATATGGATAAGCCCTGTGCAATGTGATCAAAAGCGACTTTGGTTAGTCATTAGTGATCCAGATTGGCAAATCCGAGAAATGTTGTACCCATCTTAAAAAGTTTCGCGTCATTTTGATATTTTTTTTTTTTTTCAATTCGTTTATTTGATAAGGCAGGTTTGCGTTAGCTTAACGGTGCCAATTTTGTTTTGTTTCACATTTTAAATTACTTAAAACTAGGGGCTTACATATTGATTTTTGAAATTAAACTAAGGCTAATTTATAGCTATACATATACACAAGGGGGTAGTATAATTTTCGTAAGATTAGAGGGGTCATTTAGTTTTTATGGCAATATGGTGTGACATTTTTAGCAATGAGATTATTGGAGCAAATAATGTTTAACTAAGGGGGAAAATTTTTACGACTATCTTAAAAGTAGAAATAATTAGAGGGCGTGATTAAATTTTGTAAAGATTCGGAGACATTAATTAGAGTTATTTTATGTGGTAGTAGAGTTGGGCATTTTCAACGAGATCATATAATATAATAGTTAAAACTAGAAAAGGCAAGAAGAGCTAAATGCTTCATGAAGATATTTGGGGGGGGGGAGGAAGGGGTGTTACTTCTGTGTATAAGAGTCAGGGGAAGTAGGGTGGACAAACATGGCAGGGGGAGAACATTATTTCAGTTTCAGACTTCGGGAGATCAACGGATGGATTACAGAATCAGGGTGGTCTTCATCAGGAAGAATCATGTACTGGGACGCCGGGTGGTCGTTCTCGAGATGGCAGGGGTTTCTCCAGACGATTTCGTAGTGCGGCTCAGATGTTGATCGGCTACATTTCGAGTTGTGCGTGTGATGTTCGTGCTTTAGGTCCCGTGTTTGTTGGCTCATTCGACAGGGATGTTTTGTGTCGCCTTGGAGTCGCATCAAACCATCGTGGGTGTATGGTACAGGTGGAAGAGAGCGCTTCTGAGAATGATAAGGAAAAGGGGCAGTTAAAGTTGGATATTGATGGTTTTTATGAAGGTGTATATAAGGGACATATAGAGGACATCGCGGCTTGCCAACACATCTCGAACCGGGACGTTGGGTGGTCTTCCTCGGGCCCGGAGGGTATCCATAAGCCGAGACCTGGCGGAACTGTACTCGGTGCACGCCCAGACTATGTGCTCTATATCGTGATAACCGTCGCCACAAGCGCAGATACCACTCTCCACGAGCCCAATACGTCGGAGATGTGCATCCAGCGTGTAATGGTTCGCCATGAGTCGGGACATCACACGAATGAAGTCACGACCCACATCCATCCCCTTGAACCAAGGTTTCGTCGATACCTTAGGGATTATCGAATGTAGCCACCTTCCTAGCTCCCCATTGCTCCACGAGGTTTGCCAACTTTCGAGGGTTCTCTGATGAGTAATACTGAAAAATTCGTTGAAGCAAATTGGTCTTTCAAAAACGTCACCTTCAATAGCACCCACCTTAGCTAAGGAGTCCGCTTTCTCATTGCCCGGAATGGAGCAATGAGAAGGGACCCACACCAAGGTAATCTGGAAAGATTTGTCAGATAAAGCACTCAGTAGCTCCCGTATTTTCCCCAAAAAATACGAGGAATGCTTTCCATGTTTCATCGAGCGAATAGCGTCAATAGAACTCAGACTATCCGAGACGATGAAGTAATGGTCTGCGGGTAATGTGTCAATGACTCCAAGGGTATACTGAATAGCAGCTAGTTCTGCGGCGTAAACTGAAGCAGGGTCACTGAGTTTGTAGGAGGCGGTGAACTTTTGATTGAAAATACCGAAGCCAGTGGACCCTTCGAGGTTTGATCCGTCAGTATAAAACATCTTAGAACAGTCGACTTCTCGGAATTTATTATAAAAAATATTTGGAACCACTTGTGGGCGTATATGGTCCGGAATTCCAATAATCTCATCATTCATGGATGTGTCGAAGAAAACAGTAGATTCAGAAGTATTTATGAAATGCACACGGTTGGGATTGTAAGAAGAAGGATTAATATTTTGCGCCATGTAGTCAAAGTACAGGGACATAAAACGGGTCTGAGAATTGAGCTCAACAAGCCTTTCGAAATTTTCAATCACCAACGGGTTCAAGATATCGCATCGAATGAGCAATCGATATGAGAGTTCCCAAAATCGATTTTTCAGCGGGAGAACGCCCGACAGGACTTCGAGACTCATCGTATGGGTCGACTGCATGCACCCTAAGGCGATACGCAAACAACGATACTGAATTCTTTCGAGTTTGATGAAATGTATGTTCGCGGCGGATCGAAAGCAGAAGCATCCGTATTCCAGTACCGACAGTATCGTTGTTTGATACAACCTAATTAGGTCTCCTGGGTGGGCACCCCACCACGTTCCGGTTATTGTACGAAGAAAGTTGATCCTTTGCTGGCATTTCTGTTTCAGATACCGAATATGGCATCCCCAAGTACCTTTCGAGTCGAACCAGACCCCTAGATATTTTACTGTGAAGACCTGAGCTATAGTTTGACCCATTAATAGAAGCTGTAGTTGTGCTGGTTCACGCTTCCTAGAAAATACAACTAGCTCAGTTTTCTCCGTGGAGAATTCGATACCCAGCTTAATAGCCCATGCAGACAAATTGTCCAAGGTATTCTGTAATGGTCCTTGTAGATCGACAGCTTTGGGTCCCGTAACAGACACCACGCCATCGTCTGCAAGTTGTCTTAACGTGCAGGAATTGTCAAGACATTCATCAGTGTCGTTGACGTAGAAATTGTATAACAGGGGGCTTAGACATGAGCCCTGGGGAAGGCCCATGTAGCTAAATCGTGATGTCGATAAGTCACCATGCGAAAAATGCATGTGCTTTTCCGACAACAAGTTTAGTAAAAAGTTGTTTAAAGTCGCTGAAAGACCATGCTGGTGCAGCTTCTCTGAAAGAATGTTGATAGAAACTGAATCAAAAGCCCCCTTTATATCTAGGAACACTGATGCCATCTGCTCTTTACTAGCATAGGCCATTTGAATTTCGGTTGAGAGCAACGCAAGACAATCGTTCGTCCCTTTGCCTTTGCGAAAGCCAAATTGTGTATCTGACAGTAAGCCATTTGCTTCGACCCAATTGTCGAGGCGGGATAGGATCATTTTCTCGAACAACTTCCGGATACAAGATAGCATTGCGATCGGTCGATACGAATTGTGGTCGGAGGCTGGTTTTCCTGGTTTTTGGATGGCGATGACCTTCACTTGCCTCCAATCGTGTGGGACAATGTTAGCCTCAAGAAACTTATTAAATAAGTTCAACAAGCGTCTCTTGGCAGAGTCTGGCAGATTCTTCAACAAGTTGAATTTGATTCTGTCTGGCCCTGGAGCTTTATTGTTACACGACAAGAGAGCAAGTGAGAACTCCACCATCGAAAAAGGTGTTTCGTTCGCGTTATCGTGACGGGACGCGGCGCGGTAGATCTTCTGTGCCGGGGCGGAATCCGGACAAACCTTCTTGGCGAAATCGAATATCCAACGGTTTGAATATTCCACGCTCTCATTAGTACTGTTTCGATTTCGCATACGTCGGGCTGTTCCCCAAAGAGTGCTCATCGATGTTTCTCTCGTTAATCCGTCGACGAACCGGCGCCAATAACCGCGTTTTTTGGCTTTCATCAAACTCTTCATTCGCTTGTCTAACGTCGCGTACTGTCGAAAACTAGCGGGTAACCCGTCGTTCCGGAAGGTCTTAAACGCGGCGGCCTTCTCTGCGTACACGTCTGAGCACTCTTTATCCCACCAGGGATTGGGAGAACGTTTTTGTATGTTCGCGCCGGGTACTGGCTTAGTCTGAGCTTGATTCGCGCTGTCGAGAATCAAGCCAGCCAAAAAGCTGTACTCTTCCTCCGGAGGAAGTTCTTGAGTAGATTCGATGTTGTCGGATATCGCGGCAGCATAGCTCTTCCAATCGATATTTCGTGTGAGGTCATACGAAATATTGATTGTTTCCAATGGCCTTGAGCCGTTATTGATTGAGACTACGATCGGCAGATGGTCGCTACTGTGGGGATCAGGGATTACCTTCCACGCGCATTCTAACTTTAGCGAGGTCGAGCAAAGGGATAAATCTAATGCGCTTGGGCGCGCTGGTGGGGGAGGAATCCGTGTCATTTCACCCGTGTTTAGAATTGTCATGTTGAAGTTGTCGCAAATATTGTGAATTAAAGAGGAACGGTTATCATCATAAAGGCAACCCCATTCCGTACCGTGAGAGTTAAAGTCGCCTAAAACTAGTCGCGGTGCAGGCAGGGATTCTATGATGTCATGTAGCCGGCGATGCCCAATCGCGGTATTGGGGGGAATATATATGGAAGCTATGCAAAGATCTTTGCCTTTGGTTGTTACTTGACAAGCGACAACTTCAATACCTGTTATCGAGGGAAGGTTAATTCTGTAGAAGGAATAGCGCTTTTTGATCCCCAAAAGCACTCCTCCATAGGGGGTGTCTCGATCCAGGCGAATAATATTAAAGTCGTGGAAGTTGAGATCTATGTCGGAAGTTAACCAAGTTTCACATAATGCAAATGCATCGCAACTCAAATTATTTATTAAAATTTTGAAGGAATCGATTTTCGGGATGATACTTCTGCAATTCCACTGTAGAACAGTGATCAAATCCGTGACCTCGTTCGATGAGTTAGCCATCGAAGGATACAATCGCTGAAAGGAGGGGCCATTTAGCAGTCAACTGCTTCAAAAATGTTCTTACTGTAGGGAGAAAAGCTAACATAAGACTTTTAATAGGATCAGTTATATTGAAAGTTTTTATTATCCAGTCCACAATGTCCGAGAGTTTGATAATTCCAGTGCCGCGATTATTCTCGAACTGAAACAGAGGAACACTTGGGATTTTTGATGTTCCGGGAAGTGCTGGGAACTCCTTCTCTGAGTTTAATCCTCCGAGACCAGGAGCTAATTGCTTCGGTTTGGTTGCAACACTTCCAATAGATGTGACTTTCTGAGTCCCGTCAAGGGATACCTTCTGGCCTTTACAACGAACTTTAGGAGAGGAAATGTTCCTCCTCTTCCTATAACTTCTAGGCGCCCTAGTAGATGTTCCCTCTTGTGGGTCATCAGCCTCGCCCTCGTTAGGAGGCAAGTGAACATAGATGTTTGTTGAGGTTAGTGGTGTAGCTTTCTTTAGCATTTCTGCAAAAGAACGTACGGATCGTCCAGCAAGGGAACGTTTTAGTTTATCCCCGCGTAGTTTGTACGCGGGACATGCCGAGATATCATGCAGATTCTCTGCACAGTAAGGACACTTCTCAGCATTCTTACTGCACGAATCATCTAGATGATTCTCCCCGCATTTTCCACAGCGGGCCTTATTGCTACAATGGGTGGCTGTGTGACCCAATTGTTTACACTTTGTGCAATTCATGACCCGCGGCACAAACAGACGCACAGGCAGACGAACCTTGTGCAAGAGGACGTAATTTGGCAAAGCGGTACCAGCGAAGGTCAACCGATAAGAGTTTGATTGGGGGTACGTTTTTGAACCATCCCCCGCAACTACTACTGAGTGCAAACGCTTGCACTCGAGTATTTTCACTGGCTGAAGTAAGCGGTCTCTGAAACGGCCAACCCCGTACTGCAGCAGATCCTCGCATGTCAAACTATCATCGGTGACAACGCCTTCAGACTGTACTTTCACAGCTGGAATATACACGTGATAGTCCTTCGTAAAGTGCTCGCAGCAAGCAATATCGTTTGCCTGCTTTGAGTTAGTCAGCACGACCCTCAGCCTGTCTGAGCGGACCTTTTTTATTTCGATCACAGCCGAGAACCGTTCCGTCAGGTCTTTTGAAATCTGTAATAGATTCAGCGATTTTGTTTTGGGCCGAAAGAAGACCACAAAGGGACCGGTCGAGAGCTCTGGATATTGTTTGGGTCGGGGGAGAGCCTTAGGAGTCGACTCGATCTCCATTTGGCCATCCGGGGAGGAAGCCATCGACACCGTCAACGCACGGGGTCAGCACCCGCGCAGACGGGAAAAAGCCGTAAATGTATCAAAAAGGTAGATTTCACTTATCTGTATACTCGTTTCCCACGACACACCAGTCCAGCTTAAATAGCTGGTTATTGTTCAATCCTCGCTTTACGAACAAAAGGTTGAGGAATGTGGCCTAACGGTTAACACACGCACAAAAGAAAATAAAAGTCCAAACCTCGAAGAGGCAGAGAATGGCAAAATAACCTTGAACGCGGATTACTGCACTGTTCTTTTTCCAACAGACCGAAAACAAAACACTTCTATCTCGATCGAGCGATGCGTAGAGACTGTCATTTTGATATCGTGATGGTATTAGATTATAAGGAAATTTGTTGTGTATCCGCGCACTAAAACCCGTAACTCCGGAGCTGCAAGTCGGATCTGAAAAACATCAACACCAGTGAGCAGGTTGTACATTTAAAGTTTGTGCAAATAGACCAGTCTGAGAGTGAGCAAATAATGAGTGATATTTTTGACACATGCAGATATACCTACAAACACCCATACAGACTTATTTGGATCTCGACGAGCTTCGAGCCGGAATAAGGTAGTCGATTTTTAGAGTGATTGCGTAACCTTTCTATATGAGAAAAACTAGGAATGGGTAATGTCCAGGACATAACCGTTGTAATGACGTAGGACGAAATTTTGGCATATCATATGACATTCATGGATAATTTCTCGACAAGCATATGATTACGGCCTAAAAGCCAACTGTCAAAATCCACTTTGAATGGAAATTCCGGACAAACCGTTACACGCCAATCACAGATGTTGATAATAAACGAAAGAAAAAAGTTTTCTCTTTCATAAACTGTTGTGAGCTGTGTTCGACTAGTAACGGTTTGTCTGGAATTTCCATTCAATGTGGATTTTGACAGTTGGCTTTTAGACCGTAATCGTATGTTTGTCGAGATTTGAACCAATCTCCAGTGTTTGAGACTATGTACTTTTTGAATGACTGTTCACTGTTTTTGAATGATTATTTACTGGAAATTCAAAATAAATTCTTTGCAACACCTTTGGGGTCCTGAAAAGGACCGTTTAGTGTTTTATGGTACTGAAAAGATTAGGTTTGAATATTTTCCGTAATCGATGACAACAGTAAAAATCTGAATGTCATTTATTACAGAAATATCGAAAAATAGGCATTTAATATAATCATTCCGCAGCACTCTCTGATTGGATAAAGCTAATTTACAGGACAGCGGAAATGTTATGATTATAAGCGACGACTTTCATCCCCTGTCCGACCGATTTTGTTCGTTAAATAGTCGACGATTATGTCATTCATACGGTTATGCGCGCTAGGTACATAAATCTGTCGTGCTAGACTTGGGAAGCGCTACCTTCCATATTCGTGATATTTTGACTATTTAATACATTATTTTAATTTTTCTTGCCATAATATAAAAAATCTATAGGTTTATCTATTGAAATCTGTTCTTAGAAATAATTCTGAGCGATATGTACAAAAATTTCGAAAATCTATCGAGAGATAGCTGAATTATAAGCATTTAAAGTCTAGCGCGTTTTCTTTACATACCATTTTTGTTGAATTTTCAAAGTGCACCCTCATATAGAAAACAAAGACGTAGCCCTACGTCAATACAAAAATATATTAGCAGTGCTCAAAAAGACTAGGTACTTTATTGAATACCATCGAATTGAAGCCTTCCATTCGTTTTGGATCATTTTTCATGAATAATAATTTGGTTAGTTTTTTTCTATAAAGATTTGTGTAAAACTTTGTTATTTGAATTATAATCATCCTTAAGGCGGAAAAGAACTAACTGAGGATCACCAGAGAAATGGTCGCGGTTTGCAAAGTTCACCAAACGTAACAAACAGCCCACAGATTTCATCGTCTACCACCGAATAATTTTAGTGATTAACATTTCACTAGTAAGTGAGTTACATTGCATGTAATGGCTAATTTAAACCCGCTTCTACTCATTATCTTTCCATCCAATTATACACTGAACGCATCGACATATATAGCATTTCGCTCAATTTTTCATTGGCATCTTTCGTTTCGGTTGCCAATACATCACATCGTCGTCCATTCAGACAAACCGATCGATCCCAACTCGTTCCGAAATGTATTACTGAGCTCTGATTTTCCTGCAATATTAATGCATTTGTATGGCGCTTACCAACCGAGCCCCGTAGAGCAAGTGCAAAGGAATAACGCAGATTATGACCCACTATTGGAACTGCCAAGGGCTTAATTTGGTCCTTCCAACCGAATTTACAGCCAGCCCCTTCTCCAACAACGACACACAAAAATTGCATCGTTTCCTTTCCATTAAAATTTCATCAACCGGCGTTGGAGCGTATGGCATCAGCAGAGCTACAACAGATGCACAGGCTTTTGCTTCTGCCAGATTTTCCATAGCTCGTTTCACAATTTTTAATGAAATTCGATATGGAACTCTACCTTAGCATCATCATGATGCAATGCTTTTACTATAGGTAGACGTTTTGGCTGTACCTACGATTATCGACGACGACTTGATTCAATGCCTATATTGAGCTTGGGCAAATGAGTGGAAAAACGGTTCAATTTCGATAATCTGTGTGCAATCAAATTATGTAAGCTCATAAATCAACCAAACGTTGACAATTCGTTAAGGAGCCATTGTAGCTGAAGAGCGGATTAGCTGCATCCTTCTTCTTCCTCTGGATCTGTTGGAGCACGCTTCGTTGATTGGGTACTTCAGTATAAATATGATTTCTGTGGAGGTAGTAGTAAAGTTTTATAGAACTGATTTCCCTCGATTTCCTAGTGTCCCTACATGAGAATAAATCGTACCAGTAATAAATGCATTATTGACATTATCGACGCCTTGTATAAGTGCTCCTTATACTTTCCGTTGTTTCTACTTCTGTGAAAATCATACAGTTGTAGCTCACCTGCATGGCTCAAACGGATTTCACTAAATATACTTCAACTAGCTCGCGTAAAAATCCTGAAACAAGTTTTTATTCTCTACAACTAAAATACCAATGGACTCAAATCATATCGCCGTTCATTGTTCATAATTTCCCAGTACCCAATATTTATCCGGACCGGATTTTTTTGTTGCACCTTTTCTCCATCAGCCGCGCACTCGGATAACGATAATGGCGATGGCTCACGTGTGCCGGCATTCGGAGCGCAGCTTTTGGCAATGAAAACAGAATCGACTCAAATCAGCACCGACAATGCATACTTTTGGGCGGGTGTGAAAGAAAATTCCGGTTCGAACAAAAAAACTTATGCAAACACTTGATTGAATTCGTCAACTGCTGCCCCCGGGGAAGAATTTTCTCCGGCCCCGGATTACGACAGCCGGCGTTTTTCTTCTTCCCGTTTCGAATCGTTTGCTTGAGTTTGGATGGTGGGTTTGTGTGGGATCACCAAGCTGCGATCGGGTGAAGAACGAAATATTTCGCCTTATTGGTGGTGAAGGTGGCCCGCCAGAAGCAAAGGTTTTATTGAATTCATCGTCAGACAGCTCCTTTTTATTACATCTTTACCTTGCCACTACCATCCAAGCTAGAACTTGACTTTTATCGTAACGTAGTGTTGTTCACATCATAGCCTGCTCGTCGCTTGAACTGGTTTCGAACCCATAACCCCCTCGGTAATGTATGAGGTAGCATTTAACGCCAGGGTGATCTTTTTTGTCAGATTGCATTGTAATGAATTTCTTTTCACACGAGTCCTTTTTTCGGTGGCTCCAGTCGATATTATCGTCATTCAAAGAATCTGCGGGATGCTACACCCCCGGGGAAACCTACCTCGTTAAGTACCAAAGTATATTTGTGGACGGACGAAAGGGCTGGTTAGATTTGATTCTGATTAGGAATCAATTTGCATTACAGAACTCTGCTGAATGCTGATGGCACTTTGTTTTTGGAGAACCACAAAAACCTTGTTGTAAGGCTTGATATAATCTAAGTGCGATAATGTTTCTCATTTCTAATAATTTGATTTTTTTTGCTGCCGTGAAACTATCTAAAATTGATGTAATTTGACTAACTCTTCAACTATCGTTCAGCACCATAAAAACAGCCATCATTTTGTTTTGAGCAAGTTATGGGCGGTATTGAAGGTAAGGAAATGTTTTTTATTGCAAACATTTTGTGGTAAGGTTCAAACTCTTCAACGATGTGCATGAGCACATCAAATTGCATCACGGAAAAAACGCTGTAAAAATTAACCCATCCCAGTCAAAAAGGGCAAGTTGCTGGCTAACGGGGGGCAATTTGCCAACTCGGATGCGATAATTGCGATCCAATTTGCCAGCAAATTGTTGGCAATTAGGGGTCTATTTCAAATGCAACATTTGTGCGATTTGCCGCCGTCATTTTTTTGCCGCCCTACCCGCCTTTAAATCACCCACGGAACGTGCCATTTAATCGTGCTTAGTTGCCTAATATGAAAATTACAAATAATACTTCTTTTCGGATCCATTATCTACTCACATAAACACCACCAAACTATACGAAGAATCAATGGTGAAATTGATATTGCACACCAAAACTTACCACAATCTGACGTTCATTAAGATTTTAGGTCAGAGATCTTGTTGTACTATACTTATACGCGATTACACAATTTCCCTCATACGTTGGCTTAATGAAGTGCACGAAACAAACAAAATTCAAGCGAGAACATGCCAATTGTTAAAAAACAATTTTAAGCTTAAGCCAAACATGAACCGCCATGTTGGAAAAAACGCGAAAAAAACCAAGTCCATTGCAGCCGTCAGAAAATTTGTTTAAGTATTGCCTTTAAAGTATTGCCTTTAAATCGCATTCACAAATTGAATTTGTTCCTAGGGGTATTTAGCACAGGCGAGTTGAGTCAAACGTCAAACGTCCGCATTTTTTGACCGGGATTGGGTATTTTCTCTTGAAAATTTGGGTAGAAGTAGTTTGGAATGTATTGTTTACACTGTATTTTTATCACTGTCAGTTTTTGAAAGTTGCAAAAAATGGCGTTACCCGAAAAGCAAAGTTACTCTCTTACCGGGACATCGGTAAACAACTCGGAATCGTGTAGTCAACTGTAAGTCGTGTGATTAAACCACAGAGAACAGACATCCATGATCGAACAAAAATATTTAAAAAACGTGAGTAAACATTAGAATTAATATACGATAAACACTGGCGCCGCCACATCAACCTATCTCAATTATCCGACAAATCCATTCCGGAACCGGTTCGCAATCCTGAATGGATTCAGTATGGAATCTTGCTCAAAGAAAACAACCGACTCCGACTCTATCGGTTGACGCATTTGAGCTGGAATTGATGCTGGCAGTCCGAACCGGTTTCGGACTAATTTGACTGTCAATTCTGTCGAACTCAGCCACAAAAAAACATGACGACAGTAGCGCACCTGGTTTGGAAATCCCAACTACCTTCGAAACCGTTAGAGATTTTACACATATTGAATGCTGAAGATGGACGTCTGTTCTCTGTGATTAAACGTTACTAACAAACTCTGAGCATCGAACGGAAGAAGAAATGCGGTCAGAATGAATGTTCTCTTAGAGAAGGATCTCAAGCGTGTAGTGAAAGCGTTTAAACGGAATCCCAAAGCTTTGGTCAGGGATGTGGCCAAAACTTTGGGATTCTGTCTAATAGCGTTTTTGCTTTTGGTTGAATATGTCTAATAGCGTTTTTGCTTGAACTCGAAACTGAGTCAGGTTCTAACCCCAACCGCTGACAGTTCATACATTTTGACAACAGTTGGGGTTAAAAACTGACTCAGTTTCGCTGCAAGCAAAAACGGCAAAGTCTTACATTCAGAGCGCCAAAGACTGGGAGAGACTACACGCTCATTCATAACTACTCAAAATTTGAGTTCGGTGCACTCAATTTCAAAAGTAATAGCTATATGTCCAAAAATGATTTTTAATTTGAGTAGAACTAACTCATTTCTTGAGTAATCACAAAATCTTCAAAGTTCTGAGTGAAAAAAATACTCTCAAAAAAGTGTGCGGAATTAGGTGTTGATTTAAATTTTAAAAAGAGCCTGAAGTTAAAGCCGATGATCGTTCATCAAACTAGAAGGTAAGTTTCATTGAGTTTTGCTTGCTTTCAAATCTTACTTCCAGTTGTGTTTTTGTAGTTTCGGCAATTTATACAAGATGCCGATCGGCATGAAATAGATGTAGAGAACGACCCTTGGATTAAGTTCCCGAACATCGCAAACACCTGGACAACGGTCTGGAGGATCAGGTAAATGATATTTGAAATGCCACTGAATGTCTTTGTACTTTTATTAAAAATGCGGAATGATTATTTTCTGTATTTCCCTCTTGAGTAAAATGTACTCAAATTTGACATTTTTATCCCAAACTCAAAACTGAGTAAACGAGGAAAACTCAATTTTTGACTATGTGCACTTTTAATGAAATTGAGTGACTGGCTACTCAAATTTGAGTTGTTATGGATGAGCGTGTACATACGTACAAAGTGCAGAAGGCTCCAAATCGTATGACAGAAGGTCGAAAGACAAAAGGTCGAAGAGACGAAAAGTTGAAAGACGAATGGTCGAAAAGACAAAAGGTCGAAGGACAAAAGGTCGAAAGTACAAAAGGTTCAAAATACAAAAGGTCGAAAGGAGAAAAAGTCGAAAGGTCGGATAAATTTAGGGTCGAAACCAAATTTGAAACCTTTCATTATTTTTTGATAAAAGTACCTTTCAAGGAACGAGAAATCAAATATCGTAGCCAATATATTCATAGATAAAACTTTAAAGAATTGGCAATGTTCAAACAGTTTATCATTTTCAAACAGGAGAGTACTTGTTACAATGAAATAAACAAATAAGTGAATATATAAATAAATAAAAATAAATAAATAAATCATCACTGCCGCCTAATGTGGCTACGCCACACAGCTTCGCTCAGTCCGACATAAACTAATTTATGGCCCCTATGGTTAAGTAAGCCAGACAAACGAATGGATCACTGGTTTGCTTGCGAGGGGCCGCCGCTTCCGACGGCGGGTCGACGGCTACCTCGTCCAGCGGATCCTTGGCCTCGGGTATGCGGTTACACCGCATTACGCTGGATATGCAATAAGCTTTAAAGCAGTTCCGTCCTAGCTTTCTCGAACATTTTTTGTGTCGGGCACATTCGAAAAAAAATTAAACAATTGGATATTTCAGTACTATTTTCTACTTGGCGATCCAAATATGATGTGTTGCTTACTGGTTTCGGTTGATGTTGTTCGGTGAAAAATGTAATAAAACTATTTCCGTTGTTTACGTTTCTTCGGCCATCCTCAGAAATTTAAGCCCGTTCGCTTCTCGCTCGCGGGACTGTCCAAATAAAACTCAGTTTTATTTGGACAGTCCCGCGAGCGAGAAGCGAACGGGCTTAAATTTCTGAGGATGGCCGAACAATGAGTAGGCTGAAACGTAAACAACGGAAATAGTTTTATTATATTTTTCACCGAACAACATCAACCGAAACCAGTAAGCAGAATCGAACGGTGACCAAAGCTGAAAACAATATGATGTGTTGTACTCCAAAACGCAAACCATCACTGAGAAAGGAATATAATTAGCAGATCAATCATTATATAAGAACAGCTCATGGTATAAAGAAGAAAAAACACCAATAAAAATTTAATTTGATATATATTATAATTTTACAAAAATTATTGTGATATTCAATTCATGGTAGAATGCATTGTTTGTTTCACATGAACATATAAGATAAAATTAGTATAACAAAGTGGAAGTATAAAATAAATATATTTAATAATTAACCTTCCGTAAGCTGCGCTAGTGCACTGAGTGCATGCTGCTCTGAAAATCTAGCCAAATCGTCTCAGCGCACCAGCTCGTTCAGTGGGCCATTTGCGTGACTTCTGGAGTGTAAAGAATTTAAGCAAATGATATGATGTAATCTTCGGGGCTAGCGCTTTCAAATGCTTTCGTGACTTGAACCAGTTTGTTATCTTTCGGTTTGTTTTGTATTTTTCTTGACGCAGCTTTTCAGTTACTTCAAAAACATAGTTTTATTCAGATCATTTTTAAATTTAAATATTGCCTTTGCGCATAGGGGATGACCCATAAATGACGTAGCATTTTTTTAGTGACTTTTAACACCCCCCTCCCCCATCGTAGCATTTCGTCACAAACTTCTAAATACCCCCCTGGTAATTACGTAGCTTGACGGTAATTCTCCCCCCCCCCTTGTCTCGGTAAAATAAAAAAAAATAATAAAAAACTATGTTAGTTATTACCCTTTAAAAAAGCTACGTAGCATGACATGACCACCTACCCCGCTGTCGTAACACATCATCGCAAAATACAAAACTCCCCCTCCCCCAGATAATGCTACGTCATTTATGGATGATCCTTAGTTGGTTCTACTCCAAGAACAGCGCAGGTTTCAAAGTTGAGGAAACACTACCCGAGGAGAGTATAACTCGAATAAGTTGCGTATGAAACGGAATAGGAAACCGCGTGAAAAGTCTTATTGTCCCTTACATTTAATGCCTTTCAATATTGTATCCTTTCGACTATTTGTCCATTTTGACCTTTTGTCTCTTTCGACCTTTCGTCTTTTCGACCTATTGTCCTTTTCGACCTTTTGCCCTTTTGTCTTTCGATCATTTATCTTTCGACTTTTTGTCAATTCGACCTTTTGTCTTTCGACATTTTGTCCCTAAACCACTGACGAAGCCTCATTGTCTCAAATCATGAATGATGAGACTACTGTCAAGGCGGATTTCCGGTAGCTTCCGGGGCTACTGTTCTCCAT